>NC_134265.1:342545288-342890399 GCF_031893055.1 Leptodactylus fuscus
ACATTAATATTTAGTACATCCTCCTTTTGCAAAGATAACAGCCTCTAGTCGCTTCCTGTAGCTTTTAATCAGTTCCTGGATCCTGGATGAAGGGATTTTGGACCATTTCTTTCTACAAAACAATTCAAGTTCAGTTAAGTTAGATGGTCGCCGAACATGGACAGCCCGCTCTCAAATGATCTGAAAACAAAGATTGTTCAACATAGTTGTTCAGGGGAAGGATACAAAACATTGTCTCAGAGATTTAACCTGTCAGTTTCCACTGTGAGGAACATAGTAAGGAAATGGAAGACCACAGGGACAGTTCTTGTTAAGCCCAGAAGTGGCAGGCCAAGAAAAATATCAGAAAGGCAGAGAAGAAGAATGGTGAGAACAGTCAAGGACAATCCACAGACCACCTCCAAAGAGCTGCAGCATCATCTTGCTGCAGATGGTGTCACTGTGCATCGGTCAACTATACAGCGCACTTTGCACAAATAGAAGCTGTATGGGAGAGTGATGAGAAAGAAGCCGTTTCTGCACGTACGCCACAAATAGAGTTGCCTGAGGTATGAAAAAGCACATTTGGACAAGGCAGCTTCATTTTGGAAACAAAAATTGAGTTGTTTGGTTATAAAAAAAAAGGCGTTATGCATGGCGTCCAAAAAGAAACAGCATTCCAAGAAAAACACATGCTACCCACTGTAAAATTTGGTGGAGGTTCCATCATGCTTTGGGGCTGTGTGGCCAATGCCGGCATCGGGAATCTTGTTAAAGTTGAGAGTCGCATGGATTCCACTCAGTATCAGCAGATTCTTGAGAATAATGTTCAAGAATCAGTGACGAAGTTGAAGTTACGCCGGGGATGGATATTTCAGCAAGACAATGATCCAAAACACCGCTCCAAATCCTCAGGCATTCATGCAGAGGAACAATTACAATGTTCTGGAATGGCCATCCCAGTCCCCAGACCTGAATATCATTGAACATCTGTGGGATGATTTGAAGCGGGCTGTCCATGCTCGGCGACCATCTAACTTAACTGAACTTGAATTGTTTGTCCAAAATACCTTTATCCAGGATCCAGGAACTGATTAAAAGCTACAGGAAGCGACTAGAGGCTGTTATCTTTGCAAAAGGAGGATCTACTAAATATTAATGTCACTTTTCTGTTGAGGTGCCCATACTTTTGCATCGGTCAAATTTTGGTTTAATGCATATTGCACATTTTCTGTTAGTACAATAAACCTCATTTCAATCCTGAAATATTACTGTGTCCATCAGTTATTAGATATATCAAACTGAAATGGCTGTTGCAAATACCAAAATATTTAGAACTAAAAATGATTAAGATTAATAGGGGTGCCCAAACTTTTTCATAGGACTGTATATATATATATATATATATATATATATATATATATATATATATATACTGTAGCTACTGATTCCGTTCAGTCCATTTGCTCTCACTGTGTTCGTGCTATTACATTATGTACTTTTCTATCTTGTTTGCACTGATGTCATTATAATTATTAGAAAGACGTTCCCGTGTAATATAAAAAAAATGTTGTTTTACAGGACAAGGCGGATTCTCGTATCTTAAGGAGTGGCTGTGGTGGGCTGGACTACTGTCAAGTAAGTCGGATTATTAATGTAGTGTACCTTCAGCTAATAGTGACGAGTGCGGTGCCAGCAGAATTGGACACACCCGATACTGTTTACCCTGCAGTCACACCTGTTCATTCACAAAGGTGGTGAACTCTCATACAGTATGTGCTCTTAGATAAGCTGCCAACCCCTATACCAGGTACCGCAAGATCTGGTGATAGGTCACATCTGAAAAGAAAAGGACTTCGCCTCTTATTTAAAACCTTGTTTTTCAAAGTCGCAGCATTCATGATCATATCCATTGGCAATATAGAAAGACGAAAGACTGTCAGCACCAAGAGAGAATTTGTTAAAATTCTGAAAATTTTTAGTTACTTTTATTTAAAAAAGAAGTTTAACTTTTAATTGTGTAAAACTCTAAATACAGTTATTTTCATGGGAAAAGAAAACCTCCTTAAGGCCGGGGCCCCACGGGACGTAATCGCAGCGCTAAAGCACTGCGGAAAAAAACACTGCGTGATCGCATTGCGGTTCTTTCCACAGCGCTTTGAAGAGAAAGTTCACAGAGTTTTCTTCCGCGGACTTTCTCTTCCTATTATATCTTCGGGAAAGCCGCCGGTGTTTCCGTAGATATAATTGACATGCTGCGATTTGCAAAGCCGCAACGGCTTTCCAAATCGCAGCGTGTATCCGCACTGCGTTTTTTTCCGCAAAGTGGGCATGGGATTCCCATGAATCCCATCCCCTTTGCTTGCATTGTAAAACGCTGTGATTTTTCCCGCAGTGTCTCCACTGTGGGCAAATCGCGGCGTTTATGTCCCGTGGGGCTCTGGCCTAAGGCTGGGGACCATACCCACTTTGTGGCAAAAACCGCAATTTCCAAAACTGGCGCAATTTTGGAAATCACAGCATGTCAATTATATCTATGGAAACACCGGTGGTTTCCCTATAGGTATAATTATAACAGAAAGCTCTGCGGAGGAAAACTCTGCGAACTTACTGTTTAAAGCGCTGCGCGTTATTGCTGCGGAACGTCCCGTGGGGCCTTAGCCTAAATCCGTTTACTGTACGGCTACATGCACATGTACCAGGTCTGTGGTTGAACGGCACAGATGGCACATGGAGGATATCCTTGCACCGTCCATGCGTCCATGGATCCACTTTCTTCAGTTACTTTGGGCCGCTACAAAATAGACAGGAACAGGACCTATCCTGAATTTTGCCCTAGGCTCACAGTCCCATACACAGACCCGTGATAATACATGGGCGTGCATAATGGGTCAGTGTGAACATCACGGCTAGCACACAGACAATGGACATGTTCATGTACATGAAGCATTATGCCATGAAGTCTCCCGGCACGTATAGTAAACAAATCCATCAGCCACCATTTTTTCCTACAGAGGCCGAAGACCCCTCTGTCTGCATTTTTTGATGGCATGGTATAGCAAACTAGGCAGGGCAATTACATTTCTTACCCTGGTCAACTACAGGGAATAGATACATGGTGTGGAAACCGCAAGACATCCAATGTGGCCGCCATAACAGCTCCTATAGGATTTTGATCTTGACTTTTCAAGACTTCTGAATAGCAAATCTGAATAGTGTTCTGGGCCATATTTTCATGATGTCATAGTATATCTAATCCATTTATATAATAATGTATACAAGTATCACAATCTTGTTTGCTAAAGCAGAATGGAAGTAAAGGGCGCACTTTATACAGAAATGTTGATTTAGTATAAACCCTAAAGCAATTCTAGTACTAGGTGCATTTCCTGGTCTACAGAGATCACGTGATCACCTCATTGCTACAACACTCCATCCGGATTAACCTGTTATCTAACTATAAAGGTGCGGTGTTAATCCAGCGACAGGAAAGACAAAATCACATATGGAATATTCACAAATAGTTGATAAATATATTCCAGCAAGACCTCAATGGCAGATTGTGTCCTCATCCCTGCACACCATGCACAGCACCATATGGTTATGCTTGGTATTGTAGTTCAGTCCCATTCATTTTAATGGAACAGTGACTGAGGAACAGCGATGGGTGACCGTAGCGGCGATGGGTGACCGTAGCCTTTTCAATTTCATCTGTGACTTCATTGTATTGTTATTTTATTTTTTTCCACCATCAGTAATAACCAACCAACATGGCAGAGAAGTTCATGGACCCAAAAGACGCTCCTCCCACCAATATATACCATTGGATTAAACCACCTCTACCAACCGAGCTTCCCCCTTTGCACCATTAACCCCTTTTTCTTCAGTACATCCCTAGCCATAAGCCCTTGGTACTCATCATTCACACGTTATGTCAAGGCATTGATATATCATTCCTTTTTTCTTACCCTTTTCCATTTGTATTCCACATTTATAGTGGGAGCCGGAGAAGCCGCCAACTTTGCTGCATACGCCTTTGCACCTGCTACTCTGGTGACGCCACTTGGCGCCTTGAGCGTCCTCATCTGGTAACTATACCTTTAAACAACGGCACAGTGAGTGATAATACTATATGAAACCATGAAGTATTGACACGTCTACTGCATATCCTCAGTGCTGTGTTATCATCCTACTTCCTGAATGAAAAGCTGAATGTCCATGGAAAGCTGGGTTGTCTCTTGTGCATCTTGGGCTCCACCATGATGGTAATACACGCTCCTCAAGAAGAAGAGGTCACTTCTCTTCATGACATGGAGATAAAGCTAAGAGATCCAGGTTAGTGCTTATACCCGATGGCATTATATCAGTCTATATCAGATGCAGGACATTTACAGAGGTCACTAACAACAATGTATGCGGAAGAGAATCGTAAAAATTACTGTTGTGTGTGAATCAGCCTCAAATTGTATGTGGCGTAAATGGGTTGGACCAATTTATCCACTAACTATAGGATGGGTGATAACCTGGTAATCGGTATGGGCCCAACTATGTATGAATGGAGTGGCAAGTCTCATTGGCACTCCATTCATTACTATTGGGACTGCTAAAGAAAGTGGGAGGAATTCAACATTCACCTGTTTGGCGTAGGTCCTTACTTGCACCTGAAGCCCCAATACGCGATCTGCGATTGTGGCGTTACAGGGTGGGGATCGAGGTAGGCTGCTTAAAACTCATGCCAATGTCCTACCTGGCATAGATTTCCATTCCGGTATCAACACCTCTGACAATTTTATGAATACATCGCAGCTTCTTCATAAATTTCTCAATCCCTGCAGCAGTCGGGCTGTTTATTAAGACTGGCATATGATACACCAGTCTTAATAAATTTACCCCAGTGTATAAAGACACATTTGGTCTACATGCACGTAACTGTGTGTTCTGGTCCATGTGCTATCCGTTTTGTAAAGGGTGGCACTCAGACCCATTTATTTCTATGGCCCCATACCCATTGGCTTCAGAAAAGTATCATAGATGTGTTAATAAATAGAGATGAGCGAACAGTAAAATGTTTGAGGTTTGATATTCGTTTCGAGTAGCCCCTCAATATTCGACTACTCGAATCGAATCCCATTACAGTCTATGGGGGGAAAATGCTGGTTTCAGGGGTAGGCAACGTTCGATCAAATTATACTTACCAAGTCCACGAGTGAGGGTCGGGCTGGATCCTCCGAGAAGTCTTCTCCGTGCAGCGTCCCTGCGGCATCTTCCGGCTCTGAATTCACTCTGCCAGGCACTACAAGCGGACATGTGCAGTCGGCTCTGCCCAGGCCCAATGCCTAAGCAGAGTGAATGCAGAGCCGGAAGACACCGCGGGGACGCTGCGCAGGGAGAAGACTTCTAAAGGTAGGAGAAGAACCAGCGTTGATTGGCCGACTGTATAGCATTCAACCAATCAATGCTGGTTCTGCATCGAACTTTTACATTCGAACAGCGAGTGGTACTCGATTGAGTACTACTCGCTCATCTCTATTAATAAATAATCTCCCAGTAAGATCTACATTGACACCTTAAGAAATACTCCTGAAGTTCCCTTATACCTGTGTAGATCCTATTATCACTTAGTTGATCCTAGCCTGTGAGTTCTCCTTTATTATGATATGAATATATATATATATAGCATATTTATCTGATACACACATTACGTACGTCACCTATATATTCGCATTTGTTTCCCAACAGGGTTCATTACATTTGCCGTGGTAGCCGTTGTGGCATCCCTCGTCCTTATCTTCTTTGTGGCACCAAAGAAAGGTCCAACCAACGTTCTGGTGTACATCGCTATTTGTTCCATCATTGGCGCCTTCTCCGTATCGTCTGTCAAGGGTTTGGGCATTTCCATTCAGGAGTTTCTGGAAAGAAAGCCGGTGTATAAAGACCCCCTTTTTTACATCCTGTTGGCCACTTTAATACTGTCTATCAGCACACAAATCAATTATCTGAACAAAGCCTTAGATGTGTTCAATACGTCCATAGTGACCCCCATATACTATGTATTCTTTACCACGATGGTGGTCACCTGCTCCGTTATCTTATTCAAGGAATGGAACAGTATGGATGTCAGTGACGTCATTGGGACCCTGAGTGGATTCTTCACCATTATTGTTGGGATTTTCCTATTGCACGCCTTTAAGAACACCAATATCAGCTGGAGCCAAATAACCTCTAGTATAAGGAAAGAGAAGGAAATGCTCTCAGATGGACAAGAAGACCAACACAGCTTACTCGGGAATACTGACCACTCCATATTGTCATTAGAAGACGATAACACACTTCTGAGCAGAACTAACCAACATTAAGCCCTACTGTGACTCCATACAGGCCGGAGAGTCCGTATCTTCATGTTACTGAGCCTCGCTTCACCGGACCTCATACAGATATATATATTTTTATAGTGACTTATGGACGAGTATTCATCTACATTATACATGGACTTTACAACCCAAAGGTGCTTACAATAAAAATAATCTTATATAAATGAAGACCATGGAGACAAAACACTGGACATATTACATTGTGTGGAAGAAGATATCATAGTGTACAGTCATGTCACGCCACCGCACATACTGCTGGACATTGCAGGGGGTTGTATTGATTTTCTTATGCCAACAGATCATGTACTCTGGACCTGAAGCTGAATCACTGGGGAGGTGACCGAACCAAGGCCAGGCCTAGACCAGATTCAGTGCCTGTATTATACACATGGTGGGGTGGACTATACAATAGGATGGACAAGCATATGGATTGCACTTCTGTAAATTTCCTAATCCTGTTCAGATTGAAATCTTCAAAATGGGTTGCACAGATTTTTAATCTTTTGTGTTTTTAGATAAACTTTTTGCAAGTTTCTAATATACTGTTTATACGAGCCTTTTTTTAACAGGACCAAGGACCACATATAGATAGATAGATAGATAGATACCGTATATACTCGAGTATAAGCCGACCCGAATATAAGCCGAGGCCCCTAATTTTACAACAAAAAACTGGGAAAACTTATTGACTCGAGTATAAGTCGAGGGGGGGAAATGCAGCAGCTACTGGAAAATTTCAAAAATTAAAATGGGCGGAGTTTTTGGGTGCAGTAGTGCTGGGTGCTGGGGAAGGGGAGGGGGTGTTTTAGTTGTCTGTCTGCCCCTTCCCTGAGCTTGAGGACTGGGTTTTTTCCCCCACTTGGAATTCAGCCTGGCTGACTATAGGGTATCTGCAGTGCTCCTATTAACTCCTTCCCGACGGAACAGGAGCACTGCAGATCCCCTATATTCAGTAGACACAGGGATACCTAATGTGTTTGTGTTTCACAGTCATTTTCTACTTTTATATGTATTCTAGGGAAAGGAGGGATTTACAACTTTTTTTTTTTTTTTTTTTTTTTAATCTTTTTTTTCTTGCACTATTTTATGGGAGATTCTATACATTGATATTGTGGCTGGTCATAGACACCCCCCCCCCCCCCATCCTAAAAAAAAAAAAAAAAATACATAAAAAAAAAATTTCTGCTGACTCTAGTAGAAGCCGAGGGGGGTTTTTTCAGCACAAAAACTGTGCTGACAAATTCGGCTTATACTCGAGTATATACGGTATACTTATAGTGAAACCGCTGGCATTTCCATAGGTATAATTGACATGCTGCGATTTCCAAAACTGCAACAGATTTGGAAATGACAGCGTGTCCGCTGCAGTGTGTCCACAAAGTAGGGATGGGATTCATTTACATGCATGACATGATGGTTGTAGAATGGTTCCTGTGGTTGCTAGCTTATAAATATTAACAATACAGGGAGAAAATACAGATGTAGCTTTAACTTCTTTCTCAGGCCGAGTTCAGACGGGGGTTTTTGGTCAGGATTTTGAGGCGGAGGCCGCCTTAGTTCCTCCAGTCGCAGCACTCCGCTCTCCAGATTAAGTCCAAATGAATGGGCCTAGTTGGGAGGGAGTGTCTTCAGGCGGACGTCCGCGGCTGAATCGGCTGCAGCATCCGCCTAAAGAATGGGCAAGTTGCTTCTTTTTTTCCGGGAGCCAAAACGGACCACTCACAGAAAAAAGAAATGACCGGGTCCCGTTGATTTCAATGGGGGACGGTTTTTTTTGGATTCCACCTCAAAATCCTGACCAACAAAACCCCGTTGGAACTCAGCTTTAGGTTTCCTTCACTCTTTTCCTTGGTGTTTTATCTTTATGAAAAAAAACCCATAAAAACCCCAGTATTGCATTTTTATGGTGTTTTTTGCTCATTTAGTTTTTCCTACAAATTTCTTTTTTCATTTTCTTTTCCTATAATGAAAACTACAAATACCTGAAACAGCATGAACATTTTGAAAAAGATATCAGATACAAAAACAACAGGAAATGTGAAAAATGCCCAAAAATGCTGTTTATATAGAAGGTTTCATATTATATTATTGAGTAACCCGTGACATTGGGCCTCAGCATTTTGAAGTGTGTTTTATGTTAAAAAAAAAACAACACAATTAAAGATCACCATAAAATGCTTAAAAACACTTAAAGAGGTGGTCCAGGATAATTTTTTTTATTTATATTTTTTAAAAAGTACTCACCCGTCCTGGTGCTCCAGTGTCTCCCAGCACAGTCCGATCCTGCTGCTCCGATGTTTATTTGTGGTGGAAGTCCCGGCCACACTGTGACGCCCCCGGTCCCTTTCCTTACAATACTGATAGACCTCAGTAGTCACGTGCTTCAGGGACATCTGCTGGAAGAAAACACCGGAACAGCAGGACTGGACCTTACTGGGAGACACCAAGGTACCAAGGACAGGTGAATATGCACTTGCACCTTCTCCAGCTTAATATAAAAAGAAATATCCTGTAAAACCTTAAAGGGATTCTACCATTAAAACCTCTTTATTTGTGGATAAGATGTCAGAATAGACTTTAGAAAGGCCATTCTTCACTTACCTTTAGATGTGATCTCCGCCACGCCGTTCCTTAGAAATACGGGTTTTTACCAGTATGTTAGTTAGTTCTCTCGCAGCAATGGGGGCGGGCCCTAGCGCTGAAAATGCGATGGGGGCGTCCCCACTGCTGCTCGAGAACAGGATCCTGCGACACCTCTATCTTCTGCTGGATCCTCCCCTTCTTTCCTCGTCTGCCTTTGGCGGCGTCACCTCCGACATCTGCGCAGTTGGCTCTGCCAGTGAGACACTAGTAGAGCCGACTGTGCATGCGGGCAATTGCGGCTTCGGAACTATGGCCACAGGCCGGCATGTGCAGTCAACTCTACTAGTGTCTCACAGGGAGAGCCAACTGCGCAGGCGTCGGAGGTGACACAGGAGGAAGACGAGGAAAGAAGGGGAGGATCCAGCTGAAGATAGAGGCGTCGCAGGATCGTGTTCTCGGGCAGCAGTGGGGACGCCCTCATCGCATTTTCAGTGCTGGGGCCCGCCCCCATCGCTGTGAGAGAACTAATTTACATACCAGTAAAAAACGGTATTTCTAAGGAACGGCGCGGCGGAGATCACATCTAAAGGTAAGAGACGAATAGCCTTTCTAAAGGCCATTCCGAAGTCTTATCCACAGAAAAAAAGGTTTTTGATGGTAGAATCCCTTTAAGTCAGCCTCAATGACTTAAAATAAATAGTTGCAAGAAAGTTTTTGGCTAAGGCCCCACATTTTTTGTTGCAGATTCTGCTGTTTGTTTTTGAGCCAAAGCCAGAAGTGGATTAAGCCGAAGGGAGAAGTATAAATGTTCTCTAGATATTTCCCATTCCTTCTGTAGCTACAACTAGGTAAAAAAAAAGCAGCAAAATGAAAAAAAATCAAACAATAAAATCAGTGTTTCCGCAACCTCTGCAGACCTTCTGCTTCCATTATATCTATAGGGCAACCGCTGGCACTTCCATAGGTATAAGTGACATGCAGTGCGGCGTCCGCTGCGCTAGAATCCCATCCACTTTGCTGTGACTATAAAACACTGTGGGGGGTTTTTCTGCCGCAGGCAAACTGCAGTGTTTACACCACACGGGTCCCCGGCCTCAGACAGGTCAGTCCTGGACTGATCTATTAGGCCATGTACTAGGAACCTGTTCTACCATGTGATGCCACATTCAATGGGTAATTCATGGCTTAGCACGAAAACTATTTGCTGGACACGACAGATCAAAATATTGTCAGGTTGTCAGCGTCACGTTCTATGGCAGATATATCAAATGTTATATTGTTGTCGCCAGCTATTGCCTATAGTTATCACTCATTACATCACGCAGATGTAGCAGTGCTGAGTTTGCACGACTTGTTATGACACAAGACTCCAGAATGCTATTCATGATTTTCCTTAGAACTGATAACATGGGGCCAAACATTTGGGCAGAAATCACACTGAACTTAGATAGTGGCTGCTGTTAACTCTTGAAATGGATATCCAAAGGATAGGCGTGTATGAGAGCGCACACGTATTACACCATACCTCACATACAAGCGTTGTCTTCTCCTATATTGTTACCACTCCTTTGTTATGTGCCAAGACCTGCTTGATTTAGATAACCCGTGAGGGCTCCTTACCTGGCGCCCTGTGGTATGGGGCAACCATGGATTGTAATAAAACCATATTCAACTATATAGGCAAAAAACTAAAATAAGGACCATTCCCTAACAGGAGCGATAAAACACAGAAAGTGCAGAGATGCCAATATAAAATGGATGTGAATGTTCCCACCATAGGTAGCACTACCATCAGGCATATCGGTGGTGCACATAGCCACTGACCCAGTCTGCAGACCAGACACCAAAATGAGTCTGTAAAAATCCCAAAGCACAAGATGCAAAAATCAGCTGACGCTAGGTTCACACTAGCGTTTGGGTCTCCGTTCTGTGGTTTCCTGTCAGAGCGGGTCTGGCCATGAGCGGCGGTGTTTTATGCTCTCAGCCACGAAAGTCTTTTAAAACTGGACACAGAGTACTGCATGTCCGACTCTGTGTCTGATTTTAAAAAAACGCTCACCAGCGCTCACAGCCGGACGTCTTTCAAACCCATTCAAATGAATAGGTATGAAAGAGTCCTGCAGGTTTCCGTCTCTTGCTCGGTTTTGTGCAGGAAACAGAAACCTGCAGAACGGAGACCGGGCGCAGATGTGAACGAGCCCTTACTCATCAGCCTTCCCTGCTCTCATACACAGCACACAGCAGTTCGGTACTCGCTTAGTCTTCCTGTGGACGCTGGAGGCTAATTAGCATATGGATAAAAATGGACTTATTCAAAAATTACTGAGGCGATTTACATACAAACGGTAGGTGTGGAATAAACTTTCTAAAGCCTATGCAAGGATGTGCTCAGTTAAAAATGACGTTTCCCGATGGTAGAGCCCCTTTAAGTTATGTTCACATCATCTTACTTTCAGAACGTTGCTCTGATCTGTCACAGGATCCGAAAAACGGACTGAAAAACTTCTAACATCTTCTATCTACATCTGTCATGATTCCCAGTAATGTTACAAACAATGCAGAAGCTTTCTACCATCGTGTTCGCTATTGCATTAGACTGAAGATAAAATTATGGTCAAGACTTTTTCTTCCGTCTGAGAAGTAACAGATGTTGCGGCTGACGCAGCGAGATCAAGCAGGACGCTTACTATTTTTTCAGCGTTCTGCTTCGGTTTCTGATTCCCATTGAAAACAATAGAGGCAGATTCAGGTTGATTATGTAAGTGGGCCCTAAATCTCCCAACCACCCCATACATAAGCAGACTTGGAAGTGGCTTATCTCCCCAACACAATCCCGTCCCACAACATCTGATGTTAGGAAAAAGTTGGCTGATTTTGCAAAATGTAATACCTATGGCTGATAAGGAGCCAATAAGAACCGTGCCCCCCTCCCAAGCATCTAGTTGCTTTCGACTGGGCAAAGGTTATTTTTGGTTATTTTCAGACGTTCTGTACAAGTGAATGGGGCGACTTGTGGCTCAGTGGTTGTCTCATTTGCAGTACTTGCGACTGTGACCAGGGCCCTGTTCTCAAGATAGAAGGGGTACAAGAAATGGGACTGGCATTTATGGCACTTTCTATGGATATAGCCAAAAACGGTGACAAGGCAAAGCCCCTTTAACATGTAAGCCATGCCCATTACTCTCTATAGTGCTCAGGCTATCTTTGGAGTTTCTGGATCCCTGGAGTGGAATAGTTAATGATAAATGATATTACTCATGATTTCTATGTAATGGTTATTGTACTTTGTACCGCGGACCTAAGCGAAGTAAGTCACATGACTATGCATACTTATCTACCTCACGTCACTGTTATGGCTTCCTGTTTTTATGAGCCAACCTGTAGATAGTGTACATGGATTTGCTTACTGAACATAATTGTGTATATGTCATGTATATAAGCTGTGTATTTATAGATGCTATGACAATAAATCATCATGTTGTCATTCTCATTAGGGATCATGTCTCCTTGTTTTTCTGGAATATTACACCTTGTATATCATCGTACTCGCTGACCAAACAAGTCCATCAGACCTAAGTATATCTGATCTCACGGACCATAAGACGATAAATGCCCAGGATCCTGGAATTCTCTTCATCTCTAGTCACTGACTTGTCTGGATGGCATAACAACTCATATAGACCCAACACACGACTTAGGAAAAGTTAGCCAGACCTATAGATCTTTGCAAGATCTGGCTGACTATGATATATGTGTATGAGACCTTCCAAATATCCCCCGACAGATGATGTTGTGGAAAAGCAAGATCAGACATATTGAATTTCAACACCCCCCATCCTTTTATTTCAAGGGAAGATAAGTTGCTACCGGAGGTGTCTGGCAGATACTTACATCCCTCCCCTCAGGATAGGCCATAAATATATATGAGGCCAACACACGGCCCCTGGACCTATTAGCTGTACAGGGCTGGAAGGAGAACGCTCTGTCCACTGTATGGGAGCCGGGTGCCATCACTGCACTAGGCCGCTAAACAGTGGACAGATCTTTCTGCTTCCGGTCCCATATCATGTACAGCACAGGTACCAGATGTAGCTCCATACAACTGATGGGTCCATGTGTCGCCCCCCCTTTACCAATTAGGTTCTTATGGCCATAAAAGGCCATAGGACAAAAAAAAAATTAAGACCGGACAATCCCCTTAATATTCTCCCCTAATGCCCCACACCCAGGATATTAGCCCCCTGCACTGCTCCCGCACGATATAATGGCTCCATCACTGGTCCCCTACAGTATGGGGTACCAGTGAAGAGGCCACTGTATGAGGAGAACCATTGAAGTGGCCAGTAAAAAAAATTAGGACCAGACAATCCTTTAAAGAGGTGCAATGGGAAAATGGGAGTTTGGATTTTTTTTAGGTTAATTCTGACTGCAAAACACTCTTTGTGAACTTACTCCAAATGGTCTTCATTTTATGAAGTACTGTAGAATATTAAAACCTATGGAAAAATTTTGACCTTGCCATGACCTTTAGTAGACACAGTCAGTTGCAGATGACTGTGGTGTGGGTCAGTGTGCTGGCCGTGTATTTCACGGATAGCACACTGACCTATTCTTTTCTATGGGACCGTACACACGACCGTGATTTTTACAATCCTGTGTGCGGGCCGACAGTCCAGGCCCCCAGAGAGCGAGGGGCTCAACTCCAGAGGGATTGCACACAGTAGGTGGACTGGACCAATTGGAGACAGACAGGAGGTCTGTCCCAAGAAGACTGGTATCTAAAAGGAGCCGAACTCCAGAGAGGGAGTGTTGCTGGTGACCTGTAGGCGCAGGTGGACCTTGGACCAGTTAGAGACAGACAGGAGGTCTGTCCCAAGAGGACTGGATTCCAGAAATGACTTTGACCCAGACTGGTGAGAAGAAACTTCAGAGTATCTTGCCCTTGGTAGAATAGACAGGGTTCAAGTAGTGAGGTATTGCCCTGTGTGTGGGCTAGGTTGGTTATTATTTTTGTTCCTGTATAATCTGAATAAAGCCATTTAATTTGGATTGCATTTACCTGATCTGATATTTATTTGGCACCCAGCGCCACCAACACCTCTGTAAATCCAGGAAAACTGCTTACCTTTGATCCTAAACTACCCCCATATACATATATATATATATATATATATATATATATATATATATATATATATATATGTATATACAGATAAAAATGAAAATGAAGTAGTTTAACGTCTTCTACTTATACACTTTCTTGTGTCAGTGCTCACAAATATCTACCGATCATCAATATACTCATTAGACATGACTCTGAGTTATTTAGACTATGATGTCCCCTAGTGGCACATAAACATATTGCTTTTAATGCACTCAGGCTTATACATTATACAGGTATAATTATTACTGATTTTTAAGGCACCATTCATTCCATGGTGCTGTACATTATTATATTAATTACATGGTGCTGTACATTATTATATTAATTCCATGGTGCTGTACATTACTATATTAATTCCATGGTGCTGTACATTATTATATTAATTCCATGGTGCTGTACACTATTATATTAATTCCATGGTGCTGTACATTACTATATTAATTCCATGGTGCTGTACATTACTATATTAATTCCATGGTGCTGTACATTATTATATTAATTCCATGGTGCTGTACATTACTATATTAATTCCATGGTGCTGTACATTATTATATTAATTCCATGGTGCTGTACATTATTATATTAATTCCATGGTGCTGTACATTATTATATTAATTCTATGGTGCTGTACATTATTATATTAATTCCATGGTGCTGTACATTATTATATTAATTCCATGGTGCTGTACATTATTATATTAATTCCATGGTGCTGTACATTATTATCTTAATTCCATGGTGCTGTACATTACTATATTAATTCCATGGTGCTGTACATTATTATCTTAATTCCATGGTGCTGTACATTACTATATTAATACCATGGTGCTGTACATTATTATATTAATTCCATGGTGCTGTACATTATTATATTAATTACATGGTGCTGTACATTATTATATTAATTCCATGGTGCTGTACATTATTATCTTAATTCCATGGTGCTGTACATTACTATATTAATACCATGGTGCTGTACATTATTATATTAATTCCATGGTGCTGTACATTACTATATTAATTCCATGGCGCTGTACATTATTATATTAACTCCATGGTGCTCTGTACATTATTATATTAATTCCATGGTGTTGTACATTATTATATTAATTCTATGGTGCTGTACATTATTATATAAATTCCATGGTACTGTACATTATATTCATTCCATGGTGCATAAGAGGGTTTCCATACAATACACAGAATATACAAAACAAGTACAATAGTAGCAGTGGCCAGCTGGCACAGTGGGATACAGGGCTTACAATCTATGAATACATCTGTAGAACTACTTCTTTCTATTACACTACAAATAATGCAGAGCTCCTATTATTATAAATAAGATTTTGCCCTCAAGCAAATGAATAATTCAACTTTGGGGCAACTTGCCTGTTAGCCTCAGTACACCCTAATAGGATACCCCAGATGCTGCATGAGTCTCATCTCTCCTCCCGGGCACCAATGGTTTAGAGAGTGTCAGAAGTCTTTGATATTAATGCACTGACTCAGATTTACTATTTGCGATGCACCAAGAAAATGGCCAAAAATGCATCTGAACATGGCACATTATTGGCACATCTCAGCTCTTGTGCCCCTGCTACTGCTTTTCAGACAATGGGTGTAGCAGGGTGGTATGAACCCAGGCCGGGCTATTAAAGTCTTCTGACTTCTGTACATGCCATGACAATAGAACAGCATGCAGCACTGTGATGGAAATCCATTGGGTACCAGTCATTCAGGGCTGTGGAGTTGGCAGGACAAAACATGGACTGCAACTCCTATTTTATCACAGACTGACAACAGCGCCTTTATAAATGGCCGACAGCCATGGTCAGTCAGAAACAATCTGTACAAATCCTTTAATGCATTATAAAGTGAATGATTTGCTATGAAAGTAAATAAGTAACAAACTATGTATATAATCTATATATACTGTATATAAAACTCAAATCCTGTAGTAGTCTGCTCTATACAAATACACAGTTCTCGCCCGATTTAGGTGAAATTTGGCACGCCCCCTCTCCACGCACAGGAGCAGAATACTGAACACGTTACATCTCGTTAGTGTCCCCCCGTCATGAGATTGGGGCCCCCGAAGTTAGGCCCTATACATATAATGAGGAAAAGTGAAAGTGCTGAGGGGAAAACAACAGTTGTGACTGACAGGGACGGATTATAGTGACGGCGACAAAGAGTCTCTGCTAAAGGGGCCGCAACACCACACACAACACTTCACAAATACCATATAAACATCACACAGACAACACGCATACACAAACCCACAAGCACAACACCTCACAAATACAACAACACACCACTCTAGACACACACACACAACACAAACACCACCCCACAAATACCACAACACGACCCCATAAATACGACATGAACACCACGCACACACGCAAGGACCACACATGCAAACACACTCAGATGGATGTACACAATACACACGGATGAACAGAGCACGCACGACTACTGCATGTATGGACACTTGCATTGCACACGCACATACACATGGATCATACGCGCAGATACACACATACATATACACGGACCACACACATACATGCACGCACTGATAAACCATGTCTGATATCCTTAGTAGCTGCTTACACACTACAGTATTTTTCACAGGCCTCCGGGCCATGGATTTGGTGGTTGCATAGACTTCTTTGTGCACAAAGCTGTGAATTTTTAAGCTCCATAGAAGTCTATGGAGATATAGAATCCACGGCCCGGAGACCTGTGAAAAATCCTGTAGTGTGCAAGCAGCCTTACTGAGCAGCCATATTGGTCAGGCGAAAACTGCCTCATAGTAAGATTGTCATTATTGCTGACTATACAGAGAGATTTCATCACTGAAGCTGCTGAGGTAAAGTGAAAGCTCTGATTGGTTGCAATGGGCAACTCCACAAGTCTGCCTGTGAGGCGGTTTTCATTGCTGAGATGTCGGCTCCTTTAGGTCATAGTAAGGATCCATTCACACAGAGGAAAATGGGGAGGAATTTGGTGTGGAATTTCAGCGCTGAAAAAAGCGCCTCCCATTGACTTCAATGGGTTCTTTTTTTCTGCTAGAACGGAGTTTTTTTTGGCGAGGATTTTGGCGAGGAAAAAATCCGCTTCAGGAATTAAGAAATGGTTTTTTGAAGAGGTTTTTGGAGCATTTTTTGAGTCTTTTTGTCTTTGTTTTATTTCCTGCACTAGAGTTTTCCGTGCAGTTTTTGCCAATTCCGCGCCCAAATCCGCGACTTGGATTTTACGCCTCCCATTGACTGCATTTGTTTTTGCAGGTGGAATATGCCTGAAGGAAGCTTTTTTTTCCGCACGCGGAGAAATAAAGTGAGTGGAACCCATAGAACTCTATGGGGAGGCGTTTTTTTCCACGTGGATTCTGACGCAGATTCAGCATCAAAATCAGTGCCAAAAAAATGGACCCTAAGGCTGCATTCACACTACGGAACGCCAGCGTGTATCACAGCCGTACACGCCGGCGTTACAGCAGGGCTGCCGGACACTTCCCATTCATTTCTATGGGAGCCGGCATGCGAGCGCTCCCCATAGAAATGAATGGAAAAAAGCAGTCCATTCATTTCTATGGGGAGCGCTCGCATGCCGGTTCAAATAGAAATGAATGGGAAGTGTACGGCAGCCCTGCTGTAACGCCGGCGTGTACGGCTCTGATACACGCTGGCGTTCCGTAGTGTGAATACACCCTAAGGGTGCTGTATTTGGCGCTGATTTTTCAGCTAGTGGAAAATTACGCGAGTGGAAAAAAAATCTTGCCTAAACCTCTGAAATCAATGGGAGGCTTTTTTCTCAGCTCTGAAAATTCAGCGCCAAATACAGCGTCATTATCCTCCGTGTGCACGGGCCCTTATACTGTGTGAGTGCTGCTCTGTATTTACTATTCCTCCTATTATATCTCTTATCAGTGTCAGGTGTTGCTACCAAGCGACATGCCCTTCAATTTTAAGTGTCTGCAGTTCCCAATCCGTCTTGCATTTGCTATGACTTTAAAGCACGGGCAGAAACGCAGCGCTAAAGCGTTGCGGACACAACCACGGTGTGAACGCATTGCAGTTCTTCCCGCAGAGTTTTGAACAGAAAGTTCATGGAGTTTTCCTCCGCAGACTTTCTGTTACAATTATATGAATGGGAAAGAAGCCGGCGTTTCCGTAGATATAATTGACATGCTGCGATTTTCAAAACCGCGACCGTAATGGAAATCACAGTGTGTCCGAAGTGCGATTTTTTTCTGCAAAGTGGAGATGGGATTCGCATGAATCCCATCCACTTTGCAAGTACTATAAAACGCCGAAAATCGCAGCGTTTCTGGTCCGTGTGGCCCTGGCCTAACGGAAAGTTCACATGGGGTTTTTTGGTCAAGATTTTGAGGCCGTATCCATATTGATTTCAATAGGAGCCGGTCAGTTCTTTTTTCCGGGAGCTGTTTCGTTCTGGCTCCCGGAAAAAGAAGAGAGATGCTCATTCTTTTAGGCGGATTCGCCTCGCAAACAATTTAACATATTTTCCGCGAGCGAAGCCGCCGGGGGTTCTACTAGTTCATTATATACTATTAAAAATTCTATAATATAATTACAAATATGAATCATTTTATGCGGTAGCTCGAGTCGGAACTTGTTCATTTATTTCCCTCTCAAGTTTCACCCAAAATTGGTCCCGACTGCAACTCCACAGCCCTATGCATAAAGCCTATATGAAAGAGTCCCTATGGCCCCATACTATTGATGGACACCCTCATTCGTACCGCCATATACTTTTGCGAACCGTAATACAAAGTGTAAGGCATGGAATACGAGGTCTGTGTTATATAAAAGAATACAGATACTGACCCTGAACCTTGTGCTCCAGAATTCTTTATAATCCGGCAAGGAATATTGCACATTTTGTTAATTCCACATTGATTTCAATGGCAGTATACAATGAGGACAAAAAGTCTTTAAAATGGTCCCTTGTTTTTGTACTGGATCTGCCAGCATGAAGACTACACATACAGATAGCGTTTTATTGCAATGTAAAACTAGTGACGTTCATCGAGTAAATAACTATAATCGCTTTTATGTGAAAAGTGATAAACTTTTACTACATTAAATAGCGACAGCGGTGCGCACTGATCCTTAGGACTATCAAAGTACAATAGTAAAAGCACTACAAATAGAGATGAGCGAACACTGTTCGGATCAGCCGATCCGAACAGCACGCTCCCATAGAAATGAATGGAAGCACCTGTGACGCTGACTTTGCCAGCAGCCGGCCGGCATCACAGGTGTTTCCATTCATTTCTATGGGTGCGTGCTGTTCGGATCGGCTGATCTGAACAGTGTTCGCTCATCTCTAACTACAAACAAGACCTCTGCAGACCTTGGCGTACATACAGGTCAATGAAACAGACAGGTCTATGGACGCACTGGTATCCTTGGCCGCTGTTCTCGCCTTCCAGTGATTTTGTCATTCTCTGTTACACAAGTTATGAGGCGTTCACATTTGCACCCGCTGGGTCTCCGTCCTATTTCCCAGAGAAACTGCGTAGGGGACGGTTTCCCGGCGGTCAGTAGTCAAACCCGTTCATTTGAATGGGTTTTAAAGCAAACCGCTGGAATCCATAGGCAGCCTCTCCGCGGGGAAACTGTTTTTTTTGCACGGACACAAAGTCAGACTTTGTGTCCTTGCAAAAAATACGGTTTCCCCATGGACAGGCTACATACGGACACCGGCAGTTTGCTTTAAAACCCATTCTACTTCCTGGCGCTGCACTGAGTGGCTGCCTCAATACAGAGCTCCAAGCTGGGAGCAACCTTTATCTTTCCTTTTCACTCTTTTTGTCTGTATCTTCAAGAATCCACTAACCAAGCAAACTAGCACTATGAATTAGCAACTATAAATCGAATGGAAGACCCTGTGGAGTATGTTTCTCCTTTTGTTTCTATTGTTAAATGCTACGGTATCTGGTGGCATGGAAGGGATACGGTCCTGAGGATAATTCTAGGGTTCTGGAGTCGGATATGTCAGCCCCCAGACTCGTGGAGAAATTCCACAAGGAGTTCCCGAAGAAGGATGCTCCTAGAGAATCCGGAGTCTTCTCCTTGAGGGGAGGATCCTGTTAGGAGTATTTTGGTTCATTGGTTTCTATTTTTCTTACCTGGGGAGTTTTTGGCTGCGCGGTGTCTGGGGTGGCATCCTGGCGCTGCGGGGTTGTCCTGTCGTGGGTATTGGTGCACACCTTCTGACTTGCACGCGCGCACTGCTGGTAGGCAGCTTTATTTCCTGGTTGATTAGTCTGTCCTCCCATTTGCACCTGGGAGGAGTGGTCTCTACTCTGTATTTATACCCATGCCTCCCATGGTTCTGTGCTGAGTGTCGCTTTTACAGAGCTAGGCCTTAGCAGGAGGAGTAGGTGGTTATCTGGGATAGAGGAAGTTCCGTGGTTGGTTTTTGGGAGGTTTGGGTGAACAAGTTGGTTTGTGTGTTTTCCCTTCTGTGTTCACCAATCCTCCCTCTGTGTGTTATTGACTGTGTGAGTGAATTGCCTTATCCTTTGATTTCTACTCAGTTTCCCTGTGTTTGTTTCCTAGTGTAAGGTTCCTTCCCATATTGGTTTGGGGGAATCCTTTCCCACATGTTTCCTGTGTGCTGCTTGTGTTGTTAGTCAGCGCACACCCTTGTCAGTCCCTGTCAGTAGCAGCTTCACTTGTTCGTTAGGGGTGACCCCCTTTAGTCTCCAGTCCCTAGAGATCTTATAGGGCATTCCTTCTCCCACTTCCCTCTAGGCCTACGGTATCAGTGAGAGAGCAGCTGTCGGGGTCAGGCTTAGCCTGAGTACAGCCGACCCCCACCCGTGAGGCAGGGACCGGGATAGCTAGTGGGAGTAGTGCAGGGCGAGATTCCCTACTGCTATTCCTTAGCCCCGTTGCAGCTACCTGGACTGACATAACAGTACACTCAGCCGTAAAAAAAAAAAAAAAAAAAAGGAAAGGTTCGTTTGCATTATGACGGACCTGAAACAGTTGTACCAGGCGGTGCAGCAGATTTCCACTGAGATGGAGGGGATCAAGCTACGAATGGATGCCATCCAAGCTTCTGACGTATCTCAGTTACAGCAGTTGGCTCAACACACAGCCTCTCAGGTGGAGGGCATACAGAGGCAGGTGAGTAGCGCCCCTGTGGGTCGGCCTCTGGAGCCAAAAGTCAGCTTACCTGAACCCTTCCGAGGTAAGAGGTCAGATTTTTTCCGATTTCAAAAGGACTGTCTTTTGTATTTCCGGCTACGGCCGTTTTCCTCCGGTTCTGAGGTACAGAGAGTTGGGATTATTATTACTTTATTGAGAGATGATCCCCTCATCTGGGCACATTCGTTACCAGCCGACTCAGCTTGCTTACTAACTGTAGAGGCGTTTTTCTCCACAATGGGGTTACTGTATGACGACCCAGACAGGGTACGCACGGCCGAGTATAACCTACGACGTGTGGTGCAAGGGGATCACGCTATAGAGAAATATTGCACAGAGTTTCGCAGGTGGGCAGCAGAAGTACACTGGAATGACCCCGCTCTACTTAGTCAGTTTGAGACAGGGCTCTCGGACCAGGTTAAAGACCATCTAGTTTCTCACCCTGTTCCGGGAGATCTAGATGAGGCCATGCAGCTGGCAATTAGAGTTGGACGGCGCCTCCGGGAGCGTGGAGACAAGAGTCCTGGGGGGGTTAACCCTCCTCAATTCTCTGTTTTTAGAGAGGACCCAGGGGACCAACCCATGCAGATTGGGGCCACTGTGCGAAGTGCTAGACCCAAGAGTGAAGGGTCCCGCACAGTACGCTGTTTTGTGTGTGGAGGGATGGGACATGTAGCAAGGGTATGCCCCTCCAGAGAATGGTTCGCCAAGGAGAGTAATAACCCCAGGTCTATTGAGGGTAAAGGGAGAAAACCTACTAAGGAGGGAGGTGTGCATATTTCCTGTACTCAGACTGCCGGGTTGACCCTTGATGGATGGGTAAATGGGCAGAAGTGCCGGATTTTGGTTGATTGTGGTTCGGCAGTCAACCTTATTGACTCAGAGTTTTGCGAGCAACTAAGGGTGAGTCCTTTGGTCTTGGAGTTTCAGATACCGGTGTGGGCTATTGATAAGACCCCTCTACAGCAAGCTGTCATCTCCAAACAGGTGGAGGGTCTGGAGTTTATTGTGGGTGGCCACAGGGAAGAGATTAACTTGTTCTTATTGTCTAAGTTACCAGCACAAGTAGTGTTGGGGTGGCCCTGGCTGAAGCAGCATAACCCTATTATCAACTGGGAGACCGAGTCAGTAGTTTCTTGGGGGCAGGGGTGTAATGGTCGATGTCTGCCCATATCCGTTATGTCTTTGTCTATAGACAATTTGCCTCAAGAAATATGTGAGTTCAGGGAGGTCTTTGAGGAAAGGGCAGCCAAGACATTACCACCACATCGCACCTATGATTGCTTGATTAAATTTATACCAAATGCAGTGTTACCCAAGACAAGGTTGTACAATCTCACTATTCCGGAGAGGGAGGCGCTCAAAGAGTATATTGAGGGGAGTCTAGAGGTGGGGCATATTCGCCCATCTAAGTCCCCAGTAGCAGTGCGGTTTTTCTTTGTAAAGAAGAAAGATGGAGGGTTGCGCCCTTGTTTGGATTTTAGGGAGATTAACAAAATCACGGTGCGGAATCCCTATCCCATCCCGTTGATCTCGGATCTATTCAGCCAGATTACGGGAGCCCGCTGGTTTAGTAAAATAGATTTACGTGGGGCGTATAACTTGCTGAGAATCAAGAAGGGGGATGAGTGGAAAACAGCGTTTAACACACCCCTAGGACACTTTGAGAATCTTGTGATGCCTTTTGGTCTAACCAAAGCGCCCGCGTTTTTTCAGAATTTTATTAATGATGTACTAAGTGCCGTCATAGGGAGGGGGGTTGTGGTCTATCTGGACGATATACTCATTTACACCCCGGATTTGGAGACTCATTGGGAGAGAGTGAGAGAGGTTTTAGATCTCCTGAGGGTTAACCAATTAAGTGCTAAGCTGGAGAAATGTGTGTTTGCGGTCAATAAATTATGTTTCCTTGGCTATATCCTATCGGACAAGGGGTTCGAGATGGATCCTGAGAAGGTCAGGGCAGTCTTGGAGTGGCCGCGACCTGAGAACCTAAAGGCGGTCCAACGGTTCTTGGGATTCTCCAACTATTATCGCCAGTTTATTAAGGGATTTTCTGAGGTTGTGAAACCCATCTCGGACTTGACTAAGAAGGGGGCTGACTGTGCTAAGTGGTCGCCAGAGGCGCTAGCCGCGTTTGAAGAATTGAAGAAGCGATTCTCGTCCGCTCCCATTTTGAGACAGCCGGATGAGAGGTTGGCCTTCCGAGTGGAGGTGGATGCCTCCTCGGTGGGGGTGGGAGCAGTACTTTCTCAGGAGTTCGAGGAGGGTACGCATCCCTGTGCCTTCTTTTCTAAGAAATTCTCTGCCTCTGAACGGAATTATGACATCGGAGATAGGGAACTACTGGCAATAAAACTAGCGTTCGAACATTGGCGTCACTTCCTGGAGGGGGCCAGAAGGCCAGTCCAGGTATTTACTGATCACAAGAATTTGGTTTATCTTGGGTCAGCGAAGAGATTAAATGCACGGCAGGCCAGATGGGCTCTATTTTTTGCGCGGTTCCACTTTACCGTGACTTATGTGCCGGGTTCAAAGAATGTTAAGGCTGATGCTTTATCCCGGTATATGTCGACCGAGGAGGAACGAGAGGCGCCTGCCACTATTCTTGGGGATGGAGTGGTGGTAGCAGTATTGGGCGCGAAATTGGAGAAGGCCTTGATCGAAGCGCAACACGCTGCACCTTCCAAGATACCTAGAAACAAGCTGTTTGTCCCAACTACTCTCCGACAAAGTCTCCTGAGGGAGTGTCACGAGTCGGTTCTTGCTGGTCACCCGGGGGTTTCAGAGACCATGAGATTGGTGTCTAGGAATTTTTGGTGGCCAGGGTGGAGTAGGGATGTCTTGCAGTTTGTTCAAAATTGTTCGGTCTGTGCAAGAGCCAAGGCGTCACATACCCGTCCCCACGGTCTTCTACATCCATTGGAACCTCCTAAGGCACCTTGGACTCATCTGTCTATGGATTTCATCACGGGCCTTCCGGTGTCTAAGGGTTTCACGGTCATTTGGGTAGTCGTTGACCGCTTCACGAAAATGTGCCATTTGATCCCGTTTTCCAGGCTGCCATGTGCCAAGACACTATCAGAGGCATTTATTAAAGAAATTGTAAGGTTGCATGGTCTTCCTGAGGAGATCGTTTCGGACAGGGGTCCGCAATTTGTGGCTAAATTCTGGCGGGCTTTTTGCAGCAGGCTGGGAGTTACACTGTCGTTTTCCTCCGGGTTTCACCCGGAGTCTAACGGGCAAACAGAGAGGAAGAATCAGGATGTGGAACAGTTTTTGAGGTGTTTTGTTCGAGAGAACCAGAATAATTGGGCTGACTTTCTCCCCCTGGCAGAATTTTCCCTAAACAACCATGATTCCAACGCCACTGGCACCACACCTTTTTTTTGCTCCGGTGGTAGACATACTGTTTTCAGAGTATTTTCTTCCATTTCTTCCCCAGTTCCGGAGGAGGAGCTATTTTCTAAAAAGCTGCAGGGGGTATGGTCCCGTATCCGAGAGAATCTGGTGCGGGCGTCGCACCAGGCTAAGGTCCAGGCGGATCGGAAGAGAGGAGAGTTGCAGTTCTTCCCTGGTGAGATGGTTTGGTTGTCCACCAAGAATATCAGGTTGAAGGTTCCTAGCAAGAAGCTGGGTCCCAGGTTTGTGGGTCCTTTTAAGATCATCAAGATGGTAAATGAAGTGGCGGCGCAGCTGCAACTACCTAAAAGGTGGAAGATAAACCGGGTCTTCCATGTCTCCTTGTTAAAGAAGGCCAAGAAGGGAACGTCTCCAGTTAAGGTTCCACCAGTTTCTGAGTCCGGGGAGTATGAGATATCCCGAGTTCTGGATAGCAAATATGTTCGGGGGAAGCTACGGTATCTGGTGGCATGGAAGGGATACGGTCCTGAGGATAATTCTTGGGTTCTGGAGTCGGATATGTCAGCCCCCAGACTCGTGGAGAAATTCCACAAGGAGTTCCCGAAGAAGGATGCTCCTAGAGAATCCGGAGTCTTCTCCTTGAGGGGAGGATCCTGTTAGGAGTATTTTGGTTCATTGCTTTCTATTTTTCTTACCTGGGGAGTTTTTGGCTGCGCAGTGTCTGGGGTGGCATCCTGGCGCTGCGGGGTTGTCTTGTCGTGGGTATTGGTGCACACCTTCTGACTTGCACGCGCGCACTGCTGGTAGGCAGCTTTATCTCCTGGTTGATTAGTCTGTCCTCCCATTTGCACCTGGGAGGAGTGGTCTCTACTCTGTATTTATACCCATGCCTCCCATGGTTCTGTGCTGAGTGTCGCTTTTACAGAGCTAGGCCTTAGCAGGAGGAGTAGGTGGTTATCTTGGATAGAGGAAGTTCCGTGGTTGGTTTTTGGGAGGTTTGGGTGAACGAGTTGGTGTGTGTGTTTTCCCTTCTGTGTTCACCAATCCTCCCTCTGTGTATAATTGACTGTGTGAGTGAATTGCCTTATCCTTTGATTTCTACTCAGTTTCCCTGTGTTTGTTTCCTAGTGTAAGGTTCCTTCCCATATTGGTTTGGGGGAATCCTTTCCCACATGTTTCCTGTGTGCTGCTTGTGTTGTTAGTCAGCGCACACCCTTGTCAGTCCCTGTCAGTAGCAGCTTCACTTGTTCGTTAGGGGTGACCCCTTTAGTCTCCAGTCCCTAGAGATCTTATAGGGCATTCCTTCTCCCACTTCCCTCTAGGCCTACGGAATCAGTGAGCGAGGAGCTGTCGGGGTCAGGCTTAGCCTGAGAACAGCCGACCCCCACCCGTGAGGCAGGGACCGGGTTAGCTAGTGGGAGTAGTGCAGGGCGAGATTCCCTACTGCTATTCCTTAGCCCCGTTGCAGCTACCTGGACTGACATAACAAAGATGCTACAGCTGACTGGTATTTCGTTCTTTTACTGTGGACATGTGGGACTCTGTTACAGCCTGGGAACCCACCATCACCCACCTACCCCCTGTGTTTATGGAAGCTTGGCAAGAGAGCAGCACCCTGTCTACCTGGATGGCTTCAGACTTCTCTGGGCAGTAGAACACAGTGGTAAGAAGAAAGGAGGAGGAGGAGGAGGGCTTGTGATGAAGGACATTTGGGGCATTTTTTTTTTTTTTTGTCGTTAATGGACAATAGTGCTGATACAAGATACCGGACTATCAGCTGTGAGCATGAGATCTCACCACCTACCAAAGGAACTGCCACATGTTATCATGATAGCTGCATATGTCCCCCACCTCTGCAAAAAAAAAAAAAACGTTTTTTTGCCTGTTATATCTACATGCTGTGACCCCCCCTCCTCGTGTCCTCCAACCACGGCCGGGCTGTATTATTAACATCACTTCACACAGAGAACTAAATGATCCTGCAGTGTGTCTGTGTTTCTTTCTTATTAGTTGCTATGAGTCCTAGGATTTCTCTATCTGCCATGAGCTTGTATGTGTTTCTCTCTTGTTATATACTACTGTACCATCTATGAAACTGGATCACTGAAATTTCCCCATTGTGGGACTATTAAAGGAATATCTTATCTCTTATCTTATTCAAATGGGTTTTACTACTGACCGCCGGGAAGTCATCCCCTATCCAGTTTTCCCAGGTGGACACGGGCGCAAGTATGAACGCCCCCTTACTGACTGGTGCTGCAACTCCAATAGAGTTCTATAAATGTGCTGAGATGTTGTGGAGCTTCCTGCAACTCTCTTTACCTAGAGAAGTGTCATTTTATAGCAGATCGGAGGTGACACTTCTCAGTCACACTTCTACCACTATGTTATACCAGTCTAGAAAGAAGCCTAAACATATCTGCCCAGACCAGTACAATAAAAACATGTCAATGTGTATAACCACTTTCTTAAGGGATGTGTAATTTTGTCATATAGAAAGTAACGCTGTTTATACGTGTTTTTGGACAGCACATTGTAAAAGTTTGAGGTTGCTAAGCCTCAATGGGAGGGGTAGTCTCTCTGTATACCCCTTAGAGGCTATGGTTGCTAATGAATGTGACTGAGTGGTTATAGAAGACCTTTCACCACCTCTGCCAACTAGAGATGAGCGAGTACTGTTCGGATCAGCCGATCCGAACAGCACGCATTGAAATGAATGGAAGCACCTGGTACTTCCGCTTTGACGCCGGCCGGCCGCTTAACCCCCCGGCTGCCGGCTACGTCCATTCATTTCAATGCGTGCGTGCTGTTCGGATCGGCTGATCCCAACAGTACTCGCTCATCTCTACTGCCAACTCCAACACTTGCTCCTTGCTCCACCGATTCCCGCACAGTTGGAAATTTCTCCAGCCCCCTCCGTTCCTGAGTAATTGGTGCACCCAATATGCTAATTAGGTTCCCTATTGTCAGGTTAGTGATGGACAGAAAGTCTGGGTCCACCCACTTGACAGTATAAAGCCTATTTAGCATATATAGTGCTGAAAATAACACCTGCACTGTACAAATGTAAAGGGATCCAAGAATAGAAAACATGGCTGCTTTATTTCAGAAAGAGCTCCACTCCCTCTTCTCAGGCAGTGACATTCATTGGTCACACGGCCATGCTGCAGCTCAGGCCCATTCATCCGTCTGGAGGAAGAAATGTTTAGTCTCTAGAGGTGACAAGGTCCTTCCAACATATAGACTGTGAATCTGTGGAATAGCCTACCCAGGAGCTGGTCACAGCAGACAAAACTTACTGCCTTTTTAAAGCTAGGTAGTATGAGTGCTTATATAAATGTATGAAATGCTTATATCCTATAAAGTAGCTATGAGTGCTATATATAAATGCAGAAAAGTAGTCGCTAGGATTGGGAACAAAGTCCATGGGCATAACAGACATAGCAGCTGTTATAGGACCAACACCAAGGGGGCAACCCCACTGAGACCGAAGGTACAATTAGTGATAACTATGGATGACGGAGGGGAAGTGAAACACGGAATGAGTCTCCATTAATTTAGAAGGACATCATAATATCTGCTTGTGACATCATTGTACACAGTGATGTATTTGTGTGTGTATTATACCCGTGCTATAATGTCATAATGGGCATTATCCTCATATTGTGATATCACTGTATAAAATATCCCTATACTGTGACATCACTGTGTGCAGTATCCTTTATCATCGAGTACGTAATAATAATTAACGGCAAAATCATGGCCGCAAGATAGCACCGCGTATACGATCCTGGCTCCCATTGAAATCAATGGGAGCGTACACAGCCCGCAAAATCTCACGCGGCGTATACGTGCCACATCACGCGGCACTTTACTCCGTGTGAACTCACCCTTACTTACCTCTCACTGGCTCCACTGCACTCACTGTCCGGGACGTCAATGTTACTGCAACAACTGTCTTCAGGTGGAGGATTAGGTTTTCCACAGAGACATCAGATAGACAGCTGCTCCCTCCACCAGCAATGGGTGTGGCTAACATACATGTAATGTGTATATGTATAATTGTATGGTGTCCTTTGCAGTGCAAAAGATGAATGTTACTGCACAAAAAATATCTAAAGACACATTTAGTGTATATAACACTAGTTTTCTTTTAACATTCAAAATCCAGAACATATACAGTAAAAACCTCAAATTACATAAATATATATACACTATATGGCCAAAAGTATGTGGCCTATTACACTTATAGGAGCTTGTTGGACCCTCGTTTTCTGGTTATAAGAACCTTCATTCTTGTAGAACAGGTTTCAAAGAATCTTGGGAGTGTCCTTAGTATTTTGTGCCTATTTTGCCAAAAGAACATCTGTGCATTTGTGCCAAGGGTGCTTGATAGGGTTGAGGTCAGGGCTTTGTGGTTCCTTCACACCAAACTCATCTCTTCCGTCTTCATGGGTACAGTGGTATGTCATGCTGGAAAAGGATAGGACCTTCCCCAAACTGTTCTCACAAATGACTTGTATTCTATAGAATTAACATTAAAATAAGCCAGGCCTGGACAACAGCCCCATCCCAGTCATCTCCTCCAAATCTTTCAGTAGGCACTATGCGTTTCTACAGGTAGCATTCTCTGGCATCTGCAAACCCAGATTCATTCCTCAGACAGCCAAATCGTGAATCCTTTCCACTTGTGCTGTTCTCTATACCACGTCATCCGAGAATTGGCATTGGCCATGGGGATCTTAGGCTTGTATGCAACTCCTCAACCATGGGAAGCCACTTCATGAAGCTGAACACTTGAAGTCCATAACTAGGGGGATTGTCCATATACTTTTGGCCATGTAGTGTATTGTCATTATGTACAACTTACTGACAACTAAAAACTCAACGGCATTCATTGTTTACCGGTCCAGAAATTCCAACACAAGGAACATTTACTGTATCCGGAATCCAAATCCATAACGCTTTGTCAACATTATAGCCATTGACCATGAGGTGGGTTAGTCTGTGATCAGTAAAACACGTAGTGTGTAAAAAGTCCAGCTAAACATAGAAAAGGAAATGTGAGTGAGACACGTCCACTACTGTATTGTCCATCAAAAGTCTCCTTCCAGGTTTTGTCCTATATGAATCAGCAGGTCGTAAAACTTGGGACGTCCTTCTGGTTTCTAAAAAAAGCGATAACATTGAATAAATGTAACATGCAAGTATAAAAATTCTAACTATACCAAGTAGATCAGAGAATCTATGGCTTGTCAGGAAAATTCATAGAGGTACCTTATATACTCGAGTATAAGCCGACCCGAATATAAGCCGAGGCCCCTAATTTTACCACTAAAAACTGGGAAAACTTATTGACTCGAGTATAAGCCGAGGGGGGGAAATGCAGCAGCTACTGGAAAATTTCAAAATTAAAATGGTCGGAGTTTTTGGGTGCAGTAGGTGCTGGGGAAGGGGAGGGGGTGTTTTGGTTGTCTGTCTGCCCCTTCCTTGAGCTTGAGGACTGTTTTTTTTTTCCCCCACTTGGAACTCAGCCTGGCTGAATATAGGGGATCTGCAGTGCTCCTATTAACCCCTTCCCGACGAACAGGAGCACTGCAGATCCCCTATATTCAGTAGACACAGGGATACCTAATGTGTTTGTGTGTCACAGTCAGTTTCTACTTTTATATGTATTCTAGGGAAAGGAGGGATTTACAACTTTTATTTAAAAGCTTCTTTTTTCCCCCACTATTTTATGGGAGATTCTATACATTACTAGAACTGCCCCCCCCCTCCTAAAAAAAAAAAAAAAATTATATATATATATATATATATATATATATATATATTTTATTTTTTTTTCCCTGACTCGAGTATAAGCCGACGGGGGTCTTTTTCAGTACAAAAACTGTGCTGAAAAATTCGGCTTATACTCAAGCATATATGGTATTTCAATTTTAGTAAAAAAAATATTATTTGCATAAGAAAAAAAAATTCTAAATCTTTCAGCACATTTTCTGTATCATTTACCCACAGGTTTTAAGATCCCTGCAAGTTATTCAATAAGGATGTTCATGACCATATCCCCTGGAAATAAATAATGAATTGAATGACATTGAAAAAAAAAGAACAGATTATGAAATTTGAAAAAATTGGTTTGTATCTTGGAGGTGCAAGAGCAAGATCGAATCGCACAAAAATATTAATATTAAGATTAGGGTTGAGCCGATCTTGAGATTTCAAGATCGATTTTAAAATCCGATTACCGATCATTTTCCAGCTGATCTCGATCGCCGATCGGAATCCGATCTTTTCCGATCCCGATCTTCAACCCTAGTCAATCCTTTTCTATGGGAAAAGTCACTTTTGGGGGTGGAGCCGATCTTGAGATAACCTCCGATCTCGATCCCACTGGAAAAGATCGTGTCGGAATTCCGATCGCGAAATTTACTCAATCGCTGATAGGAATCCGATCTTTTCCGATCCCGATCGCTCAACCCTAATTAGGATTTATAAGTCCGTCACCCGCAGCCTTACCTCATGCCAGCATGCCATCATAATAGTGTATATTCTGTGTGATGCCAGCCTGGGTCGATAGAGTCTTTCTCCTCTTGATACCATTTCTACCACTTCAACGTTTGAATAGCTCTCAAAGGGCATCTTACCCTCGGTGAATACTTCCCACATCAACACACCTTGAAAAGACATTCAGAGAGAGCGGCATGATATATGGTGCCAGGCGTGCCCGCAGTGATACAATACACACATGAAAGGCACAGATGTGCTCTAAACTGAACTCCAGGCAAAAGAATGCTGCAAAAACTACTTCTAAAGACCTCTTGAAATTCCACTTAAAGAAAAAATTTTTGAAGCAGATTTTTTTTTTTCTATTTGTCAGATATTCAGTGTCAACATACCCATTGTAGCAGTAATAGTATGCACTAGTATTATATTCCGCCAATGAAGGTTTGTCCGTGCAACACAAGCGAAGCGAACACAGGCGAGTTCATGTGTTGTATCTGGAATGGGGCAACTATTCTAAATGGATATATCCATAGGATGTGTATAACATGCTTGCCCGTTTGGACTTCTGCGCCATCCTCTGGCCATATGCTGAGGTACAGGAGGTGTATTCACTTGTGATCCTCTGTTCCTGAGCCTCCTGTTGTTTTAGCACAGCTGAGTATTCGTTGCAGTGTGTCAGTCCAGCCAAGGCTTTGAGTTCCTCTGGGTTCTAAAGAGTTAAAACTAGGTGCTCTTTTGACTGGCATCCTTCTTTGCCAATCAAGCTTAGGGCACCCTTTATATAGTTTTCCATCCTTCTCTTGGTTGCTAGCTATTAGTATCTCTAAGCATGCTAGTGTCATACTGTTTTGCTTATTATCTATTTCTGACCTTCGCTTTTCCCTTTGACTATTCTTCTGGTTCTGATTCTGTACTTCTCTACCCAATTGGTTCTGACCTCTGGCTCTTTTGATTACCCGTGTATGTTTGCTTGTCTTGTGTAGGTCCTACATATTCATTTGTATTATAGGAAGGGACTGTCACCCAGTTGTCCTCTACTGCCAAGGGTAGCTTAGGCAAGTAGGTAGGGACTTGGTGTGGATCAAGCATTAGGACTCACTGTCTCTGTCGTTCCCCTTCCTCACAGGTTCCAGCAGCGGCTACTGCGGAATCGCTTAACAGGCAATAACCTAATAATATATCACAAACATCTAATAGATGCAGGTTCCAACATTGTTACCTGCACCGATCTCTAGTTGGGGCGGGACAAAGGGTGCTCTGTTCTAAAGACACATGTGTGACAAGTTTCAGAGAACCCTTGTTCTGAAGATGGGTGTAGGTGCCAAAAAAAAATCACAGCAAAATCTGCAACAAAAAAACTGCACAATTCCACAACGTGGGGCCTAATAAAGATGCCCTTAGCTTTGGCATCACAAGACTTGTACATTTCCGTTTTTAAACTGAATGTTTTTTCTATCTCACTTCCCTCAATATATTTAACCCATGAGAAGTTACTCAGCATCAAAGCAGACACATCTGCAGCTCAGCACCAGGCGATCACTCATAACCACAGAGACCACAGCCTGTGACATATAGTAGTTCATTATTCTTATTAGTCTACAAAGCGTGTATGACAATAACTAATACATCCTCTAATAGCAGTGAATACATTACTTGGTTTCCCTTTCCATACAGTAAATACCCCATTAGAAGCCGTCTGGTCATTACAAAATTGAAAAGGTAAATTCTGGAGAGATTTTTTTTCAATTTTCAGTGCCTACACCATTCTGTTTTGTTTTTTTTTTTTTTTTACCATTTCTTTTTACAACCCACCAAATACTTATAATGCGCCGCTATATGCATCAATACTAGTATATTGGTCAAATAATTCTATTTAATAAATAAATATATATTTTTTGCATAACTTTTATTATTTATCATGTGTTTGCACCAATTGCACCATGCATGTCCTGCTAAGAATTCTGGGTAAGGAATACAAATAAAATCCCATTGGAGAAAAAGAGGAATTTACTCCTAGCGCCACCTATTGGACGGTAGCTCCTTATAGATTATAGCTTGGTATAAGGGAGTTTCCAATAGGTGGCGCTAGGAGCAAATTTCTCTTTTTCAACTATGATGTCTTCTTTGCAATATGCGCCATCAATAGAGGAACCATCTTTGATCTTCCTGATACAGAGATCAGAGCTTTTTATGATCTTTGCTATAAAACAGGATGTTGGGCTTTACTTCAAGTTTCTGCCAACTAAAGCACAGACTGTCCATGTGTTGTACAGGGAACTTACATATTATAGGTACTTACAGTGGCGTAACTACCGTCGTAGCAGCAGAGGCAGCTGCCACAGGGCCCGGGACATTAGGGGCCCGGTGACAGCCGCTACCGCTGCTATCATTATACTCAGGGGTCTTTTCAGACCCCCGAGTATAATGATTGGCGGCCCGGGAGAGGTAAGAAACCTAAAAGACACTGTTACTTACCTCTCCACGATCCAGGCAGGCTTCGGCCTAGTCGTCTGACGTCTCATGACCCCGGCCTGCGTCCCGGGTCATGTGACGTCTGACGTCATTGAAGATCGACTACTTCGGAGGCCGACAGCATAGGAGACAGGAGATAGGTGAGCAACAGAGTTTTTTATGTTTTTCTCCCCCTGGGTCTCCGATTTATTATACTCTGGGACCTGAAAAGACCCCACAGTATAATAATTGTTTATGGGTGTCCACAGTGGGACATAATACTGTGTGCAGGGGCCACTATGGGACATAATACTGTGTGCAGGGGCCACTATGGGGGATAATACTGTGTACAGGGGCCACTATGGGACATAATACTGTGTGCAGGGGCCACTATGGGGGATAATACTGTGTGCAGGGGCCACTATGGGGTATAATACTGTGTGCAGGGGCCACTATGGGGGATAATACTGTGTGCAGGGGCCACTATGGGGGATAATACTGTGTGCAGGGGCCACTATGGGGTATAATACTGTGTGCAGGGGCCACTATGGGGGATAATACTGTGTACAGGGGCCACTATGGGACATAATACTGTGTGCAGGGGCCACTATGGGGGATAATACTGTGTGCAGGGGCCACTATGGGGGATAATACTGTGTGCTGGGGACACTATGGGGGATAATACTGTGTGGAGGGGCCACTATGGGGCATAATACTGTGTGCAGGGGCCACTATGGGGGATGATACTGTGTGCAGGGGCCACTACGGGGGATAATACTGTGTGCAGGAATGCGGAGGAGGGGGGGTGGCGGCGGTCGAGGTCTTCGTCGGGGCCCCACCACTCCTAGTTATGCCACTGGGTACTTATAAGCCCATTTGCAAGATGTGGTTACAACTTAAGTTTTTCCTGTATAGAGTAGTAGTGAATATAATATAGCAGCCTGGATGGAGAATGTTAGTATGAGTATATGCACTGTATGTGCCATCTTTGTGAATGCATTTTTGTAAATCTATATTTTCCAAAGACAATTTACAATCTGCACAATAATCCAATAGCAGCTTTATAAATAGCGATCCATATGTCAGTCTTAAACAAAGCCAAATCTGCCCCCAGCCAGTTAAATAACCCCATGCAAGACCCCGGGATGTGCAATGGTTGTCTCCTACAGCAATCATTTCTCTTACTAAAAATGATCTTACCGAAAGACCAAACATCAGATTTGCTGCTGAATCTACTGTAGTTGAAGACCTCTGGTGGCGACCATTTCACTGGAAACTTGGCTCCACAGGAACTTGTGTACTGATCATCGAGGACATACCTGGTTTTAGCAAGAGAAAGGTTACAGGTAACTTGAACTCTACAGGTAAAATTAAAATTCTGTGTATTTCACAATGGCTTTTGTGGTATTTTTTATTTAGTGATATTTTGTACATGCATTGTCGTGGTGTTTTGGAAATCCTATAAAGAAGCGTATGGAAAAACACACAGAGCAAGTCACATTTTTACTTAAAAGTCACTGACTGCAAAAACTATAGTCTTTAAAAATACTTAAAATAACGTCTCAAATTTGCAAAATACAGCAAAAATCCCACAAAAACCTGGTTAGTGCTAAGTGCTTCATGCCACAGCTGCAGTGTGAGAACAGCCCACAGGACGTTTCCTGCACGATGCTGTGAATCACAATAGCCTCGCCGAAGACCAATGCAGTCCAAAATAGTCAACATTAAACTGAGCAAGACATAGAAATTGTAAAAAAGAAATCACCTTAGATGGTGACAAGATTTTAGAAAATACCAGCTTGTTAATGTCACCATGCCGCACTTGTCTGAATTATATGTACCCTGATATGAAATAGTCCAGGAATAGAGACAATCCCTATGACAGATGCATAGAGTAGTCCTCAGTCATTGCCTGGTGTAGTCAGGGGCCTAAGACTTATGCAGCAGGAACTGACATACTGCATTTTCTGTCATCGCTACAGCACACAGTGCAGTATTGTGCTGCCAAATGCAGAAGCTACTGCTTCTCTATACAGGAGGTTACTGTGAAAGTCCATGGTATGAAATTATTCAGTGGTAATAATGATTTAACCACCCCCTCCACCAACTGGGGCTACAATTTTTTGTAGGTACCACGTCGGAGTAGCCTTAAGCAAGGCTATTCGTCTCCTACCTATTGTCTTCTCCATGCCGCCGTTCGACTACAATCCCATTTTTTCTCGGTATGTAAATTAGCTCTCTCGCAGCACTGGGGGCGTCCCCAATGCTGCGTGATAACTGTCTCCAGTGCCGCCGCCTCCTCTTCAGCATCGTCATCTTCAGCCTCTTCTTCCGGCTGTGGCTTGTAACTTCTAAAGCCTCGGGCCTTGGGCAGAGCAGACTGTGCATGCCCACAGACCACAAGAAAATGGCCGCTTGCACAGAATTGGAAGTTACAAGCCACAGAAGAGGCTGAAGTTGACGCTGCTGAAGAAGATGGAGGCGGCGCTGGAGAGAGTTCTCTCGCAATATTGGGGATGCTCCCAGTGCTGTCTGAGCGCTGGGGCCTGTCCCCAGTGCTGCGAGAAAGCCAATTTACATACCGAGAACATCCAGGATTGTAGGTGAACGGTGGCGTGGAGAAGATGACGAAAGGTAGGACCCAAATATCCTTTCTTAAGGCTATTCCGACGTGGTACCTACAAAAAATTGTGTCTGACTGATAGGATCCCTTTTAAGGACCTATTGAATGGTATGACTCAATGTTATCTGTCTCCAGCTTTAAAAAGAATACGTTCATTCTGATCATCAGACCTATGACTGTGACTGCAAAAAAATCTAGCAGGGCTCAATCTTTTAGTTACTAGGAGCTGCATTTGCAGAAGCCTATCTAGACTGCGGCAACTGCAATGCAAACACAATACCATGTGGTTGTGCCCTACAAAAGACAATTGTCAAGAAAGAGCCTTACTATGAACACTCTCAGTAGTTGACTCATAGGCCCTTAAAAGGGGTTTTCCAGGCAATTTTTTTTTTTTTTTTTTTTTAAAAAAGGTCTGTTAGTGCTATTAATGAGTTAATAAATGCACCCATATAAGTTTAGCAGTGATTTGAGTTATTTCTGTGTGTCTCTAGGACAGACCTGGGCAATGTACGGCCTGCGGGCCATATCCAGCCCTCTGACTGATTCAGTCCGGCCTGCATAGCTTGTCCAGGGAGGCGTGTCCAGGGAGGCGTGTCTTAGTGCCAGCAGGACAGTTCAATAAGACGGAGACACGTGTGGTGTGTGTCATAAGGTACTGAGAGGGGAGGGAGGGGGGGATGTGAGATGCAGGGTGGAGATTGTGTGTGACCGCCCCAGGAATATGGGTAAATATAAATTTTTGATAAATTTAGTTATTTAAAAAAATAGGAAGGTGGGGAGTGTGTTTACATTAGGGTAGGGATTTAATTTTATCCCAGACAACCAGTCTAAGTCATGTAACCTATGCTAGGGCAATAGAAGATATTATTGTGATGACAAAAATACAAAAAAACACCTTAAAGGGGTATTCCCATGTACATAATCTAATCTATATTTGTAGATAATTAAAAGTTAAACATTTTTGCAAATATAAGTAATTAAAAATTCTACAAAGTTTTAACGATTTTCTCTAACTTTCTTAGTGATGACAGCCTGTTGTCTTGATCAGTTGCCAATGGTTACGACCACCAATGCAGAAACTTTCTATGGTCTGAGACTTGTCAGGAACCCAGCTATGGTTTTCATATTGTAGCTGGGTTGTCAGGCCGAGACACAGGGGCGGATCCAGGGCTGGGCGAGCCGGGCAACCGCCCGGGGCCCCGCGCTTAGCGGGGCCCGGCCCTAACAAAATGGTCCCAGTCAGCCTTGGCATAGTCGGGCAAGTGCCGGGGCCACAGAGCCTCTGGGGGCCCCCCGGCACTTGCCTGTCACGATTCCAGCTCATCGGCGTCCGTCCGCCTTTGAGCTGGAATACATACGCGATGCAGGAGCTGTGAGATCAGCTCCTGCTTTAAAGCTCCGGCCCAGCTTGCGTGTGTAGGCGCGATGACGTCATCACATCACGCTTACACACGCAAGCCGGGCCGGAGCTAAGCGGGAGCTGATCTCACAGCTCCTGCATCGCGTATGTGACTGGAGTGAGAGAGGAGCGTTGGGGGAACGATGGAAGGTGAGTGATAGAAGGTGAGTGTAAGTGTTTGTTTTGTATTAAATATTAAGGTGGAACATAATGAAGGGGGCCCATGAAACTGGGGGGCAAATGAAGGTGAGGGGGGGAACGGCATGACACTGGGGAAGATGAAGGGGGTGGGGAGAGAACGGCATGAAACTGGGGACAGAGATGGAGGGGGCCCAATGAAACTGGGGGGCAAATGAAGGGGAGGGGAGAACAGCATGACACTGGGGCAGATGAAGGGGCAAGAACGGCATGACACTGGGGCAAATGAAGGGGGAGAGAACGGCATGACACTGGGGCAGATGAAGGGGCAAGAACGGCATGACACTGGGGCAAATGAAGGGGGAGAGAACGGCATGACACTGAGGCAGATGAAGGGGGGGAGAATGGCATGACACTGGGGCAGAGACGGGGGGGACATGAAACTGTGGGCAGATAAAGGGGGAGAATGGCATGAAACTGAGGACAGAGATAGAGGGGGGGACATGAAACTAGGGGTAGATGAAGGGTGTATATGAAAATGGGGAGAGATGGAGGGGGGACATATAATTTACGGGTGACTGTAGGAGGATTATACTGTGTGGAATCACATGAAAAATGAATGAGAATGGGCGGAGTCAACATAAAAGTGGGTGGGGCCTAATTTGCTGCGGCGCACTGCGCGTAGGGCCCCGCCAAAGTCAATAGCCCAGGGCCCCGCAAACCCTGGATCCGACACTACATGTATCAGAAGATATCCCGGACACTATAAGGAAATCATAACTGATTTTATGACCATAGAAAGGTCCTGTATTCATGGTCGTATCCACTGGCAACCGATCAAGACAACAAGACTGTGACCACAAGATATTTAGAGAAAATCTTTAAAACTCTGCAGAATGTTTAATTACTTATATTTGCAAAAATGTTTAACTTAATTATCTACAGATTTAAAAAGAATTATCCAACATCCCAACTAAACCTCTGGTGCTTCCCGAAGTGACCAGAAAAAATGGCGGCACATCCTTTTAGGGTCCTCAAAGAGATAATCCCTTTAGCAAATTCACATTAGAAACAGTAGAACATAATAGCTTACTGTCACTTCTTACCTTGTCATTCCAAAATCCGACACCTTTACCACCCCAAGGTCATTGACTAAACAGTTTCTGGCAGCCTGCAAAGACAAGACAATGTCAACCTATAAATGCCATGACTGTATATTCCTATAAATGACATATCATGTAATAAACTCCACATACAATGTAAATTCTTTGACAAAAACTAACCCCTGATAATGGTGCAGGTAGATACAGAAGTGTAATAAATGTGACACTAGTGCCCAGATAGTAGGTGGTGGTCGTGCATGTCAGCAGATCACGCCATCCCCTCTACTGGTGGTCTTTAAGGCCCCGCATAGAGAACAACAGCTACAAAAGGCTGCAGGAAAAAAAGGCAAAAATGTATTGTGTTTTTTTTGCCACATTTTTTTTTTAGTCTTTTCCTCCCCCTACAACACTTGCGATTCCTCGGGTGAAATGAACATCGCTCTTTTTTTTCTGCAATGTGTATAAAATCACTTTGCTGGTACTGTAAAACGTATCGTTCTGTAAAACGCAATGTAGGGCCTTAGCCTATGTGAGTCGTAGAGGCAGGTCTACACTACCCAAAAATAGCCTCTGAGAGTCTTTCTAATAGGGCAGTGGAGGAAGCACTTTAACGCCCTCTTGTGGCAAGTCCCAGACTACATCTGTGATCATTTACATTTCTGAGTTTAACAATAATCCAATTTTTTACACTATTTGCCGAAGAACTGTTTTAACACATTAGGGGGCCCAGTTGAAGGGTTTCATAAGTTGGTCCCTCCCACATAATAAATAACATGTGTCAGCTCACCCACAGATCTTCTGATTTAAAAAGAAAAAAATGTCCATTACCTTATGGAGAAAGGAAGGTGCTCGGAAAATTCAGCCTCTCAGCCCAAGGTGTAAGTACAAGCGTCCATGAATTGAAAAAATCCAGCATCTATTCCTTTATATAAAACGTAACTTTTATTATGAAAAAGTTTACCGGAGCATGAGCCGCTCCATAAAATCAAATACAAGTATGCATGGTTTCGGGGCGTTATTGTAGCCCCTTAATCAGCTATGATTAAGGGGCTACAATAACGCCCCGAAACGCGTCAGTCAGACGTCATTTCATCTCTGCCATCATGCATACTTGTATTTGATTTTATGGAGCGGCTCATGCTCAGGAAAACTTTTTCATAATAAAAGTTACGTTTTATATAAAGTAATAGATGCTGGATTTTTTCAATTCATGGACCCTCCCACATAATGTCCTCTCAAGGCACTTACACTTAATGCCCCACGGCACCTCAGTGAACATTCAGTCAATAGAACACAGAGATTTTTTTCAAAGTTATACTCACCTCACCCTGTTCCCTCGCAGCTGCCTTCAGGCTCCGACCAAATCTGCGCTCATCGCACCTCCCTGCCTTGGATATCATCAGCTGAAGCCTGTACGATGGGGCCTGGAGCTGATATTTTTATGCTTACTTGTATAGCACCATCATATTCCGCAGCACTTTACAGACATTGTCCCATATAGGGCTCACCATCTACATTCACTATCAGTCTTTGGAGTATGGGAGGAAACCCACGCAAACACAGGGAGAACATACAAACTCTTTACAGATGTTGTTCTAGGCAAGATTCGAACCCAGGACTCCACATTCAGTACATTGCACAAGGTATCCATATACATTACACTAAACTTGGCCAATCCAGTCTACATCAGCAGGAGGAGTTAACCATTTCATATGGGTGGGAGCCACCCACCTCTCACATATGTCAGGGGAAGGAAATCTTCTGGGTTTCAGCATGCTCTGCTATGTGTCCCCACAAGTGACAACAGATTATTTCCCCCTTTTTCTTGAAATGTGCATGCTTATTGGCGAGTGGCGAGAAGCCATTGTTGGTCAGACACGCTTAGAGGGTTTTTCTGGGCTAAAAATATTGATGACTTATTCTGAAGATGAGACATTAATATTTTTGGCCTGTAATATATAAAGCCCCTTTATTGCTGTGCTCAGCATTATACCCCACGTCCTCACTTCTGCTTCTCATCCCCTCTCATACATTACTGTACCATAGAAGCCGAAACCAGCTGCAGTCACTCCTCCTGACCTGCTCTATTATTGTATATTGGGGAACTATAGAAGTTTCTAAACATACATAGTAGAACAGATCGTTTTTATATGGATTTTTCAGAAATAGACTATTGATGGCCCATCGCCATCGAAATCTCTGCTCTTTGTATGTGCAGGAGTCCAGGGGGTGGCGCTATCTCTGTGCACATGCTCTCACAGGATGTCAGGAGTTACTCCGCCCACTGGACTCCTAAGCACAGAAGGATCAGAAATTTTAAAGAATAAACGACAATTGAGGAATCTTGGGTCACTCATTTATCTAATACACTTTGTCTCCGTGAAGATCTGAATATATTAATAGAATTACCAGGTCACGATGTATGAAACTGTTTTGTTCCAGATAGTTCATGGCCTCGCACACATCCTGGCACATACTGAGAAGAATGTCTGGATTAAATTGTCCATGTCTTTGACGGAGGTAATTCAGCAGGCAGCCGTGTTCCATGAACTCTGTCACTATGTAGATCGGTCTCTTTTCGGTGCAAACGCCGTACAGCTGGACAAGCTTGGGGTGAGTCAGTTTCCTTGAAAGCAAAGCAAAAAATATTTATTGGGTTAAGTTGTGTCTGCTACAAATGACTTACATAAGGAATGATGGCATTCTCAGATGATTTTCGTTTCTGGTGCAGATGTGAACCCAGTTTTAAGATGCATTACACATCACATGACTCAGATTACACATGTCTATAGACGTCTATGGAGAAGAGAGGGGAAGGATTGAGCAGAAAGAGCGTTATTAACAGAAATGCAGGTATGGTGTGATGCAAGAGTTAAAGAAGAGATTCCCATCACAACCAAAACACTTTATTCACATCAGTACTTCTCTATGTACATACTGTATGGTCTTAGAGCGGTTTCTGAATGACAAAGACACAGCTATAGAGCAGATTCTCCTCTACTTACTGTGAGGCAGCTACTCTCCACGCACCAGCTCAGAGAGAAATGTAAAAATTTTTTTTTTCCAAGTCATGTCATGACCAGAAACAGTGTTTTTCCAATGTACTATTGATTCATGCAAAGTTTAATAGGCATGCTATAAAGAAAGGTATGCCATAATGTAATTTGCAAGTAAAAATGGATTATCCAGTTGCTAACATTGATGGCCTATCCTTAGGAGCCCTGTAGATCTAATGTTGACTACCTGTTAGAAACCATATAAGCTCTTTAAGTATGGCAGAAATTTGACTAAGGAGTGCATGAGGTTGCGAGCTACGTTTCTGTAACATTAATAGTGGGTTAAGCAAAGCTTCCAGGCTATTGATAAGATAAGACAGTTGCATCTCGTACAGGTCACTGGTAAATATTGAGCAATGGCTTCCTATTTCTCAAGGAAAAACTGTTAAGCTCAAGATGTATAATCCGCTTGTTTAGAACATTACATAGCAGAAATTGGCATGTAACCCAGACCTAAGTGTTGTCTCATACGATGTCTTCTAACCTTAATTGATGGCCTTTACTTAGTACAGTCTGAGCATGGCATCAACACAGAGATTAATAACAAATGCAATATCTATATAGGACCCCGGATGGCCTGGACGCTGGTCCTCCTGATGATGTTCTAAACCATACATGAAAAAGCTACTATTTCTATTGTTTTGTCCCTCTTAACCTCTGAAATACACTCACCGGCCACTTTATTAGGTATACCTGTCCAACTGCTCGTTAACACTGAATTTCTAATCAGCCAATCACATGGCGGCAACTCAGTGCATTTAGGCATGTAGACATGGTCAAGACAATCTCCTGCAGTTCAAACCGAGCATCAGTATGGGGAAGAAAGGTGATTTGAGTGCCTTTGAACGTGGCATGGTTGTTGGTGCCAGAAGGGCTGGTCTGAGTATTAACGAAACTGCTAATCTACTGGGATTTTCACGCACAACCATCTCTAGGGTTTACAGAGAATGGTCCGAAAAAGAAAAAACATCCAGTGAGCGGCAGTTCTGTGGGCGGAAATGCGTTGTTGATGCCAGAGGTCAGAGGAGAATGGCCAGACTGGTTCGAGCTGATAGAAAGGCAACAGTGACTCAAATAGCCACCCGTTACAACCAAGGTAGCCAGAAGAGCATCTCTGAACGCACAGTACGTCGAACTTTGAGGCAGATGGGCTACAGCAGCAGAAGACCACACCGGGTGCCACTCCTTTCAGCTAAGAACAGGAAACTGAGGCTACAATTTGCACAAGCTCATCGAAATTGGACAATTGAAGATTGGAAAAACGTTGTCTGGTCTGATGAGTCTCGATTTCTGCTGCGACATTCGGATGGTAGGGTCAGAATTTGGCGTCAACAACATGAAAGCATGGATCCATCCTGCCTTGTATCAATGGTTCAGGCTGGTGGTGGTGGTGTCATGGTGTGGGGAATATTTTCTTGGCACTCTTTGGGCCCCTTGGTACCAATTGAGCATCGTTGCAACGCCAAAGCCTACCTGAGTATTGTTGCTGACCATGTCCATCCCTTTATGACCACAATGTACCCAACATCTGATGGCTACTTTCAGCAGGATAATGCGCCATGTCATAAAGCTGGAATCATCTCAGACTGGTTTCTTGAACATGACAATGAGTTCACTGTACTCCAATGGCCTCCACAGTCACCAGATCTCAATCTAATAGAGGAGCATCTTTGGGATGTGGTGGAACGGGAGATTCGCATCATGGATGTGCAGCCGACAAATCTGCGGCAACTGTGTGATGCCATCATGTCAATATGGACCAAAATCTCTGAGGAATGCTTCCAGCACCTTGTTGTATCTATGCCACGAAGAATTGAGGCAGTTCTGAAGGCAAAAGGTGGGTCCAACTCGTTACTAGCATGGTGTACCTAATAAAGTGGCCGGTGAGTGTATGTCGGGGGGTGTTTTAGTAGTTTAGTATCTTGAGTACACCAGTGCTTCTCTCGGTCACCATGCCACAGTCCACCGTAAAACATCAAAAACTGAAACCAGGTTTCAAAACATACCCCGATCCTTTGCACCAAAGACTGTTTCATGGAGATGTTATTGACCCTTCAAGGTGGACTGGGGAAAGGGTTATGATGAGGGAGGGGTTGGGAGGGCGGTTGTTTTATCCAATGCTAAAAAATTAAATTTGAAAAAAAAAAATAAAATAAAATACATAGGAAAGATGGTTCTCATTAAGAATGTTCCGAAAATTTCACGTTCCGCCAAAACTGAAAGATTTTGGGTTTTCCACCTACAAACTATCTTGGGCCAGGGTAGGTGAGTAAATATAACAAACAGTTGTACTCACCTCCCCTGGGCTCCTCTTCGAGTAACCTCGGGTTTCTTGAAAGACAGAAAATGCTGAACCCTGTGATTGGGCCTCATCTTTCACGTAGGTCACACTGGCATTGTGATTGCGTCTATATGTCAAGACACCAGTGTGGCCTATGTGACACCATGATGTCATTAAGGAGGCCAGAAGAGGCAGAGTACCTTTGCTGGAGCACTGGGGAGGTAAGTAATACTGGTTGTTATGTTTACTCTTCCTTGGGTCTCTGCTAATTATAATACGGGGTTTGAAGAGAACCCAGAGTATAAGAAGAGCAGTTCCAGTTCAGATGTGTTCGATCCAAACAAAACTGCTTCTCGAACCTCACGAATATTCAAGAGGTTTGCCCAACATTCACCTCCGAACTCACTCAACAAACACTCCCATGCCCCGGCCGATACAGTTGAGTAAGATGTTGGATTATAATGGGGGCACCTGCAGACTTGGATAGTAGAATATCACAGGGAGATCTAGAGAAGCTGGAAGAATGGGCGGAGGACTGGCAAATGAAGTTTAATGTAAATAAATTAAGGTTATGCATTTTGGTTGAAGAAATAAAACATCGGATTATGTACTTAATAGTAAATTACTGGATAAAACTGCCACTGAAAGAGACTTGGGATTATGATGGTGGACAGCAAGCGACTGATTTTTTTTTTTTAGCCAGACACAAAGTCGGACATGCAGGACTTTGTGTCCGGCTAAAAAAAAAAAAAAGGTTTCCCCGCGGACAGGCCGCAGGTGGACACGGGCGGTCACCTTTACAAGCCCATTGAAGTGAATGGGTTTTAAAGCTGACTGCCGGTTTTCCGTCCCCCTGAAGACGAAAACCCCGCGGAATGCACAAACCAGACACCGGGCGCAAGTGTCAACAATGTAAAAGGGTCTTGACGTAAACAATTGCCATTAATTGTTATTGAGGTAAAATACTGAAAAATTTTGATTTAGGTCATAATCCCCCAAATCTTAATACACATTCAATGACGCCCAGTGAAAAACCAAAGATTTTTTGGATCAAATAAACAAAATATTTTAAACAAGGCCAACTCTTTGATGTGTTATTGGTTGGTTAAAATGTGATTTTTTTTTTTTTGTAAAATTTTATCCAACAGATGTTCAATTTTCATCAACTTTAGTCTAATGTGTATGAACGCCTTAAGTTTTTCATTGAAGACTTGCCTAGTGCTATGTCACACACATCTGACTTCATCTGGCCTCTATAGCAGATACCTACATCATAACCTTAGCTTCATCTATGAAATCCTCTTCGGACATGGCACCCTCACGAATGGCTTTGATTGCTACTTTGTACTGTGCTCGCCACTTCCCAAGACGTACCACACCGAACAGGCCACTTCCGAGCTCCTTCATGAATGTAAGGTCAGCAGGGTTTATTTCCCACTTATCTGCAAACATATAAATCAATGTCAATGTCCCGGTCGAACTGGTTATCACATTCCATTGCTAGAAAAGATTTCTCAGTAGTTACTCAACACCTTGAAGAGAAAATAATTTTGGGCCTTAAGGACAATTTTTTTTCACATACCGTATAGACTCGAATTTTTCAGCACAGTTTTTGTCCTGAAAAAGCCCCCCTCGGCTTATACTCGAGTCAGCAAAAAATCAATGTATAGAATCTCCCATAAAATAGTGGGGGAAAAAAACAAGCTTTAAAAATAAAATAAAATAAAAGTTGTAAATCCCTCCTTTCCCTAGAATACATATAAAAGTAGAAAATGACTGTGACACACATACACATTAGGTATCCCTGTGTCTACTGAATACAGGGGATCTGCAGTGCTCCTGTTCCGTCGGGAAGGGGTTAATAGGAGCACTGCAGATCCCCTATATTCAGCCAGGCTGAATTCCAAGTGGAGGAAAAAAACCCAGTCCTCAAGCTCAGGGAAGGGGCAGACAGACAACCAAAACACCCCCTCCCCTTCCCCAGCAACTACTGCACCCAAAAACTCCATTTTAATTTTTGAGATTTTGCAGTAGCTGCTGCATTTCCCCCCCTCGGCTTATACTCGAGTCAATAAGTTTTCCCAGTTTTTTGTGGTAAAATTAGGGGCCTCGGCTTATATTCGGGTCGGCTTATACTCGAGTATATAGGGTAACTTTTTATTTTGTATTCATGTAGCCATAGGAGGAAACATCTTTTGCAGGATAAGTTTTGTTTTGTTTTTTCTTTCGCTGGCACGATTTTGAGGGACATAAAATGTTCTGGAGAATGTTATTCGTTTTGTTTTATGAAAGGAGAGGGATGGAAATAAAGCATTTCTTCCATTCTCTCCAGTTTTGTTTTTAGGACCCTTATCGCAATATGTGAAAGGGATTGTCCAGGAAATGGGAAAAATCACACAGGAGATTGGGAAAGGTGTTACATAAAAAAAAAATGACTCCCCTGTGCCCAGCACTCCAGTGTCCACCGCTGATGTCCATTTGGGGATAGGCCATGTCTTCGCTACCAGAAGTCCTGCACCATGTGACCTGAGTTCTTTCCTGCAGTCACGTGCGGTGCAGGATTTCACAGATCTCTGTGATTTGTCCAATTCCTAGACAACCCCTTTAATTTTATTCTGCAAGTCAGTACTATCATGGGTTTTTAAAGAATATTTTACTAATTTTATGGAGCAGTTAAATGATGTTACGCTGCGCTCATTCTGAACGTAAAATTCCTTCATAATGAGCGCGTAACAAGCAATGGGAGGCTTTTTTCCCTATACGTGCATATTACATTGAAAGCAATAGGGAAAAAAGCCTCCCATTGATTTCAATGGGGAGCGCACGTATGCCGGTTCCCATTCAAGTCAATGGGAGCTGCTTTTTACGCACTCATTCTGAACTTGTTTTTACGTTCAGAATGAGCGCAGCGTAACTCCGTGTGAAGGCTCCCAATGCCCCTTTTCTCTCTGAAAAACATCCGTCTGATGCTAGGTTCCCACCTGCATTCAGGTTTCCATCTGGGGACCTCCTGAATGGAAACCTAAACCGATTAAAAAAGCGATTACCCATGGAAACCCACGGACCCTATACACTATAATGGGCTCCGCTGGGTTTCCACACGAAAACAGCAAAAAATGTGGAGAGAAACACTTTTCGTCCGGGGCCACATGGGACATAAACGCCGCCATTTGCCTGCTTTGGAAACACTGTGGGAAAAATCGCAGCATTTTATAGTAAGGGCAAAGTGGATGGGATTGTAGCGAATCCCATGCCCACTTTGCAGTAAAAACCGCGATGAGGACATGCCGCAATTTCCAAAACCAGCGCGGTTTTGGAAATCGCAGCATGTCACTTATATCTATGGAAACACTGGTGGTTTCCCAATAGGTATAATTGTAACAGAAAGTCCACAGAGGAAAACTCCGCAAACTTTCTGTTTAAAACTCTGCGGGAAGAACTGAAATCCCGTGGGGCCTTAGCCTTAAAGCGGAATGGGGAACAGAATCCCCAGGCGGAGTGCATGCGCAGTTGTGAACCTAGCCTGACAGCTGTGTTTGCAATGGCCCTTTTAATAACAATTAGAGTGAATGGGCCTATTCACACATTCGTTTTTTGACAGACCATTTTTTTGTGGTCGGCATGCTATAGCTTTGTCCAAGCTGATGGACATATGGATCCAAGATAAAGGATGCAAGATAAAGGGAAAAAAAACGGTCCATCAAAAACAACACTGTCATGTGAATAAGGCCTCAGATTCACTATTGAACACAACATCTACTGGGCTAAATATCCAGAATCAGGGTTGCAGTAGAATATGTTGCAGCTGGGGTGGGAACTCCTCCTATATACACCCCATATTAAACATATTTACATATATATCTACATAATAAGTTGCGAGCGGCTACACAGCCACAGATGGGGGGGATCTAAAGGCTTATTCATAGCTGTCACGTGGCCGTCTTGTGAACACCTTGACGTTAGGTGATGAAAAATGGCACGGGTATGTGAATAAGACCTAAATATATATTTCGCCAGCACGGTACCTACCATAGCTGAATCCAGCTGTTGTGGGTGCCGTCCTATCTTTTGGAGATACGTGGTGTCGTAATCTAGTAACTAGGCCTGAAGACAACAGAAAATTAAGATCATGAAAGTCAAACTTTGTGACTTCTATATGTAAATTGATCAATGATCTAGTGCGACATGCAGAGTACCAATAGACTGCCTGTATTATAGAGTCTTTAGGATCACCAAACATCCCACTTACTGTACCTATATGTGCAGCACATTTACCTGCTGCGTTGTGCTTGTGATATTCTATCATTTCTGGAATGGAGTTGAAGACGTGCTTCTCTGCCAGGTAATACTGCTTGGGAAACTTCCCCGTCTCTTTAATGTGATAATGGCGGATTGGTGAGGAATTGTCCCTGAAGAGAGATGTTTTATAGCATGGTTAAGACCTTTTTAATTGCCTATGAGTCCAGTATGGGTTAACCTGTGATCAGAATACATGTAAATAACCTTATGTGCAGTAAAACAGCATACAGCGCACTGTATGGACCTGGAAACTTCACTTTCCAAAAATGGTAGCGGTTTTTGCAAAAAAAAAAAAAACGTGAAAAAGAAGAACCCGTCGATTTCTATAGATTTTTCAAAGGTGGAATTTGCCTGAAGATAGGTCATATCAGTTTTTTTGTCCTCTAGCGGAAAAAAAAAAAAATCAGGGTAACAATCTGCTACTGATTCCCATTGAAATTAATGAGAGGGCATTTTATACACCAGATTTTGCAGCTCAAAATCCTTCTGCATAAATCTCTGTGGGAAGAATATGCAAATCTGTCTTCTATGATGTAATTAGGAAGTCAGGTGCTTCAGTGTTGCAAACCAATAGAGGGCGCTCACTGGAATGTGCAAGCCTGTCTTCCCTGATGTAATTAGGAAGACAGAATCTTTAACACCATGCTCGACCTTCCAAGAGGCCTTTGTTTTGCAATGATGCTGGGATTATTACTAGGTATAGTCTCTCAACCAAGGACGGCCGTTTCGATGTTATTGCATCTCGTCAGCCCGGTGTAGAGAAGACTAACCTGGTAGAGGTGAGAGGCTTAGACAGGGTTAGGGGGATATCGTCACACATTCCAGTGAGCGCCCTCTATTTGTTTGCAACACTGAGGCACCTGACTTCCTAATTACATCATGGAAGACAGATTTGCATATTCTTCCCATGGTCCCTTGCACAGTGGAGTGCTAAAGGCTTAATAAGTCTCCACACACCTAAATGGTGGTCTCTCCCCAAGGAGTGACGATATCCCCCTAACATAAATCTCTGTGTGAATGCATCACAAAACTCCTCTGGCTGAAACTCCTATAAAAGTAAATGATAACAAGCTATGCAACTAATTAATTATATAATATTGATAATTGTGTAATAAAATTTAAAGTCAGAGCTCATTCACATCTGCGCCCAGTCTCCGTTCTGCAGGTTTCCATTTCCTGCACAAAACAGGGCAGGAGACGGAAACCTGCCGGCATCTCTCAAACCCATTCATTTGAATGGGCTTGAAAAGGGTCCGGCCGTGAGCGCCGGTGAGCGTTTTATGCGCTCCGTGGCGAAACCGGTTTTTTTAAACCGGACACAGAGTCGGACATGCAGTACTCTGTGTCCGGTTTAAAAAAAAACGGTTTTGCCGCAGAGCACATAAAATGCTCATCGGCGCTCGTGGCCGGACTTGGCATGACAGGTTTCCATCTTCTGCATGCAGCAGACGGAAACCTGAAAACGGAGTTCAGGCGCTGGTGTGAACCCAGCGTAAGTAATCAAGGTGGAGTTAGGCCCCGTTCACACGGGGCACGGATTGGCATATTTTGGTCCTGATTCTGATGTGGGAAGTCGCGTCAGAAATGGACCAAAATGCGCCTGCCACGACTGTCGCGGCTTCCGACAATAACAGCTTCCCCCTCCGGAGTAGGCTCAAATGAATGGGCCTAGTCCAGAGGGTGCTGCCGCGAGGCGGACGCCGGCGCTGAATCAGCCACGGAATCCGCCTGAAGAAAGGGCAGCTCTCTTCTTTTTCCTTGATCGGGAACAAACCACTAGCGGAAAAAAGTAAGCTAGTGATCTACATAGACCTCTCTTGTGAGGGGGCGGATTATGACATGGATTCAGCCCCAAAATCTGCCCCCTCTTGCCCCGTATGAACGAGCTCTTAGTAATTTTTTTCCCAACTTTGACTCCATCAAAAACAGTCGTTAACTCCATGACTCCAACTCCACAGGCCTGGGCCCAATCCTGAGCTTGCCTAGAAGTACACTACATAGGCTCGCCACCACTGGCGGATTCTGCACCATACTATTGGAAGATTATTTGTAGAATTACAAGTTACACTAGGTAGAATTAATACATGGGCAAGTATATGCCTTCACAATTGCAAATTTCTTACCCTCCATATTTTGTATATAGTGACACAGTATACAATCCAGCTTGACTGGAATTTCTGACAATGAAACCACCTTCTTTATCCTGGAACACAGAAAGTCATTGTTATTATACAGATCTATAGTGACCTGGTGTAAAAATCAGCTCTCTCTCTTCACTTGTACTCCATTTTTGAAGACTATACTTAGGAGTCCAGGGGGCGGTCCTATGCAGTACGTGACAGATAAAGCAGTAGGTCTTATAGGAAAGGCTGCTAGTGTGACTGGACTCATAAACAAAGCTGGCATTTTAATCAATAAGTTTACTTATTTTTTCATCATAAAACCATATATTAATCTGCTCAGCTCCAGCCCTCTAACAGAAATGGTCTATTCTTTAAACCAAGTTTTTTATGTTAACTAGAGATGAGCGAACAGTGAAATATTCGAGATTCGTTTCGAGTAGAGCCTCAATATTCGACTACTCGATCGAATATAGAATCCCATTATAATTTATTGGAAAAATGCTTGTTTCAGGGGAAACCACTATTCGACTAAAGGAGAGTCACCAAGTCCACGAGTAGCGGGAGGAGAGTGTTTAGGAGGAGCGCTGTGCAGTTAAAGCACACGGACCCCATTATAGTCTATCGGTTCCGTGCGCTTTAACTGCACAGCGCTTGCAGTTGCGCTGATAAAAAGTAAGCTCCCTCGTAACAACAAGCTGCCAGCTCTCTTGACTAGCAAAGACAAGCCTGCGGCAAATCAACGCTGGTGCTGCAGCAGGCTCGTCCTTGCTAGTCGGGAGAGCTGGCAGCTTGCTGTTATGAGGGAGCTGACTTTTTCCTCATAGGAATGCATTGACCAGCGTTGATTGGCCAGTGTACAGCATTCGGCCAATCAACGCTGGTTCTAACGAAACCTCGTCTGTGAGGAGGCGGAGTCTAAGATCGGACCACAATGGAGATTGCTGTGGTCCGATCTTAGACTCCACCTCCTCACAGACAAGGCTCCGGCAGAACCAGAGTTGATTGGCCTAATGCTGTACACTGGCCAATCAACATTGGTCAATGCATTCCTATGAGGAAAAAGTACCGTACGCTCCCTCGTAACAGCAAGCTGCCAGCTCTCCCGACTAGCAAGGACGAGCCTGCGGCAGAACCAGTGTTGATTTGCTGAATACTATACACTGTATAGCATTCAGCCAATCAATGCTGGTTCTGAAACGAATATTTACTGCAAATAGCTAGTAGTGTTCGATCGAGTACGAATATTTTGAATACCATAGTATTCGATCGAATATCTACTCAATTGAATACTACTCGCTCATCTCTAATGTTAACATTTAATTTTTTTTAATTTTTTTTTAGGGTGCATGCACACTACGTAACGCCGGGCGTGTATGAGAGCCGTACACGCCGGCATTACGGCAGACTGCCGAACACTTCCCATTCACTTCAATGGGAGCGCTCGTAAACGCCGCTGTTACGAGCGCTCCCATTGAAGTGAATGGGAAGTGTTCGGCAGTCTGCCGTAATGCCGGCGTGTACGGCTCTCATACACGCCCGGCGTTACGTAGTGTGCATGCACCCTTAATTATGATTTTTATTTTTTTTTATTTTCCAGGTCACTATCTATATTGCAGAGGAGAAGTTCAGACAAGATGGCAGAAGATGTACAGAAAATAAAAAAATTTGGAATAAAAACAGCTTTCACTACCTGCATTTAATAAAGAAATAAACTGGCTACACATTACTTTGAAGGGGAATTTTTAATGGCGGTAAGTTACTGTTAAGGTGAAATACACATCTTTTCATATCTGTGGATTAGAAAGCTGCTTTCACCCTCCCTCATGCTTTACACTGCAGTTCCATGTCCTCAGACTGGCTGATATGTTTTACCAAAAGTTCATCATCAAGTCATTGCCTGCTGGGATGATTTCTCATAAAGAGCAAGGACTGAGCGAGTATTATCATAACACAACTGTATATATTGGTGCAGGTGTAATTCAGTATGGTGGGAGTTCTGCCATAAAGGGAGTCCTTCACCAGGGTTGACCATAGAGAACCATCAGCACAGTCACATGAGAAATGTAAATATGCAAATGAGCAGTCCGGAGCATCAACGAGTGTCTCCCCGATGTTCCAGACTGCTAGGCCACATTGCCCAGTTCACAACGAGGATGACACGTGGAATTTGCTAAGCCAGAGCAGATTGTGTGATCATGCACCCAAAAGTGACGGCACCCCAGCGAGAAGGTCCACAGTCCCATCGCATTTGGATGTATTGTGATTGAATCACCGCGCACGCAGTACACCAGAGGCTTCAGCATTGCTCTCTTGCCCTGTGCAGGACATTGCAGTCTGGAGCACTGGAGACGCTCTCGATGCCTTTTTTTTAATTTTCACATTTTTAAGCAGGGGCCGAGATTTGCACGGGACAAAAGGCATTGGATTCCGGTGACAATGATTTCTGTAACTGTGTTGTTAGTTTCATATGATCAACACTGGTGACGGAATCCCTTTGATACGACTACTACCTGCTACTATTGTAACAACTAATAACGCTTTTATAGTAGACACTATTCTTAATTCTGTATTCTTAAAATAAGCACTCTTCTTTTTATCGCTATAAGGATCGATGTATTTGAGATTAGTCTCGGGCAGTGACATGGTTGCTATTGCTAATGTGGTTTTTCAACACTTACCTCCATTCTAAGAAGTTGCTCTGCTTTGTTTCTGTTTATAGTTTTGCTGTACCATCTGCAAAGGAGAACAATATCAGTCCTCTCTGAATAATGGGAACACATAGGTTATGGCAGTGTACCCAGCACCAGCCGCTGTCCTATGAGCTCCACTACACAGCAAGCCGAATACCGGCCGGCGGACATCAGCTGAAAGATTTTCCTAATAAATTATGGAGAATAAAAACACATTGACCGCACATCTCAATCTTATACATTGATCTAATACAGAACTTTGCAGCAAAATCTACAAAAATTAACATAAGGTTCTTAGTTTCATCAAGGTGCATAAGCCCACTAGCCACTTCATGGCGATCTCTGTATAGTGGGTCCCTACTGTACTGGGTGCGGCGCTACACAGCGACCGCAACACGGTGCCCACAGGGGGAGCGACCCAGAGGTCCAGCAACATCCCTGCCACCAGGCCAAGCCCTCAGGTTTTGGGCCACCCCACCCCACAGGTACAGCACCACAGGAGCGGCACACACCATGAAGTGGCTATTGGGCTTATGATCAATATGTATACTAAGAACCTCATGTTCATTTTTGTAGATTTTGCTGAGAGGCGTAAGATCAGTGTATAAGACTGGGACGTGCGGTCAACGTCTTTTTTCTCCATTGTATTATGAAAGATTGTCCTAGTTGTAAATGTGAATTGTTTTACCATATACCATTAGATAGTCACTCCCGATTGCACAGATGAACGCGGCTGCATGTAAATATTGCAGTTGTTCCTTAGCCCATATGGAATGCAGAAGCTCAGGGGGATACGGTCTCTTCTTGCAGAGATCCAGTTGGTATAGTGAATTAGTTTTCCTCCAAAAAGTAAGACACAAATACCTAGAGATCTCAACCAAACCAGAGGCTACCATGTGTGGACAGCTGTTTCGTGGCTCATGATTCAGCTGGTTTATAGTCGGACAGTAACTTACAGGGTGGCCATCTCTAGGGGGCATTAAAGAAATAGTTTTCTTCCTTTTGGAAGGCCATTTTTCATAGCATTGTCCATACAACGTTCTACATCAGCTGTATCTATTAGGGTTGAGCCGATCTTGACTTTTCAGGATCGATTTTGAAATCCGATTCTGATCATTTTTCATTCGAACCCGATCTCGATTCCAATGCAAGTCAATGGGATTTTTTTTTACTAATCGGAGATTGGATTTTAAAAACAATGCTATTCACTATACAGCATGGAATCTAACAATTGAACGCTTTAATTGTCAGAATCCACGCTGTGTAGTGATTTTTTTTTAATCCTCTGGCTACTTAGTCCCCCCTGGTGTCCACTTACCTGCAGAGATGGCTGGTCCGGTGCCTGGTGTTCTCGTTCTTCTTCGCCTCGCTGCCCCCTGCCTCCCAGGTTAGGAGAGTGTGGGCGGGTTAGGAGAGTGTGGGCGGGTACTGGGAGGGGAGACGTCACATCTCCCCTCCCTGTACCCGCCCACACTCTCCTAAGCCACAAGCCCCACCTTCTTCCTAGCGCTTTAACACTAACCTGGGAGGCGGGGGCAGCGAGGCGAAGAAGAACGAGAACACCAGGCACCGGACCAGCCATCTTTGCATGTAAGTAGCTACTAGAGATGTTAGATAGTCTCCCATTAGAATGAATGGACGCAGCCAGCGCGCAGGGGGTTAAGGCTGTGTTCCGGCTGCTTCCATTCATTCCTATGGAACCGCAGCGGAGCCTTCACACTGAGTATACAGTACTCAGTGTGAAGGCTAACATTGTTAGCTTTTCCCACAATGCTTGGCCAGTAGCAAAGCATTGTGGGAAATAATCACCAATCTCGATCCCACCTAAAAAGATCGTGTTCGGAATTCCGATCACGATCGTGAAATTTTCTTTCTTCTTTTCCGATCGCTCAACCCTAATATCTCCATAAGGAGAGCCAAATGAAAGCAGCTCACCCAGCTAACCAGAATACTAATGGTGGTCTCTGATTTGGTTGATATCCCTAGGCATATTTCTTTTGGAGGAAGGCATTCCCAGGGAGCATTGTCTGCAGGATTCCCTAAACCATCTAGATCTCAACAAGGAGAACCAGTGTCCCCTGAAATCTTTTCCACTCTCCTCTAAAGGGTCATGTTTTGGCCAGAGAGAGTGGGCCATTAGGATAAAAAATAAACTGAATAGTAATAGTGTAAACTTGTTTCCACTGACCAGCTCGAAAGAGGGGGAAGAGACCCAGCAATGACGGAATAGGGAGATGGTAAAATTCTGTGTAGAAAACATGGAGCAGTCATAGTTGGTGTAGTGTGAAACAATATGGAATAGAGAAAATGAGGTTGCAATGCAGATCCACGTGTGCAATCCTTGCAATCTTCTCTGTAACTTTACAATTTTTAAGTGCTGCTGAAGTGAGCAAGTTTCATTCTTCTAACTTGGCCATGGGCAAAATAATAACCTTAAAGGGAACCTGTCACCTGCAAGTCCTTATAGCCTGGTTGTAACGCTGTTCGCACGCATATTGGAAAAAAAAATCCCACAAAAAAACCCTTATACTTACCAAGTGTCTGTAGTACCAGTGATTTTCAGTGAAGACGGGGAAAGTACACCTTGACTTTACTGTACATGTGCCAGACCTCAGGCGCATGAGCAGTGAAACTGAGGTGTACTCAATAGCCAATAGCATCAGAGAGGAGTCCAATGAGCCCCATCAATCTCACATCTGGGTAAGTACCAATGGGTTTTTTTTTTTTCAATGCAGTCACAGATGGGTTTACAAGTGGACTATAATGGGACACTAAACCCCTAGTCATAAACCTGCGGGTGGATTAGGGTCCCAAATTGCTCCGACTTTAGTGGGCTATTAGCTTAAATACTACCATAACACAAATGTATTGATCTGTACGGTAATACCAGCAAATAATACTACAAACCATACTTACGGATACTGGTCTAAGTTGTCTTGTTTCTTTTCTGTGACATAGTTGCTGGGAATATAACCTTCATGTCTGAATCAGCAGAAAAAGGCAACAGTTACGGGAAGAAATCTTCTACATGGTCACCATTTGCATACTTTCCAGCTGTTGATCAGTCATATCCAACGTATGTGGTCTAAGTGTCTAATATGATGTATTACATCTATTGCTTTTGTGTTACTGGAAATACATTGACTATGGAAGCCTATGCATTTTCCATTTTTTGATATGAATAGTATCAGTGACTGTAGAACAGATGGCCGACTTAGACATGTGACAATGAGGATGTGAAACCTCTGGTTACATATAGTCACCTACATTTATGTCACTGTGGACAAAATCAAAGGCACATAGTTGTGATTTCAGAGATCTGAACAATGAATGTAATGTCCTTAAGGCTATTTTATTGTATGTGTGGAACTAAAAAATCATATATGCGTGCAAAGTAGTAGCGCCCTGTGAGAACCGCACCACACAGTACCCTATTCCCTTACCCATACTTATTTCTTGCTTTCCACCAGTGCACATCCTTCTTTTCCACAATCACATATTCTTCCAATGCAACCAAGCCAAGGTCATGTGGCTCCACGGGATGGAAATCAAACATGGCGACCACTACTTCTTCTTTGATATCATGGCCGTCCACTACGTCCTCTTTTGGTAGTTCTGGAAGTGGAGGACCTATCTGGAAAGACAAGACAATAAACAGGCTGTCCAAATCATTTTTATTGATGGCCTGGGGAGATCAGTGAAGGTCAGACAATATATACACCGGAGTGTATATATATATATATATATATATATATATATATATATATATATATATATATATATATATATCCACAGTGGGGCAAAAAAGTATTTAGTCAGTCACCAATAGTGCAAGTTCCACCACTTAAAAAGATGAGAGGTGTCTGTAATTTACATCATAGGTAGACCTCAACTATGAGAGACCAAATGAGAAAACAAATCCAGAAAATCACATTGTCTGATTTTGTAAGATTTTTTTTTTTCAAATTATGGTGGAAAATAAGTATTTGGTCAGTAACAAAATTTCATCTCAATACTTTGTTATATATCTTTTGTTGGCAATGACAGAGGTCAAACGTTTTCTGTAAGTCTTCACAAGGTTGGCACACACTGTTGTTGGTATGTTGGCCCATTCCTCCATGCAGATCTCCTCTAGAGCAGTGATGTTTTGGGGCTGTCGCTTGGCAACACGGACTTTCAACCTCCTCCAAAGGTTTTCTATAGGGTTGAGATCTGGAGACTGGCTAGGCCACTCCAGGACCTTGAAATGCTTCTTACAAAGCCACTCTTTGGTTGCCCTGGCAGTGTGCTTTGGATCATTGTCATGTTGAAAGACCCAGCCACGTTTCATCTTCAATGCCCTTGCTGATGGAAGGAGGTTTGCACTCACAATCTCACGATACATGGCCCCATTCATTCTTTCATGTACCCGGATCAGTCGTCCGGGCCCCTTTGCAGAGAAAAAGCTCCAAAGCATGATGTTTCCACCCCCATGCTTTACAGTAGGTATGGTGTTTGATGGATGCAACTCCGTATTCTTTTTCCTCCAAACACAAAAAGTTGTGTTTCTACCAAACAGTTCCAGTTTGGTTTCATCAGACCATAGGACATTCTCCCAATACTCTTCTGGATCATCCAAATGCTCTCTAGCAAACTTCAGACGGGCCCGGACATGTACTGGCTTAAGCAGTGGGACACGTCTGGCACTGCAGGATCTGAGTCCCTGGCGGCGTAGTGTGTTACTGATGGTAGGCTTTGTTACATTGGTCCTAGCTCTCTGCAGTTCATTCACTAGGTCCCCCCGCGTGGTTCTGGGATTTTTGCTCACCGTTCTTGTGATCATTTTGACCCCACGGGGTGAGATTTTGCGTGGAGCCCCAGATCGAGGGAGATTATCAGTGGTCTTGTATGTCTTCCATTTTCTAATTATTGCTCCCACAGTTGATTTCTTCAATCCAAGCTGGTTGCCTATTGCAGATTTAGTCTTCCCAGCCTGGTGCAGGGCTACAATTTTGTTTCTGGTGTCCTTTGACAGCTCTTTGGTCTTCACCATAGTGGAGTTTGGAGTCTGACTGTTTGAGGGTGTGCACAGGTGTCTTTTTATACTGATAAGTTTAAACAGGTGCCATTACTACAGGTAATGAGTGGAGGAAAGCGGAGACTCTTAAAGAAGAAGTTACAGGTCTGTGAGAGCCAGAAATCTTGATTGTTTGTAGGTGACCAAATACTTATTTTCCACCATAATTTGAAAATAAATTCTTACAAAATCAGACAATGTGATTTTCTGGATTTGTTTTCTCATTTTGTCTCTCATAGTTGAGGTCTACCTATCATGTAAATTACAGCCGCCTCTCATCTTTTTAAGTGGTGGAACTTGCACTATTGGTGACTGACTAAATACTTTTTTGCCCATATATATATATATATATATATATATATATATATATATATATATATATATATATATAGTATCTGTGATGCAGTGAAGGTGTTGGCCGCTATATATCGGAGGGAGTTTTCTGATTCTGCGCCCCTATTGTGTCTTGGATGGGTGTCAGAAGCAGCTCCATACATTGGATCAATCCGGGGGCCAGGTGTTAGACCCCTACTGATCATATAGTTATGGCCTATCCTGACAACCCCTCTAAATGCAGGACAAATCCTTTAATACTAGACAAGGGCTGTCAAATACAAATAGATGAGAAGAAATACCAACTGGGCGGTGCAAAAACAGAAGTTGTATCCAACATCTAATAGGTGGCTTATTCCCCTATGTACAGCAGAAAAATTTCAGTTGTGTCCAGGACCTTTCTCAAGTATTTGAAGATACGGATTACAGCAGCCAGTGCACCATAGGAAGCAATAGTCATGGCTCATTGACTTCTAACATGTGCACAGGCCATTATAGACATCTCCAAATGTAAATGGTGGACATGGCGAATGGACTTATTATCTTTCATTGTAATCCTACCTGTGATGATAATGAAGGACTGATGATAAGTGAGCAGAATATTGTACAGTGTACAGAGCAGGAAGTATCAGAGTATTAATAGACTTAGTGGCCAGTGTGAAAATTGCAGAATTTTTTTTTTTTTTTTTTTAATATTGATAATGCACAGAAAATTTAATTTTTTTAAATGTAGAATGTGAGCCCCACATAGAGCTCACAATGTACATTTTTTTCCCTATCAGTATGTATTTTATGGAGAGTATGGGATGGAACTCCACGCAAACATGGGGAGAACATACAAACTCCTTGCAGATATTTTTTTGCCCTTGGCAGGAATCGAACCAAGGACTCCAGAACTGCAAGGCTGCAGTGCTAACCACTGAGCCACCGTGTGGCCCCTACACAAAAACAATTTTTAACATTTGTTTAATCAGTACTTGACTGAAGAGCTAGGCAACTTTATGATGATGCATTCCCTTACATTTCAATCTGCAGGCAGCATGTTATAGAAACTGGAGGAGCTAAGCACACGACACTATAGGTATATATATATCTAATAGGACGCCTGCAGATCGCATTGCAAGGAGCTCTCAGCCTGGGGACAAAGAATGTCTAATTTTTTGAGAAACAAGAGTTAGTAAAAATTTGGCAGAGGTGTAGTTTTGGTAAAGTAGCAAAGAGAAAAGTTCTCTAGCCGTCCTATATGGTTGTCTAACGTACTTAAGTATTGACGAGAATTTACTTTGTCATAACAGTTCGTGGTCTTGCTGGCCAGATTTGGATCTGGACACTAGATGTATACAGTACTGTGCAAAAGTTTTAGGCAAGAAAAATGCTCTAAAAAAATAGACGTGTTAACAGTGTGACACTTCCGTTGTCAGCTTTGCAGTGTAGAATTGAACAGAGCCTCAGAGAAGAGATGACTTAATGGTTAGAGATGAGCGAGTAGTATTCGATCAAGTAGGTATTTGATCGAATACTACGGTATTCGAAATACTCGTACTCGATCGAGTACCACTCGCTGTTTGAATGGAGAAGTTTGATGCAGAACCAGCATTGATTGGCCGAATGCTATACAGTCGGCCAATCAACCTTGGTTCTTCTCCTACCTTTAGAAGTCTTCTCCGTGCAGCTTCCCCGCGGCGTCTTCCAGTTCTGAATTCACTCTGCCAGGCATCGGGCCTGGGCAGAGCCGACTGTGCATGCCCGCTTGTAGTGTGGACATGCGCAGTCGGCTCTGCCCAGGCCCGATGCCTGGCAGAGTGAATTCAGAGCCGGAAGATGCCTCGGGGACGCTGCACGGAGAAGACTTCTCGGAGGATCCAGCCCAACCCTCACTCGTGGACTTGGTAAGTATAATTTGATCGAATGTTGCCTACCCCTGAAATGAGCATTTTCCCCCCCATAGACTATAATAGGGTTTGATATTCGATTCGAGTAGTCGAATATTGAGGGGATACTAGAAACGAATATCGAACCTCGAACATTTTACAGTTCGCTCATCTCTATTAATGGTAGCTCTATTCTCCTACTCAAGGTTTACATAGGGTAAGATAGCAAAAGTATACAGACAGATAAGGCGGGCACATATTTTTTTCTACAAACGTGGACAGCGTACTGTAATTTGAAATTGTTAATATAATTCATAAATGACATCAATGTATTAGAAAGAATATCTGCTGCTGCTCTTACCTCATCTGGTGTAGGCGGTGGAGGTTTCCTTTTAACTAGATAAAGTAAAATAAATAGATGCAGTTATTGCAGACCTATAACATCATGTGTATAGCAACCAACACTGATATGGTCTAGGTTCCCGTCAATATCAGGACCAAAATAAGCTATTCCGTCCCCATGTGAATTAGGGCTCTAAGAGTCTTGTCTCTTCGGTGACTACAGACAGCTGCCCAATTCTTACCATTGCAAGACCATATTCAAGATATTGCAATACGCTTAAGAGTTTACCAATGATATAAGTGGTCACGACTTAAACCCTATAACGGAAACCACCAATATCTCCCCAAACGCTCTCTCCCCTGTCCAACGGATAGGTTTCACTTCAGCAGGAAATGATAAGAAAATAAGGGAATTTCTTTTCCACTTACAGTCATCGAAAAGATTATATTCTTCACATCCCGGAGCCAACTTTTCGGTTTGCCTGCAGCACTGATACACACCATCTGCCCAAAACTGAGGATGATACTTGGATACCGTTTGGTTATTATACTTGATTGCTAGACAGGAACAAAAGACAAATATTGTTACTGGATTGGTGAAAATATTAATGGTTATAATTAATAATAACTAACAATTAAGGCCGGGCGATTAATCGAAACTGAACATCAACCAGGATAACAGAAGTGATTTTGTTCATGTCGGTTATTTCGGTTCGGTTAATGTGTTCAGATTGATCTCTTCAAAACCAAAAACGACTATTATTATACTGTGGGATCTCTTCAGACCCCATGGGATAATAAGTGCAGGGCTAGGGGAGGGGAGGGAACATAAAAAACTGTGTTATCATCTCTTCTGGGATCCAACGTGGCTGCCTGCTGTCTTTGGTAGTAGTCAGGGACCACCACCCAATCACAGGGTCACGTGGCACGGCGCCGCTTGCGTCTAGGCGAAAACGTCGAGTGACGCTACGGCCTAATCACAGGCCTCAGCAGTACCTGACATCAGTCAGAAGTGCTGAGGACAACGGGGAGTCATGTTAGAGACTAGGAGAGTTGAATAACACCTCGCCTGGGCCTCTGCTTGTTACTCAGAGTAGAATAGCAGTTTCGGTCGGCGGTGTTCAGGCAAACCTCACAGAACGAATCTGAAAACTGTAAAAGCGACGTCACCTAAGTAGACGCCATTAACCGTTCCTGAGGTAAAAAGTTCCTAATCGCACAGCCATATAAAAAATTATTCATAATAAATAATGACTTGTATCTGAATGTAATATATACTAGTCACTAGAGTGTATAAGCCGCGAGATAGTGGACGTAAATTCAACAGTAGCTACACCGCTGATATGTATAGTAGTAGTATCATGGATGATATTTCTACAAATCTCATTCACATGCTTGCCCCAAAACATTAAAATCCATTATTCTACAAGACAAGAGTCCAACAATAATGAGAATACCGTAAAATTCACCTTTTTTTAGGCTCTTTACCCATTGGGAGCGGCTGAAAGCAGTAGGTGCGAAGATATATAAGGTATTAGTATCATAGACAACCTGTTAAATGGAGGGAAAGAAATATGATGAGAAAGATCAAATAGTCCCCTATCCTCAGTATGTATGGTCATATAGGCAAAATACTCAGTAGTATACTCGTTTTCTGCATCAGAATCAGTGGCAAAAAAAACAAATGTGAACATACTCTTGGGCTGTGGCCACACTAGGAAATGGCTGACTTGCACTGCAATGTATAAAACAGTATAGTGGATGAGATTTCCCCATACTTCGCAACGTATTGACCTTGACTCAAAGTAAAGAACTAACATTCAATGATTTATTTGTTCCAGGTCAGACAATGGGAGCATTATCCTTTTATCTTAGGGTGGTTTCACATACATTGGGGCAGATTTACCGTATATACTCGAGTATAAGCCGAATTTTTCAGCACAGCTTTTGTGCTGAAAAAGCCCCCCTCGGCTTATACTCGAGTTTTTTTTTAGGGGGGGGGGGAGGGAGTCTATGACCAGCCGCAGTATTAATGTATAGAATCTCCCATAAAATAGTGGAGAAAAAAAAAAGAAGAAGCTTTAAAAAAAACCTAAAGTTGTAAATCCCTCCTTTCCCTAGAATACATACAAAAGTAGAAAATTACTATGAAACACATACACATTAGGTATCCCTGTGTCTACTGAATATAGGGGATCTGCAGTGCTCCTGTTCCGTCAGGAAGGGGTTAATAGGAGCACTGCAGATCCCCTATATTCAGCCAGGCTGAATTCCAAGTGGGGGGAAAAAAAAACCCAGTCCTCAAGCTCAGGGAAGGGGCAGACAGACAACCAAAACACCCCCTCCCCTTCCCCAGCACCCAGAAACTACTGCACCCAAAAATTCCGACCATTTTCATTTTTGATATTTTCCAGTAGCTGCTGCATTTCCCCCCCTCGGCTTATACTCAAGTCAATAAGTTTTCCCAGTTTTTGTGGTAAAATTAGGGGCCTCGGCTTATATTCGGGTCGGCTTATACTCGAGTATATACGGTACTAATCCCGTGTGAACATGTACGTACATTTTTCACAGCTGTTTTACACTAAATGGTTGCCCGTTTTCACGGATCCCTCAAGCATTTCAGTGCATTGAGGGATCCGTGAAAATGGATAAAAATAGCCGTCTAAAAAAAAAAAAAAAAAAAAAAAAAATCAGCCCCCATTCACATACAGTGAATTGAATGGTCCTGTTGCATCTTGTCGAGCTAGTCAGAATAAGTGGTTTAGAACAGCAACAAAAGCGCAATACTTTTCACCAGAAATTTGCCAAAATGCACAAAAAAAAACTACCATAAAAAAACAGAAGTCAAAATCATGGCCAAATTCCTTTGTGTGACTGCAGCGGGGCATTCACACAGAGTAAAGTGGCGCTGGTTCTGGCACGATAACTTGCGGCAGAATCAGCGCTGATAAAAGGACTTCCATGGAGTTCAATGTGTTTCGTGTGGAAGACGGAACCCATTGAAGTCAATGGGAGTCTTTTTATCAGCGCTGATTCTGCCGCGAGTTATCGCGGCAGAACCAGCGCCACTTTACTCCCTTTGAGTGCAGCCTAACATAGAAACATCTGTACGTACGCAGGCCGACATTGAAACCGCCAACAATTTATTTTATACATATACATAAATATGGTGAAATTCATGGCAAATTTGCAAAGAATCGATGAGATCGTTGGGGTCTAACCGCTGGGACCCCTATCAATCAGGAAAACAAGGACTTGTATGTTCCTCTTAATGCTCTATGTGAATAGAGGACTATACATGCATTGTCAGGGCTCCGTTCATTTCTATGGGGTGCCAGAGATCACTGTCCTGGCAGCCCCATTAGGGGGAGTTCACACAGAGGAAAGTGGAGCGCAATCTGGCACGTATACACGTGCCGGCAGATGACGCGCTCAAAATGCTCCCATTCATTTCAATGGGAGTTAGGAGCGTATACGCGGTGTTATTTGGCGTCCGCAAAATCACGGCTGCAAAATAACGCGGCGTATACGCTCCTAACTCCCATTGAAATGAATGGGAGCATTTTGAGCGCGTCATCTGCCAGCACGTGTACACGTGCCAGATTGCGCTCCACTTTCCTCCGTGTGAACTACCCCTTAAAGCTAATAGAGTAGTGGCCATATATTTGGATCATTCAGGTAAATTTCAGGTCCCTGTTCTCAAGATCAAAGGGGATCCTAGTAGGATATAAGTGTCATTTGTCACCCAAGCGTGCACCAGTCATTGGGTGCAAGGGAAGATAGAGGTGACGGAAATGGTCACACACAGCACATGACTATCGGCTGCAACCACCTTCTACTTAGTAACACATTACGGCTGTCATACCTATACTGGGCTCAGGAAATAAGAGATCATCTTTCGGCTCGGACATGGGTCTCGAACAGTGGTGACTGTGTCTGCTTGCTTTAGTTTCCTTCCTTACAACAACATGTTCTTTGGTACTATGATGAAACCGACAGACGATAAATAAACACGTACCTGAAATGCATATTTATTTTGGCAGGGAGCTTGGTCGATTTCACTTTTTACAACTTCTACGCACTTTATTTTTGTAACGTCGACTGAACCTTTTTTGTTTCTCTTCTGCAAAAAAAAAAACAAAAACAAAGTAAAAACTAAACTTTTAATTCAATAATCAAACCAGACAACCTATTGGGTCAATGCTAGGCCAAAAATAACCAGAAGAGTTTGGAATTAGAGGACTACAATACATGGACTGGTCATTGGACAAAGGAAAGTATATTTCCCAGGTTCCCTTTAGAGGCTATGATCCAAAAATTCTATACAATACTATACAATGTCTACTCCTCAGCCTTCAGGTATTCATAGGATATTCTAGAAATGTTTGATAGATGTGGGTTCCACCTCTGGGACACATACCTATAACGCCCAGGCCTCTGTACCTTGACTCATATCTGACTGCCACCTCACTGATACTACAGTCCTTGATGGTCGGGCATTACGGAAACAGTATAGCTATGAGTTACGCTGTTTCTGTAACTCCCATAGAAGTGGATTGAAATTGCAAAAATAGTGCAGAACAGTGAGCTACGTAGTTTCTGTAACTTCTGTTCATCACTATGGAGTGAGACACTAGTAGAGCCAACTGCACATGCTGGCTGGCGGCCATTTTTGGGAGGTCACTCTGGCTCTTGTAGTTCAATGCAGGAGCGGCCTCCTAAAAATGGCCGCCGGCCGGCATGCGTACTCAGCTCTGCTGGTGTCTCACTGGCAGAGCCAACTGTGCAGGCGTCAGAGGTGACGCAGAAGGAAGATGACAGAGAAGGGGAGGATCCAGCCGAAGATAGAGGCGTCGCAGGATCGTGTTCTCGAGCTGCAGTGGGGACGCCCCCATCGCATTTTCAGCACTGGGGCCCGCCCCCATCGCTGTGAGACGTCCGACGTCTAATCCACAAAAAAAGAGGTTTTAATGGTAGAATCCCTTTAAAGGTATGGCCACAGCACCAGATGCACTTCTCTCACAATCCCATTATTACATTACAGTGTTCTACAGTGAATGGGCCTGTGAATGGGGCCTATACATTTGTCCGTTATTTTCATGGTCTGTTGTAATGGACTGTCAAAAGATAGATCATCTCCTATTTTTGTCCATTTTCACAGACCCCTCCATACACTCAAATGTATGAGGGATCCATGAAAACAGCCGCCCCTCGGGCACAAGACAGCCACTTCGTGCACCTTTGTTGTGTGAGCGTAGCCTAAAGTCTGAGGTTACTAAGAGTAGGATTTGATACATGGACACTTGGAATCCCTATTGAGTCTTCCTATCTGTTTATAAGTTTATATATAAGGTATGTCACTACAACAAAATCAAAAGGGAATTCTGTTTTAGTCCATACTTTTAGATACATAACACTTAGGCCAAGGCCCCACATAGCGAGCTGCGGCAAAAACCGCGGCGGAAACACATTGCGTTTTTTTTCCCGCTGCATTTTTCACAGAGATTCTGCTGAGTTTTCCTCCGCAGACTTTCTGGTTCACTTATACCTATAGGGTATTTATATTATATATGATATTTGCTTGCATCCTTTTTTGGACGTATATCCGTACCCAGCTGTATCCCCGGTTTGCTTTATGCACCTTGGTCTACCTGACTGGTAAGGTTCCTAGGAATGGAAGTCAACCACCTTACCAAGAGAAACTGTTCCACTGAGTTTAAGTTTATTACAGGCCATAGGCAGTCATGTAAAATATGTGCAATACCAATACATTATGATCAGCTCTGGAGAAGAAATTACATGGTGCATGGCCACAGCACTAACTTGTCAGTCACATAGAAGTATCAGCAAAGTACAAATATGTACTACAAAATGTTACATACATCTAGACCTCCGGCTCTCTAGTTGTTGGGAAACTAAACCTCCCAGCGTCCTTCATTCACGTCTATAGGAATTCCAAGAACAGTCCGGCGAGTGAGCATGGTGGTAGCTGTAGTTTTGCAACACTCGGAGTGCCAAAGGTTACTGATCCCTGATGTAGAGTCTTTAGCAAGGGTGTTCTTTTGAGCAGACAGAAGACACAGTCTACACTGAAGTTCCCTTTTACAAGGCATTTGTGCATGGCATCTGCTAGTCATTTTTGTGGTTAGTTTACACTTTTTGTACCCTTTCCTTATCTTGATGTCAGCATGTTACTGCATACTAGAGACTCACAATAAAAAGGAAATGGCAACAGTCCGTGATGAAATCAAGAGAAATTAAGAACTGGGCCTAATAGATGTTAGTACAGACGTAGCAGGATCTCGAGATCATGTAACGTTATGGCATCCCAACCCCTCCCAATCTACATTTATCACCTATCAGTCTGCACAGACTGATAAAATGTGCAGCTATATCTAATGAAATTTTTTTTTGAGAGAAGTCCTCAGTAGTTGATACCTTTTTTAAAGGCTAACTTAAAAAAAATTTTGATGACATATTTTGAGCTTTCGGGACTACTATACAGCTCCCTTCATCAGGTTGGTATAACACAATTTCTGAAGGCAGGCATATATATATATATATATATATATATATATATATATATATATATATATATATACAGGAATAGAGTGTTAGATGCAAAATAGATGGAAAACAGAACATGTAAATACACAGTTTAAAAAAAAACATATATATCAGTTCACAGGAAAGTTCTCTTGGTTTGTAGTTTCTTTGATCAGTGACGTGGTGTCTGGTTGTTGTAAAACGTCATTAAACCCTGGGCCTGATTTAACCCCCTATGGAGAGTGTTGAAGGTCATCATGAGTTTAATCTCCCATATGCAGCGATCCTTTCCATTTCTGAAATTCCCTCTTAGTATCAGGATCTTCATATCCTGGGTCATATTATGATTTTCATTGCAGAAGTGTTCATCCTCATCCTAAGTGACTGTCCTGTCTCCCCTACATACAGGCCCCCAGGACACTTAGTACACAATATTAAATACACCACATTAGGTGTGCTGCAGGTGAAGTTACCTGGGATCTTGTAGTGTTGATCAGAGGATGGGATCTTTATTTTATCCGTGGTCAGTATGTGAGGGCAGGTTTTGCACCTCTTCTATCCACATGGAAATGTTCTTTTATCATAATATCACCAAAGATATGAAGATCCTGATACTAAGAGGAAGTTTCAAAAACAGAAAGGATCGCCGCATATGGGAGACTAAACTCATGATGACCTTCAACACTTTCCAAAGGGGGTTAAATCAGGGCCAGGGTTTTATGACGTTTTACAACAACTAGATACCAGTCACTGATCAAAGGAGCCATAAACCCAGAGAACTTTCCTATGAACTGATATACATGTTTTTTTAAACTGTGTATTTACATGTTCTGTTTTCCATCTATTTTGCATCTGACACTCCATTCCTGTATATATATATATATATATATATATATATATATATATATATATATGCCTACCTTCAGACATTGTGTTATACCATCCTGATGAAGTAGTCCCGAAAGCTCGATATGTCATCAAAAATTTTTTAAGTTAGCCATTTAAAAAAAGGTATCAACTGAAGACTTCTCTCAAAAAAAAAATTTTCATTTCATATCCACTGGCTAACACGGTACAAGGATATTTTTTCTTATACGGCTATATCTATGCAAGGAATAGTAGATAAAACCATTTGCATTTACTGAGGGGCTAAGCTGGGTTCACATTAGCGTCAATGTCCGACAGCTAGTGTCTGATGCTAATGTCCGCGCAAGATTTTAGCATCGGACACTAGCTGCGTCCGTTACAATTTGCATTATCTTATGTAGTGTCCTTTACTGTCCGTGTCTGTCCATAAGTGTCCGTTCACAAAGATGTCCAATTTTTCAAGCGGACAGCTAAATCTTACATGTAGTATTTGGCTGTCCGCTTTAAAAATCGGACATCTTTGTAAACGGACACTGAAGGACACTTACATGATGTCCCATTTAAGATAATGCGAATTGTAACGGACGCAGCTAGTGTCAGATGCTAAAATCTTCCGCGGGCATTAGCATCGGACACCGATGCTAGCGTGAACGCCCCCTTACAGACCGCAATTCTTTGAAGGTCATAGCATAGTAAACCCTGAAGGCCTGATGGCCCACCTTCTAACATCACCTACTTTATATGTAGCCGATAAAACCAACAGCACGTCAGAACAATGTGACCTGCTACAACACATCAATAATACAGAACAATGGAAAGTTAACCAAGTATGCATATGGTATCTTATATACATTATTATTAGGTTTGCCCATGAGGTATACCTCATTACCTTATAATGTACACCTATAGGCTTTGAAGAGGACCTTTTACATCCTCCGCCAGTTCTTTTCATCTTGTAGCTGCCCCTCTTCTGATCCAAGAACAGCTGGAATTTTTTTCCTAACCACTACCATTCCTGAACAATCAGTGCAGGTTGTGTTGGATCTTGAAGTTGGGGTTTTCATTCTGCCTAATAACGCTGCTGTGACTCATTTCATAACTGTGATATTATGTGCTCATTATAACTGTATAGTGACATCATTGTATTATTTCTGTGCTGTGACATCACTGTGTGTATTATCTCTGTACTGTGACATCACTGTGTGTATTATCCTGTACTGTGACATCACTGTGTGTATTATCCCTGTACTGTGACATCACTGTCTGTATTATCCTGTACTGTGACATCACTGTGTGTATTATCCCTGCACTGTGACATCACTGTGTGTATTATCCCTGTACTGTGACATCACTGTGTGTATTATCCCTGTACTGTGACATCACTGTGTGTATTATCCCTGTTCTGTGACATCACTGTGTGTATTATCCTGTACTGTGACATCACTGTGTGTATTATCCCTGCACTGTGACATCACTGTGTCTATTCTCCCTGTACTGTGACATCACTGTGTGTATTATCCCTGTACTGTGACATCACTGTGTGTATTATCCCTGTACTGTGACATCACTGTGTGTATTATCCCTGTACTGTGACATCACTGTGTGTATTATCCCTGTACTGTGACATCACTGTGTGCATTATCCCTGTACTGTGACATCACTGTGTGCATTATCCCCGTACTGTGACATCACTGTGTGTATTATCCCCGTACTGTGACATCACTGTGTGCATTATCCCCGTACTGTGACATCACTGTGTGCATTATCCCCGTACTGTGACATCACTGTGTGTATTATCCTGTACTGTGACATCACTGTGTGCATTATCCCCGTACTGTGACATCACTGTGTGTATTATCCCTGTACTGTGACATCACTGTGTGCATTATCCCCGTACTGTGACATCACTGTGTGTATTATCCCTGTACTGTGACATCACTGTGTGTATTATCTCTGTACTGTGACATCACTGTGTGTATTATCCTGTACTGTGACATCACTGTGTGTATTATCCCTGTACTGTGACATCACTGTGTGTATTATCCCTGTACTGTGACATCACTGTGTGTATTATCCCTGTACTGTGACATCACTGTGTGTATTATCCCTGTACTGTGACATCACTGTGTGTATTATCCCTGTACTGTGACATCACTGTGTGTATTATCCCTGTACTGTGACATCACTGTGTGTATTATCCCTGTACTGTGACATCACTGTGTGTATTATCCCTGTACTGTGACATCACTTTCTGCATTATAACGTTACTGTGATATCACTGTGTAGTGTTATATTTGGTTTGTCCTTGCTCCCACTGTCTTTCCCACTTCTTTCAATATGGAGATTGGTCATGTGGTATAAAGAGAGTTACTTTACATAGCAGGGTGGAGACTATAAGAAGACACTACTGCTAAGCTGAGCAGCTTTTTGGATATCTGTCTTAGGTACTCAGCATTCAGCCAAGTTAAACCACAGGCAGCACTGCATTGACCAATATTGGTTTGTGGATAATTTCATATACTTTTCTGTTACGCAAGTTTTATATTGTATTTGTTTTGTATTATGGCATTGTTTTAAATAGTGATATATTGTATCATTTAGCTTTGTTCCGCCACTATATACTGTATGTGTCCTTACTTGCTTTCTCTCTTAGCTCATCATATCCTAACACTAGGTTCACACTAGAAATTTGGGCCTCTGTTATTCAGGTCTGCATGTCCGCTTAGAAAACGGTTATCTGAGGCCGGCCAGTTTTATACTGAAACCGCAGAGAGGAAGGTTCTATTTGCAGGAATTTTTCTGACGATTTTAGATGGAATCTGTGGCGGAGTCTCCAAAACCGATGTGAACCTAGCCTGAGATGTGTGGTGTGAGATGAGTGGCTTCAACAAAAACATGATTTTACTCTGTCCTAGTAAGTGCTATGTGTGTCTATCAAAACCTAAATTTGGATATGAAAGAAATGGGTGATGACACAAAGATACCTAAAGCAGTGAGTACGACAGAGTATTGCAAAATCATGTTTTTTCTTAAAGCTGCTCATCCTGCACCACACATCTCAGGATACATTTTTATTGGTCATATGTGAAGTGGGTGGCGAGATAAAATATGGACTTTCAGTTAGTATGCTTTTTGCACTTACCATAGAGTACATGATGGCTGAATACCACAACACCAACACCTATTTTGCACATTAGCCATTTCGGCCAAGCAACTATCCACCATAAACATGCACACTTGGCTTATCCAATCATGTATGTGTTTTTAATTGGGAGAGGGGAGTAAGAGACGACTGACAGCAGCAGTTTATAGCATTTCAACATGGCAGTGAATAGGCCATATTGGTGGCTCAGTGGTTAGCACTGCAGCCTTGCAGCGCTGGAGTCCTGGTGTTCAAATCCTGCCAAGGGCAAAAAAAAACAACAAAACCATGTGCAAGGAGTTTGTGTGTTCTTCCCATGTTTGCATGGATTTCCATCCCTTATTCCAAAAAGAGATACTGATAGGGAAAAAAATGTACATTGTGAGCTCTATGTGGGGCTCACAATCTACATTTAAAAAAAAAATAAACAAAAAACAAGGGGTCAACATAGGTGGTACATAAGGGGGGAACAAGTGGAGTGGAGGGTTGAGAAGAACAAGGAACATCAAGTGGGCAGCAGAGGGAGTCATGGGGAAGGACACAATAGCTCTGTCGTAGCAAAGTCAAATCCGAAAAACCAAGAGTAAAAATAAAGACAAATATAGATCATGTAAATAAGAAATTGAGAAGAAGAAGAGGGAAAATAAAGAGGAGAAGGCAGACTGGAACTCCGCAGAACAGTAAAAGTGGTTCCACAGGAGCCACATCTGTTGGTGGGCTCTATTGTCTTGTTTCAATTATGCAAGCAGATTCTCCATGCTACGTATACGTAAGTAGTCCTGAAGAAGGGGTTGTCGGGGAGTTACACATCTAGGGATAATGGATCTTGCAGCTACCAATAGGAAACCTAGTAGTTTCCGAGTTTGCTTCTTAAACGTACACGAGAAGATAGAGAGAAGAAGAGGAATGGTGTCATCATCTAGTGACCATCCTAGGAGTGTTTACCCACCAGACATGCGCCATCATACCCCAGTAAACGTTACATCTCCAGCATTGATCCGAGGTGGAGGAGTAGCTCTCATCAATGAAAGACGCGACTCTGTACTATTGTGAGAGGATCTTATAGTTTGTTTCCTGCACCATGCAATATATAGTGAACTTGTGGCAAGCCTGGAAAGCTGAAGATCACATGTCTAGCGAGCATGAGACTCCCAGTTCCCTCTCCCAACTCCCTGTGTACACTGGCAGACACTTGGCGGAGTCCTCCATTAGCACGCCATAAACAACAGGGACAGTATGAGCTGCAGCACTAAGTGAAAGACATAGGCATTCAATAGGCAACATTGAGATTATGCGATGTCTTGAGAATGGCATAAAAATGGGAGAGCTGGGCATATTGCCAGTGAGAGGCAATGGAGACGGGGTCAGGGCTTGTGGTGAGTAGGGAGGAGGCCGATAGAACCCCATGGAATCTGAGGGTAGGTTGGAATGGGAGAGAAAAGAAGAGCGGAGTGCGGCAGGAAAAGAGAAGGTTTTTAATGAAATCAATCATTTGTTTTTATCTAATTTGAATTGATCCTGATTGGAATGGTCTAGTATTGTGGATGTAAGGAAGTATCAGGTGCTTTCTTGGTGTCATTATCTTATTATATTAGGGATATATACTATATTATACCAGGCAACTGTAAGGGACAGCTGTGGACTGCCCTTGTCAGGGCGGGAGGTACGGGGAACTGAGGGTCATTGTGAGAATATGAATAGGGAGGATTCCTGAATTAACCCTTTGTCCACAGTACTCCTGCCGGCGACTAGACCTGGTAAGACAGTTTCTATTTATTACATCTGATAGACGGTTGGGCTTTGCTACATGGGTGAGGAAAGAATAATACTCATGTGCTGAGTCTGAAAGCTTGACTATCTGTTGTCCTTACACAAGGATATTTTATAAGGGATCAAGATATTTTATATAGGAATAAATAAATGTTATGTTTTAATATTGGGCATCAGTGCTTTTGCTTATGTAATAATATCTGGTGTAACTGTGTGTGTCCTTCAGACACTTGGATTGGCACACCATAGCTCCAATTGCTGTATGATTTGCATTTTCATAAAAATGGGAGAGCTGGGCATATTGCCAGTGAGAGGCAATGGAGACGGGGTCAGGGCTTGTGGTGAGTAGGGAGGAGGCCGATAGAACCCCATGGAATCTGAGAGTAGGTTGGAATGGGAGAGAAAAGAAGAGCGGAGTGCGGCAGGAAAAGAGAAGGTTTTTAATGAAATCAATAATTTGTTTTTATCTCATTTGAATTGATCCTGATTGGAACGGTCTAGTATTGTGGATGTAAGGAAGTATCAGGTGCTTTATTGGTGTCATTATCTTAATAAGAGGTCCTAATCGTTGCTGCAATTATGTTAATGAACATGGGGCTGGAAACTCTAATGATTGCTGGTTTGTGTATATAAGAAGCCATGGATCCAGTGGATGCTCATCTCCCGGGGCTCTTGAAACGCTAGGTGCTTTTGGTCCATATTGGCTATTGTACTTACAGCTTTTTTTTTTTACTAGCATGCACGTAGAGAACGGTACTGGACAAAGTACTGGACATTCCTCTATATATGTGAATTACAACTATTAAGTATTGTACTTTGTGTATAGAGTATTCTCCGGCATAGCTAGTACTGAGGGTGTTATAACTGATAAGCGTAAACTTCAAAGAGTGACAACCACAACTGTTAGGGAAAATCTGCAGCACACCCTTAAATAAGCAACACAACGCCACATGACGTCAATGTCTAAGATGAGACTATTCCTTTAAAGTGCACCTCCGCTTACAAACAAATTTTCATAAATGAATAGCACCGGTGAAAATAAGAAACTTTGTAATATATCTTATTAAGGAGATCTGTTTCCTTCAGTACTTATTAAGCTGTTCTCCTGCTCCTTATATTCAATCTCACTGCTGGTTTATATTACAATCTATCTCATATTCAGCCTCACACACAGAGCTCTATGGAGGAGGGAGGGGAGGAGTAGAGTTCCCCCCACCAGCTGATTAATTGATTTATTGCCTCATTATTTGCACTAGTAGCCTCTTATCTACAACCTAGCAGTGTTATAATAATTCAGAACAGCATAGTGTAAACAGCAGCAATTATTTGAGTGTCTTTTCTATCCCCCTCCCCTCTTTATAGACTAATATTGAAAATGTAACTGCTAAAAAAGTGGAGAAGAAAACATATTTCTTTAACCGCTTCCTGCCGATGGCATTTTTTGATTTTTGTTTTTCGTTTTTGACTCCCCTCCTTTTAAATCCCATAACTTTTTTATTTCTCCCAGAGCCACATGAGGTCTTAATCTTTGCGGGAAAATTTTTTCTTCATGATGCCACCATTAATTATTCTGTAGAATGTACTGGGGAGCTGAAAAATAATTCAGAATGGGGTGGATTTGAAGAAAAAATGCATTTCTGTGACTTCTTACGGGCTTTGGTTTTATGGCGTTCACTGTGCAGCCAAAATGACATGTCCCCTGTATTCTGTGTTTCGTAACGATTCCAAATTTATATGGTTTTATTTACATTTTAACCCCTTAAAAAAAATCCAAAACTGTCAAAAAAAAAAAAAAAAAATTTCTAGAAGTCGCCATATTCTGACAGCCGTAACTTTTTTTATACGTAAGTGTTCGGGGATGCATAGGGCGTCTTTTTTTGCAGGGCCGGGTGTACTTTTTAGTTCTACCATTTTCGGGAAATGTTATTGCTTTGATCACTTTTTATTCAAATTTTTATCAGAATCAAAACAGTGAAAAAACGGCGGTTTGGCACTTTTGACTATTTTTCCCGCTACGGCGTTTACCGTACAGGAAAAATATTTTTATAGATTTGTAGAGCGGGCGATTTCAGACATGGGGATACCTAACAAGTATGTGCTTCACAGTATTTATATGTAATTTTTTTTTTTTACTTTTTTTTAATTTTTTTTTGCATTTATTAGACCCCCTAGGGGTCTTGATCCCCAGGGGGTCTGATCACTATTGCAATGTATTACAATGCTAATGCATTGCAAAAAATCATTTCTTTTGCAGGCTGCATAGACCAGCCTGCAAAAGAAAGTGGATGCAGACCGGCTGGGAGCCTTTACAAGGCTCCCAGCTGTCATGGAAGCTTGCTCCAGGCGCCGGCGATCACCAGCAAAATGGTGGCACCAAAGGAGTTAATGCCTCCAATCGGTCCGGGGACCGATCAGAGACATTAGCGCTGGTTGTCTACTGCGTAAAGCAATAGACACCCGGTGGCTATGGTGGCCGCCCGGCGGTCGCTGTAGTTACACACCCAGCATGCGCCGTACTATTACGGCGGATGTCAGGAAAGGGTTAATAAGATATATTACAAAGTTTCATATATTATCTTGTACTATTCATTTCTGAAAATAAAGAGCTACATCAGAACCCTCTTACCTCAGAGCGTCCTTCATAATAGGTGAGTTTCGATTTCGTAAGTACAAATATTCTTTCCTTGTAGTTTAGTGGAGATGTCCTCTTCTTCTGTTGTGACCTTTTAATGAGAGTTTCTTCAAGTATAACGTCTGAATTCATTTCAGCTTCCTGTTCACTGGTTTCCCTGCCATTGAATATGAAGGACTGGAAACTGAAAATGGAGAAAAAGGATTGTTATTTTTTTGCAGATCACAGCACATTAAAGGATTGTCCTGCAATAGAAGAATACGTGTTATTGTTGTGAATCGCTTCATATTCCAGAACTACTCTCCTGGTCCTAGAAGCTCCACTTCTATGGGGGGGTTCACACCTGCCCCCATGTGTGCCTGCCAGGTCTCCGTCCTATTTCCCGGGGAAATTGGATAAGGGACGGCTTCTCGGCGGTCATTTTTAAAGGGATTCTACCATTAAAACTTTTTTTTTTTTGTGGATAAGACGTCGGAATAGCCTTTAGAAAGGCTATTCGTCTCTTACCTTTAGACATGGTCTCCGCCGCGCCGCTCCTCAGAAATACCGGTTTTTACTGGTATGCAAATTAGTTCTCTCGCAGCAATGGGGGCGGGCCCTAGCGTTCAAACAGCGATGAGCGTACCCCCACCGCTGCCAGAGAAGTGTCTCCAGCACCGCCTCCTTCTTCGTCCTCCATGTCATCTTCAATGTCTTCTTCCGCCGCAGGCTCGTAATCTAGCAGAGCAGAGCAGACTGTGCAGGCGCACAGGCCACGGGAAAATGGCCGCTAATACTGTGCAAGCGGCCATTTTTCCGTGACCTGTGCGCCTGCGGAGTCTCCTCTGCTCTGCTAGAAGTTACGAGCCTGCGCCGGAAGACATTGACGATGACGCGGCGGACGAAGAAGGAGGCAGCACTTGGAGACACTTCTCTGGCAGCGGTGGGGACGCCCTCATTGCTGTTTGAGCGCTGGGGCCCGCCCCCATCGCTGCGGGAGAACTCATTTGCATACCGGTAAAAAGCAATATTTCTAAGGAACGGCGACCACGTCTAAAGGTAAGAGACGAATAACCTTTCTAACACAGGTTGAATCATCAACTTGACGGGGCTAGGTGTCGGTCTCAGATCAATAGCTTACATGAGGTTCCCACTAGCTTTCTCCGCCATTCAAGTCAGCCAAGGGAACTGAATGACACAGAGCTGGACCGCTACAACAGTGGTTACACATGGTCACTGGAGGACTCCACTGACTATAATGGGCTCTGCCATCTTCAAACTGAAAGCAGTGGAGACAAATGTCTGTTCAGAAGCTTTTTCTCCCCTCACAATTTTCGGCATTGTCTCCAACACAGCCTAAGCTACTTCACTTCTCCATCATGGTTAATTCAGAGACAAGACAACAGTCCTGGATTAGCTACGGAACTGAGGCAGCCAGCCTCTTCGAAAAGAGAGCGAATGAGCAAATCTGACCAATAAAGTATAGTTTTAGAATATATATTTGATTGCGCAAAAGTTTTAGCCAGGTGAATAAAACGCTTAAAAATAAGAATCCCATCAATATCTGGTGTGACCCCTAATTTGCCTTCCTTCAGTTCTCCTAAATTGTGCAGATATTTTGTAAAGGAACTTGCCAGGGCGGTTGTTCCCGCCATCTTGGAGGACTAAGCACAGATCTTCTGTAGACGTAACCTTGCTCCAATCCTTCTGTCTTTTCATGTAATCCCAGACAGACTGGATGATGGTGAGACCAGGGCTATATCTGTGAGGGCCGGATTATCATTTTTAAAAGCATTCTTACTTTGCAGCATTTTCCCACACCTGCCTAAAACTTCTGCACCATATGGTATATTAGTACATTTAACTATTTTATATTTCATAAACAATAAAACATGTTTCACGTATAAAATAAATGTGTTGTGCTTAACTGAACAGGATGAGATTTGGTATTTACATGTTCTATTATGTTCTCCATCAACAGGAAGTTTGAGTAGCATTGAATATACCGTATAGTAGTAGCGCTTTCACACGTAAGATCTAATCTTTCTTTTCATATTCACTTTTGTTGTATACCGTATACCTACAGTAGCTGTTAGACCATGTGTCCTCTCTGCGTGTTACATGTAGAGTTTGTAGTTCTCTCTGTGCCAGTAGGTAAAGACTATCTGCCATATACTGCACACAGTAAGCAGAGGAGAATCTGCTCCAGAAGTGTCTATTTCTCACTCAGAAATAGCCCAACGATCATGATGGATAAATACAGTATAGAGAAGTACTAACCTGTACTGATGTGAATAAAGCTATTTGGTTGTGATAGAAAGCTTCTATTTAGCTCAAGCCTCTTCCTATTCTCTTATCTCTTGCACTTCCTGATCACTCCTCCTTCCTCCCCTCTCTGTAGACTTCTATAGACATATGTAATCTTAGTCAAGTAACCTGAAGTCGTTCTTGAGATGGATACAGCAGGGGTTTTAACAGTGAAAGTCATTTTAGGAGAAGGTGGAGCAGTATGGTGATAGCCTGATAAAAGCAGAAAAAAGAACTGAACTATTGTTAAGACCAATATCTGTTTGGTGGTGGTTCGCTTAGGTCTCTTCCCTGTGCATTCATCAGACACATGGTACACTTCCAGTCGGTCCCATTCACATAAATGGAACAAAGTTATGATACCATGCAGTGCCCCTACACAATATATGAAGGGTGCAGTCTCTTCAAATATATGATCTGTGAGGGTCCCATGGGTCAGATCCCCACCAATCAAATGCTGATGACCTTCCCTAAAGAGAGGGCATCAAAAGTTCATTCCTGAAAAAACATTTTAAAGGGTTATACCCATATTGGCAAATTTCTGCCAAAATTGGTATAATTGCTCTCCATCCCCAACCCCTAGGGTAGGACTTAGTGGAAAAACTCCCATAGAGCACTCCTTGGCTGTTTCTATAAGTCTCTAGGGGTCAGGAGTAGAGATAAGCGAGTAGTACTCGATCGAGTAGGTACTCGATCGAGTAGGTACTCGATCGAGTACCACTTACTGTTCGAATGGAAAAGTTCGATGCAGAACCAGCATATAACCAGCTATAAAGTCGGCCAATCAACGCTGGTTCTTCTCCTACCTTTAGACGACTTCTCCGTGCAGCTTCCCCGCGGCGTCTTCCGGCTCTTCATTCACTCTGCCAGGGATCGGGCCTAGGCAGAGCCGACTGCGCATGCGCGCTTGTAGTGCAGGCATGCGCAGTCGGCTCTGCCCAGGCCCAATGCCTGGCAGAGTGAATTCAGAGCCGGAAGACGCCGCAGGGACGCTGCATGGAGAAGACTTCTCGGAGGATGCAGCCCGACCCTCACTCATGGACTTGGTAAGTATAATTTGATCGAACGTTGCCTACCCCTGAAACGAGCATTTTCCCCCCCATAGACTATAATGGGGTTCGATATTCGATTCAAGTAGTCGAATATTGAGGGGCTACTCGAAACGAATATCGAACCTCGGACATTTTACTGTTCGCTGATCTCTAGTCAGGAGCACTTGTCAGTGATTTGTGAAGATGGAATAACGCAATGCACTGTATAAGAGACTGGTAACCCCTGCATAAGTGCTGCCCAAAGTCCAATAACAAAAGCCGCCCACAGATACACGGGGTTTGATTTTTGCTATAAAATATAATATACAAAGATACAGCGACAGAAATAGTGATCTGCCTTGTACCGTTGTACAATCTGTCACAAATAATTCAATCTTTACATTACTGCTTTCCTTTTCCGCAGAAGATATCTAGATTATAATGTGAATACTTTCACTTCTCTACAATAGTTCTGTCTGTTTCCAGAGATTGGATTTGTTTGTTTATTAAGAAATGTTACAAGGACAAGTTACCATATGTATCATAGTATGTACTGGGAGATGTTCACACTAATTTTTTAAACCTTTTTTTCAAGGGGTTTTACAGGGCTTTAAAATTGATGGCCTATCCTTAGGTTGTGGTCTGACACTGGATCCTAAGAGATTCAGGCTAGGTTCACACTAGTGTTCGGGTTTCCATCCTTGCACTTGGGGACCTGAATAGCCGAAATCCTATCTGCCTAAAAATTGGAGACATGCAGGGTCCGCTGAGTTTCCACCAAAAACAGCGGAGAGAAAAGTTCCTCTTACTTTTTTCTTTGCCTATTTTAAGCGCTTTTCTCTCCGCATCCCTTTTCCAGACGTAAACCATGTGGACCCCGTTATAGTTGGAAACCGAAATGCAGATATGAACCTAGCCTAAGCTAAGACCAAACACACAGATCGAATTTGCGGTGGTCAACAACCAATATACTGTGGTGGATATTAAAGGAGTTGTCCAACTCATATTTTTATTATTTCACAGTGCTACTACTGGGGCCATAAACATAATAAATGGGTAGTCACTAGAGATGAGCGACAGCACCATAAATCAGTGATTTTTTTTTCATGCACACGTTTCATTTACTCAGTCAAGACCAGGAAGAACCAGACCTTGTTTGCTCCCAGTTGCCCTTTTGTTTTCTCCATACTCATCAGAGTCAACTTCCTTCTGGTTGCGGCAGAACATGTGTATAGAGCAGCAGATCCCCCACTTTGCATAAATGCTCACGCCCATACAAGTAGCAGGAATGTGGGCCCTAGTAGTGTCACAGGGATGTCACCGAGTAGTAAGTTTCTGGAAAGATCTGTGCAGCAACTCATATGCAATAATAGGTTGAGCTCACAATGCTATTATTTAATGTATGATGCACTCATCTGTCACAGGATGAGATCAATGGACATTACACAACAGCAGACGGAGTCTCCTGCATTTGGTGCCTGTTTGCATTTACCCCAATGTAAAAACATGACCAAAGCTTTTTTTTTTTTTTTTTTTTTTTTTTTTTTTTTTTAAGGTTTTCCACTTTTCTGACAGAATAGTCATGCATGCATGGTAATGGACACAGAGGGTGGGGCGTGGTCTGTGTCCATTAGGCCTGGTTCACATCTGCGTTTGGTATCCATTCTGGGTATCCATTCTTTGGAACCCCCCCCAAACGGAATACCTAACACATTGACAAGCGGTGAGCAATGAAAGCACACAGACCCCATACACTATAATGGGGTCAGTGTTTTTTCTGCCTGAAACATGCTTGGAAAACACACGGACTCCATTATAGTCTATGGGGTCCATGTGCTTTCATCGGTCACCGCTTGTCAATGCATTCGGTATTCTGTTCAAGGGGTCCCCAAGTGCTACAAGACAGTTTATATTGCTGACCCAAGCAACAGTAAAAAACAGATATTGTGGTTGCAAGCAGAGTTATATACAACTACAGTAGTAATGTCAGGTTGAAGGGTCAGTCAAAGAAATAGCCAGTTATGGAAAGTAGAGGGGGGGAGGGGGGCTTAGAAATGACCCTGCCAATTTTCACATGGTCCTGATCCGGCTCCACTGAGAAGCGTTGTTCTTGTGATTTCGTTCTATTCTATTGAATTCACATCAGTCATCTCTATTGTTAATCTTAAGACCATGTTTATTTTCCAGGCGCAAGAACTGAGAAGTTTAACATCTCCCACTTGTCCAGTTAATAATATCCCGTGTAAACTGACGTTGCTCCCTATTGTTCTAAAATAACCATATGATGAATTGGCACCCAGAAGAAAGACTGTAAACTGTGATAAGGGGAGTGGAAGGATTTCCTCTTCATATTTCGCCTGAGATAACCAGTAGTCAGTAGAAGTAGCAGCTTTCTCTGCAGTCAGTGTAAGGGAACCGCTAGATAACAATACGAGGTCTGATCCTGCTGAAGAGAACAAGTCTCCAAATACAGAGATGACAGCAAAACATCTTAAAGGGGTTGTACCAGGATAACAAAAACTAGTCTGCTTTTCACTTTAATGGAGCTGAGCTGCAATACCAGGCACAACCCATGCACAAATGTGGCACTGTCTCCAGGAGAAAGTAACAATGTTGGTTTTATTTTTATACAACCCAAGTACTAAAGAATTCAGCCTGCTCAAGTCCAACATGTCTGACCCTTCCTTACCCATTGTTAGCAGTCAGGGGATAGTCATGACATTCCCCACCATTAGACTATTGGCTAGTATTCATCTGATGTGTATGGCCGCCTGTAGATTGTACTCAGACTGTCCTTGTCTGCCTTCACTGTGAATTCATGACAAAAAAGAATAGTTTATGCCCCATTATAAATTAGAGAAACAAGTTTACTTTCAAGAAATTCAGGTAATAGTGACTGCGTCACTGGAAGGAATTAAACTAGAGCAACCTGATAGTAAATTATCTTCGTACATCAAGACTGTGAAAAAATGCTAACAATGCTAAAAAATACCAACTGTACTGGAATCAGTGGAGCGGCGCCTATTAACAGCTGCTAAGGGGAGTCTATCACTAGACCCCTGGTACTTTAAGCAGCTTCCATAGATGCTGTTAGCATGATAAAACAATACCTTTCATATGTTTCAGAGCCCCAGGGATCACTTGTACTAGTCCAATATCGATTTGACTCTGAGTTCACAGTCCTGATAGACAGAGCCAAAGTGACCTGATAAGATGTCTCACGTCAAAGGCAATAATGCAGTTTCATATAGTGAGACCACACAATGGTCCAAAATAAAAATGAAATTCTAAACATTCTCCAGACACAGCAGTAACATCTGCCTTGTACTATACCTCCATATGGCTCCAATTCCATACAGAGGCATATATGATTCTAGTGTCTATATGTCAGTGCCCAAGGAGGCTCCATGCACTACCATACAGTTTCTTTGCCAGTGTCTACTAAAATTGTTTCTAAACATTGAGGGATGTCAAGATTTTTCCAAAATCATGAAAAAACACAGGATCCCTTTTCACTCAATGGCTAGTGATGATGTATCATCAATGCAGAGATCAGGGCTGCAGACATACAGTAGGTCAAGTGCAACATTACTTGCAAGAGACCACCAGAACAGGGGAAATCTGAACTATATATATATATATATATATATATATATATACATATATATACACATATATATATATATATATATATATATATATATATATATATATATATATATATACACACATATACACACTGTATATGTGACCATTCATGTTTAGCCATATGCACAAGGACCTTGTAAATCTACAGAAAGTTCTCAAACTGAAGGGGAAAAGGAGTAATGGAGAAAGGAGACTGGAATTTTAAGACGTTCATACTGATAACTATACCATACAAATAAACTATAAAGATGTATAACAACAATAGATAACAAATACTCCTATAATAGCACATGCTACATACTGTGTGAGTCTCTTCTGACCTGTTAGGTGTTCATTCTGCAGGCGGTGGACAGTCAGACATGTATTGCTAGCTCGCGAACACTAGCGCAAAAAGCATCAGCAATTATTGTAGTTATGTTATAATCCTTTCACAGAAAGAATGCCGGACCAGAAAAACAGGTTCTATAGATACTATGGGCACCGAGGTGTCTAGAAGCAGCACGACCTGTCTACAACGACTGGATATAGAAAGGAGAGGCACGGAGATGTAACTTGCTTGGACATGAATAGGTCAGTATCTGCACTAGGTAGCCATATTCTACAGGGGCAACAGTAAGCTCATGAAGTATCTATACAGTGTTGGCCAAAAGTATTGGCACCCCTGGAAGTCTGTCAGATAATACTCGTGTTCTTCCAGAAAATGATTGCAAGCACAAACTCTTTGGTAATATCTTCATTTATTTGAAAAATGAAAAAAAAAAAAAAAAAAAAAAAAAAAAAAAAAAGTTAAATCATTGATCATTTTACACAAAACTCCAAAAAATGGGACGGACAAAAGTATTGGCCCCCTCAGCCCAATACTTGGTAGCACAACCTTTAGACACAATAACTGCGCACAAACGCTTCCGCTAACCAGCAATGAGTTTCTTACAAGGCTCTGCTGGAATTTTCGACCATTCTTCTTTGGCAAACTGCTCCAGGTCCCCCCTAAGATGTGAAGGGGGCCTTCTCCAAACTGCCACCAAGAGATCTCTCCCCCTCCCCCACAGGTGTTCTATGGGATTCAGGGCTGGACTCATTGCTGCCACTTTACAAGTCTCCAGGGCTTTCTCTCACCACCATTTTCTAGTGCTGACCTGAAGTGTGTTTTGGGTCATTGTCCTGCAGGAAGACCCCTGACCTCTGAGGGAGACCCAGCTTTCTCACACTGGGCCCTACATTATGCTGCACAATGTGTTGGTCGTCTTCAGACTTCATAATGCCATGCACACGGTCAAGCAGTCCAGTGCCAGAGGCAGCAAAGCAACCCCAAAACATCAGGGAACCTCCGCCATGTTTGACTGTAGGGACCGTGTTCTTTTCTTTGAAGGCCTCTTTTTTTTCCTGTAAACTCTATGTTGATGCCTTTTCCTACTTTTGTCTCATCTGACCAGAGAACATTCTTCCAAAACGTTTTTGGCTTTCTCAGGTAAGTTTTGGCAAACTCCAGCCTGGCTTTTTTCTGTCTCTGGGTAAGAAGTGGGGTCTTCCTGGGTCTCCTACCATACAGTCCCTTCTCATTCAGACACTGACGCTGGATAGTACGGGGTGACACTGTTGTACCCTCGGACTGCAGGGCAGCTTGAACTTGTTTGGATGTTAGTCGAGGTTCTTTATCCACCATCCGCACAATCTTGCGTTGAAATCTCTTGTCAATTTTTCTTTTCCGTCCACATCTAGGGAGGTTAGCCACAGGGCCATGGGCTTTACACTTCTTGATGACACTGCACACGGTAGACACAGGAACATTCAGGTCTTTGGAGATGGACTTGTAGCCTTGAGATTGCTCATGCTTCCTCACAATTTTGCTTCTCAAGTCCTCAGACAGTTCTTTGGTCTTCTTTCTTTTCTCCATGCTCAATGTGGTCACACAAGGACACAGGACAGAGGTTGAGTAAACTTTAATCCATTTCAACTGGCTGCAAGAGTGATTTAGTTATTGCCACCACCTGTTAGGTGCCTCAGGGAAGTAACAGGTGCTGTTAATTACACAAATTAGAGAAGCATCACATGATTTTTCAAACAGTGCCAATACTTTTGTCCACCCCCTTTTTATGTTTGGTGTGGAATTATATCCAATTTGGCTTTATGACAATTCTTTTTGTGGTTTTCCATTAAAGACAAATTAAATGAAGATAATAATACCAAAGAATTTGTGATTGCAATCATTTTTTGGAATGAGTATTATCTGACAGAATTGCAGAATTGCACACTGTACTAGTGACTACTGTAGTCAACTGCTGTCATCAGTAGTGCCAGGAGTTTGGTTGACATGTGACCACTGAAGCCACCGACTGTCATCACTGTAGGACAGACAACAAAGACCACTGGACCAGTGTGGCCACACAGTGACCTGTAACCTGACAGTAAGGCCCCCTTCACACGGAGAATACGTATATGTGTAAACGTTCCGAATCAACGGCGTTTAAAACAGATCCCACTGCTTGCTATGGGAGCCGGCATACGTGCGCCCCCCATAGAAATGAATGGGCTGCTTTTTTCCATTCATTTCTATAGGGGGCGCACGCATGCCGGCTCCCATAGAAAGCAATGGGATCTGTTTTAAACGCCGCTGATTCGGAACGTGTTACAGGTTCATAATCAGCCAGCGTATCCTCCGTGTGAAGGGGCCCTAATGCTGCAGCGTTTGTTCTAGGTGGCCCCATCCTAGTTACATAATGGGTGAGCGGAGATGTATCACTGCACAACCATACAGACAGAAGACTGAGCAAACATACATTACTACTTTTATATCAATGAATGAAGCGCGAGCATCACAACAGATGCAGGGTGTGACAATATAACAGGATGTGTAAGTCATCCGTGTCCACAATTCTCTAAATTCAATACTTTCATGTGACTCTGAGGAACAATACGCACCATCATACAAGACTTCTCAAGAAAAGTGATTTCAAAGACATTACGGTATATGTTTGGTGGTCTTTTCTAAAGAATACAAGAAAAGAAAAAAGTTCCGATATTATCTGTGATTTTGAGAATGTACGGTAACACTAACAGTATATGGTGTGTGTGTGTGTGTATATATATATATATATATATATATATATATATATATATATCTTCAATCCAAAAATTAATTCTTAAAGGGGTGGCCACTCTCAGCCAAATATTGAGACAAATTGTTTGTGTAATAAAAAGTTGTACAATTTTCCAATATACTTTCTACATCAATGCCTAACAGTTTTCTAGATCTCTGCTTGCTGTCATTCATTCTGGATTTGAATGAAATTTGGCACATAGATAGTTTGTAACCTCGATTAAAACATGGCTGCTTTTTATACCGGGACATGGCTTCATTACTATTATGAATTTATGTTCACATACTATATACACTGCTCCTGCAGCAGCTTATCTCAGGTCCCAGGGCTGTTATCTCTCTGTGTAAACACACACTAACCCTCCATGGATTGTGTACATGCATTTGCATATTATCTGATCTGCTCCAGGCAGTGCTGACAAACTGACATGGGCAAACACCTTTCATCCAAATTGGCAGTTTGTCAATTTTAAATATGCCGGGAAAAAGAAACTCTAATTTGTCTCAAACAACGAGAGCTATGAAGGTAGCCAGAAGTCACAGAGTTCTCCTCAAGCGGAGCTCAGGGGGATCATCGATGCCAACAACACGCTCATTATATGGGGTCCCAGCGAGCTGCTGAGATGCCGGAACAATTACAGCCACGGTGCGAAGAACAACTTCAGTGCCAGGCCAACTTGAAAGCTGCCGAAACGCCGGAGCAGGCGGATCATCGACGCCAACAACACACTCATTATATGGCATCCCAGCGAGCTACTGAGATGCTGGAACAATCACAGGCACAGCGCGAGGAACAAGTTCAGCAGCAGGACAGTTTAAGAGCTGCCAAAACGCTGGAGTAGGCAAACCATCGACGTCAGCAATTTGCTGAATATAGGTGGATCATCCACTCCAACAACCCGCAGATGAAGTCGCAGGCAGAGGCTAGTACATAATAACTGCACTGTAGGAACGAGGCCATCTCCAGCAATCCTATACACAATGCATTAAGCTCTAATGCACACCTGAAACTTGCCATGCCATTCACTAAGGCAGAAGGAAATCAGATTTTTCAGTCGTTGGCATTTCTATTGGTAGGTTTATCCTTCACAACATGTTAAGACCCTTCACAACACATCTGTGCACAAAAACATCCCCCAATTCCCATCCTGCCGGTGGCCCCCATATAGTAATCGCTTCCTCTCTTGTGCCACAGCCTTCTCTATATTTGCTATTTTTGCCATCAATGGGTTAATGCTCTCCTTTCTGACAGTGGAAGGCTATGTATCACAGATCTTCTCACTCCAGTGCACCAGTGGTCACAGCTAAAAATTAAATCAGAAAGAAGATTAAAGGAGTTTAACTAACCTTAGTGTAGTAAGAGTGACCTGCAGACCGCCCCAGCTTTTGGGCCACATGGAAGTTACAACCACAGCAGTTATGTCGGTTTTTAGACCTTCAATCATTGACGCTAGGTTCTCACTAGCATCACCTCTTCATTGAACGACGCCTTAATCGGTGCGCTGAATTGATTGCATGTTACCCCACCTTAAGCCAGGGCACGTTTGCTTTTCTGTGGAATAAGTTAAGTAGACCAGTTCTGAATGGTATTTCCCCATAGGGTATGTTCACATGACACGTTTACTTGCTGGATATGTAAATGTAGGGGCAGCACCTACAAAGTGGCTGATATGTAAACCTTAAATCTTATCCAATGCTGCAGAAAAATCTGAAATTGAAGCCTGAGAATTTATTCACTTTTGAAATTCGTTTGATTATTTAAAAAAAAAACAGGAAAATAGGAAAGAAGAAAATAGCAAATTGTCAGGAGTTTGCTGTGGATGTCGACACATAAGGTATAGAGGTCTCGTGTGGGCATACCTGTAACCCCCTGAGGATGCAATCTAGTTTCATACTTAGTGATGCCTGATTATTTTTTTTTTTAGTTTTTCATTGTCACTTCCCAAAATGATAACTAGTTATTAATTGCTTCTGAGGAATTTTCTTTTGAGGCATGAGTATCTTTTAAGCACATCATTCATATAGCATATACATTCCTTTTATGTACTTTGTTGCATCGTTTACAACACTTCCCTATACAAGATTCACTGCACATGACACAGAGCATACCCACAACACTCTTCCACAGAGGTTCCACAGTACATAACACAGAGCATGCTCACAACAATCCCCTGTACAAAATCTGCTGCACATGACACAAAGCATACCCATAACACTCTTCCACAGAGGTTCCACTGTACATAACAGAGCATGCTCACAACAATCCTCCGTACAAGATTCACTATACATGAAACAGAGCAAGAGCATGCTCACAACACTCCCCTATACAAAATCTGCTGCACATGACACAAAGCATACCCATAACACTCTTCCACAGAGGTTCCACTGTACATAACAGAGCATGCTCACAACAATCCCCCGTACAAGATTCACTATACATGAAACAGAGCAAGAGCATGCTCACAACACTCCCCTATACAAAATCTGCTGCACATGACACAAAGCATACCCATAACACTCTTCCACAGAGGTTCCACTGTACATAACAGAGCATGCTCACAACAATCCCCCGTACAAGATTCACTATACATGAAACAGAGCAAGAGCATGCTCACAACACTACCCTATACAAAATCCGCTGCACATGACACACAGCCTACCCACAACACTCTTCTACAAAAGTCAATGATCAGTTTTCTAAGTTTTCTTATGACCAGGTGCCCACTGTAAAACCTAATGAATAAAGCAAATATAACTAAAAAAAAAAAAAAAAAAGCACCAAAGGGCAATACAATATACATATCTATACAGTGTATATATATATATATATATATATATATATATATATATATATATATATATATATATATATCCCACACACACACTGGGAATTACCATTATTCTCCCTGACTAGACTTTATCCCCCATAGGTTTGCCCTGCTCACATAGTAGTACAATTCTGGCCAGATGTTCTATCCATCTATATATACATATATATTTATTTTTTTATTTTTTTTTAACCATTTTGAATAATTAATAAAAATCATACTATTTGGCTATGACTTTGTTCACATCATGTTGAAATACCAGACATATATTCTGTGACAGATCCATTCACTTTAAACTTTGGACTGTGACCTTCTCTCCGCCAGTGTTTGCTTGTTTTACAGGATGCAATGGCTTTGTAGACTATGTTTTTGCGTCTTGCAAAAAAAAAAAAAAAAAGACATACGGAAAGCCAACAGAAAGTTTTCATTTCTTAGCTCTTAATATGTTTTTCAGTTTTAACCCCTTCCTCCCTCAGGCATTTTTCAATTTTCGACTCCCTGCCTACCAAACCCCATAACTTTTTTAAAAAAATTTCTGTTCACAGTATAGTATGAGGGCTTAAAGATGGCGGGATAAATTGTGTTCTATAATGGTATTATTCTGGGGATGCCAAAATTATACAGGTTTTTTTTTGTTTTGTTTTTTGTTTTACCCCTATAAAAAAAAAACAAAAAAAACAAAAAAAAAACACAAACTTATGGGAGATGAAATAGTGAAAAAAAAACCAGCTGTTCATTACTTCCTGTTTTTTTTCCAACGTTTTTGGGGACAGAGATACTTAATGCGTATGTGTTTTACTTTTTTTTTTTTTGTACTTTTACATGTGTTCTAGGGAAAGAGGGGGGGGGGGTCGGTTGAATTTTTTTTAATTTAATTTTTTTTTAAACTGTAATTTTTAGACCCTCTAGGGGTCTAAATCATCAATGGGTCTGATCACTCATGCAATGCATAGAGCAGCCTGTAACAGAAATGACTAGGACACAGGCCTAGGAGCTGATTCATAAGGGGAAAACACTGATTGATTCAGGTAACACAAACCTCTCTGGGGACTCACTAGGTTGACACTTCCTATTCTGTAGAGATCACTTCACAGCAGTCATGTCATAATCACTGCATTCAGGGTTACAAAGAAAGGTGACACCGCTTGCCTGTCCACCCCATCATTTCCTACTACTTTGGCTGGTCTTACACGACCGTATTGAATGTACGGTCCACAAGTCGCTGATCAGCAACAGACTCCGCAGACATCCGTGTCCTGCCGCACTCGCCCATACAGTTCTATGGGCGAGTCCATGCAGTGCTGCAATTCACGGCCATTACGGACATGTTGTATAAATTGCGGACCACGGTTGCGGCCCGGCCACACCACGGATAAAATATCCGGTGGTGTAAGACGCCGCATTGAATATGTGTCCACAATTGAAAACCCTCAATTGCGGACCATTTGCGGACTTACATTCCGGCCGTGTAAGACCAGCCTTACTCCTTAGATTTTTTGGTGATCTGAATTTCTATAACACTTGCCATGGAAGATCTGTCCTGTTCCCTCAAATTGGCAATACAATGGGAGGCTCAGGACAGTATTTGGAGTTGATTATGGGTCACAAAATCAGTTCCATATTCCTCCAATGAATGCAGCCATTTTGTTGGAAGGAATCCCCCACATAACATAAACCAAATCATAGTTACATAGTAGATGAGGTTGGATGAAGACATCAGTACATCATGTCCAACCTATAACCCTACAATCCCCTATAGTATTGATCCAGAGGAAGACAAACAAAAAACCCATGAGGCTTATGCCAATTGCCCCATTTCAGGGGGAAAAAATTATTCTCGACTCCAATCTGGCAGCCATAACTAGAGATGAACTAGATCATGCATATTTTTGTTTTTAGCCTTAGATTTAAAGGTTTAGGGTCCCTTTAAAGGGGCTCGATCATTGGGAAGAGTCATTTTTAGATAAGCACATCCTTGCATAGCCTTTACAAAGGCTATTCCACACCTACCTATAGTATGTAGATTGCCTCAGTAGATTTGGAATAAGTCTGTTTTTATACATATGCTTCCACCGTGCACCGGAATTGTCTGTGTGCACTGTCTGCTCTATGTGTATGTATAGCAGAGGCTGCTGTGCTGATGACTCGTCTCTGCTATACATACACATAGAGCAGACAGTGCACACAGACACTTCCAGTGCACAGTCTAAGCTTAATAACATATGAGTAAAAACGGACTAATTCAAACACTACTGAGGCAATTTACATACTAAAGGTAGGTGTGGAATAGTCTTTCTAAAGCCTATGCAGAGATGTGCTTATCTAAAAATGACTTTTCCTAATGATAGAGCCTCTTTAAATTGCTGTATCTGCAGTTTTATACCACCCCACACAGTAGTTCATAGGCGCCAAGCATCACATTCTAGCTGCAAATAATAATGAGATGTCACTAGATAAAAATGTGCTGCATATAAAAAAATCATTCCCGACCATTCGTAACTAGTGACAGCTTTTTTTCTTTTCTTTTTTTCATATAGCTAAAACTGGGATCTACCATATATACTCGAGTATAAGCCGAATTTTTCAGCACAGTTTTTGTGCTGAAAAAGCCCCCCTCGGCTTATACTCAAGCCGGGGGGGGGGGGGGGTCTATGACCAGCCGCAATAGTGATATATAGAATCTCCCATAAAATAGTGGGGGGGGGGGGGAGCTTTAAAAAAATATAAAAAAATAAAATAAATAAAAGTTGTAAATCCCTCCTTTCCCTAGAATACATATAAAAGTAGGAAATGACTGTGACACACAAACACATTAGGTATCCCTGTGTCTACTGAATATAGGGGATCTGCAGTGCTCCTGTTCCGTTCTGAAGGGGTTAATAGGAGCACTGCAGATCCCCTATATACAGCCAGACTGAATTCCAAGTGGGGGGAAAAAAAAAAAACAGTCCTCAAGCTCAGGGAAGGGGCAGACAGACAACCAAAACACCCCCTCCCCTTCCCCAGCAACTACTGCACCCAAAAACTCCGACCATTTTAATTTTTGAAATTTTCCAGTAGCTGCTGCATTTCCCCCCCTCGGCTTATACTCGAGTCAATAAGTTTTCCCAGGTTTTTGTGGTAAAATTAGGGGCCTCGGCTTATATTTGGGTCGGCTTATACTCGGGTATATACGGTACATGGTATAAAACCAGATGTACATGTATTTATAGTAACCCCTTTGGCAACTGCTACATCTGTATAGACTGGTTAGACACAGTCAGTAATAATAATATTAGTACATTGTTATCTATATACAACCAACATTTTCCACAGCACTTGGCAAATTAAAGGGCTCATGTACAAACAAAATGAGACATTACAGAGTAAGAAATCAATTCACAGAATAGGAGTGAGGGTCCTGCTCACAATGTATGCGGTAGGGGGTGATACATGGGGGAAATGTGCTGATCCAGTGCTGCATTTTTTAATGAGATAAGGTAACACAAATAAATAAAGCTGTGTTGGTCGGTCACCAGCATGTGTCCTTGTATGTACAGATACAAAGTGTTTGGGCATGCATTAACTGTGGAAACTGGATGGCCCGGGGTAGCGCATCCCAGACAACGGGTGCAACTTGGGAAAAGTCTTGAAGACAGAAGTGGGAGATTCTGGTTATAGAGGATTTTAGTCTTAGGTCACTGGCAGAATGGAGTGCACGGATAGTCAAAGAGAAGAGTGGAGATATAGGGAGGTGCAGCGCTTTACTGATGAGAATGATGAGGTTATACTGTATTCTAAAATGAATACGCAGCCAGTGCACTGAATGAGGAGTCTGGGTGCAGTCAGTGTAGTTTATAGAGTTACAGTAGACAAGTCCAGAGTAAATCAGATTGGTGATAAAGGTTTTTGATGTTTCCACAGTAAGGAAAGGAAGGATTACAGAAATGATTTAGTGGTGACATCAGCATGCAAGTAATTGTATACAGGGGTAATAGACTGTGAACAGATGTAGGGGACAGACTCTCCCTGGCAATGCTTAGCTAGAAAAGGAGGGAAGTAAAATATGTTAATAAAGTATATTACTGAACTGTTCACCAAACACCTCCCTACACAATAGTAAAAATAAGTAAGATACTTAAACTAAGTTCACATCAGTCTGCTGTTCTGATCAATCATAGGATCAGAACAACAGACTGGAAACCTAATATAACGACTGACGCACACCCTGCCTGCATCTGTCGTCATTCACTCATTTACTTTTTTCCATCTTTTTTTGATAATATTCTTGATGGAAGATAAAAATGTGTGTACAGGACCTTTAACTGCCACTGAAAGTAAACAAGAAAAAAAAACTGTGCGTTTTGTATTTCACATTCCAGTGAATGTTGATGCAGACTTATTGTGCTCCGTCAGCATACTTCCTTTATATTAATTTTCCAGTTAGTTTGTCAGTCCATTGTTCTGATCCTTGACGGATCAGAAGATCTGACTCGTGGAACCTAGGCTTATACATTAAATAGTACAAAGATATCCTACTAATATTATTATGGCACATAGATAGTTTGTAACCTTGATTAAAACATAGGCTACTTTTTATCCAGGTAAATAACATGGCTTCACTACTGTTATGAATTTATATTCACATACTATATTAAACTGCTCTTGCAGCAGCTCATATCAGGTTCTGATAAAGCCAGGTCTGTTATCTCTGTATTTAAACACTTAGCTAACCCTCAGTCCATTGTGTACATGCATTTGCATATTATTTCATCTGCTCCAGGCAGCATGCTGACACACTGGATGGGAAAACCCCTTTAATCCAAATTGATAGTTTGCTTCTTTTAAAGAGGACGTTTCATCAGATCGGGCACATGCAGTTTTATATACTGCTGGCGCTGCTGGGCAGAAGGGCGTCCCTGGCTAACTGTCAGAAACGCCCTTCTGACACTAAAGCACTACGGTCCCAGGACCGATAGGGCTTTACACCGGGCACAGATCGGGAAAGCCAATAGTGCACTGAATTCAGCGCACTGTCAGCTTTCCAGCAGTATATAAAACTGCCTGTGCCCAATCTGATGAAAGGTCCTCTTTAAACATGCCGAGGAAAAACAAAATCTAATTTGTCGCAAAATTCTAAAACAATGAGAGCTATGAAGGTAGCCAGAAGTCACAGAGTTCTTCTAAAACAGAGCTGAGGGGGATCATTGAAGCCAACAACATATTCATTATACGGCTTCCCAGAGAGCTGCTGAGATGCCGCAACAATACGGGCACAGTGCGAGGAATGAGTTCAGCAGCAGGCCAGCTTGAAAGCTGCCAAATGCTGGAGAAGGCGGATTATCAATGCCAACAACATGTTCATTATATGGCGTCCCAGTGAGCTGCTAAGATGCCAGAACACATAGTCGTGAGGAACAAGTTCAGCAGCAGGACAGCTTAAGAGCTGCTGAAACGCCGGTGCAAGAAAGCCATCAACGGCAGCAATTTGCTGAATATAGGCGGATCATCGACGCCAACAACATGCAGATGAAGTCACGGACAGAGGCTAGTATCACATAAATATACAAAGATGAAAAGATTTCATAATTAATAATTCTATCTCCAATGGTTATCAAAAGCGGAACTTTACTTTCAGTCTCATCCCCATACCACTTTATCCATTGAAGATACGCACGGAACAGATTTTGTTGCATAAATTTCTGCGACTGAAAATTAGTTCCATTCGTCTGAATCTGGGGTGGTAGGAAAGTAAGCACATGGATTTCTGCAAACATTTCTGCAACAAATGTTCTGCCTGTGAATTCAGCCTATAAAATCTCATCGATGAAGAAATAAAAGTGAGGAAATGAATGTGAATAACATGAAGATGTAAATGATAACAAGATTTTTATCTTGATCCTTCCGCATTCGCAGAATACCTATTTTGGGCATCAGTGGAGACAGCAAGAATTTTTGTTCTATTTTTCTCTTTGTGTTGTCTTTATTACGTTCAGTAGGATTGATGATAAATAAGAATGTTTCAAAGGAACATTTTTTTTTTCTTAGACTCTTTGTAGTTTTACATATGACACTGAATGTGTTCAGCTCACTAAGATTTGCTATTAACAGGTCAATACGAAGGTCTACAGTAACTGGTAACTCGCCTACAAAACATTAGAGCAAAAGTCAGAAGTCTCTTTCTATCTCATACTTAGAGTAAACTGACTCAATATACAGTATAAAGGTCATGTGCTCCATACCTAACCCCTTCCCACCATGCCTAACCCCTTCCCACCATGCCTAACCCCTTCCCACCATGCCTGACCCCTTCCCACCATACCTGACCCCTTCCCACCATACCTGACCCCTTCCCACCATACCTGACCCCTTCCCACCATACCTGACCCCTTCCCACCATGCCTAACCCCTTCCCACCATGCCTAACCCCTTCCCACCATACCTAACCCCTTCTCACCATACCTGACCCCTTCCCACCATACCTGACCCCTTCCCACCATGCCTGACCCCTTCCCACCATGCCTAACCCCTTCCCACCATGCCTAACCCCTTCCCACCATGCCTAACCCCTTCCCACCATGCCTAACCCCTTCCCACCATGCCTAACCCCTTCCCACCATGCCTAACCCCTTCCCACCATACCTAACCCCTTCCCACCATGCGTAACCCCTTCCCACCATACCTAACCCCTTCCCACCATACCTAACCCCTTCTCACCATACCTGACCCCTTCCCACCATGCCTAACCCCTTCCCACCATGCCTAACCCCTTCCCACCATGCCTAACCCCTTCCCACCATACCTAACCCCTTCTCACCATACCTGACCCCTTCCCACCATGCCTAACCCCTTCCCACCATGCCTAACCCCTTCCCACCATGCGTAACCCCTTCCCACCATGCGTAACCCCTTCCCACCATACCTAACCCCTTCTCACCATACCTAACCCCTTCTCACCATACCTGACCCCTTCCCACCATACCTAACCCCTTCCCACCATGCCTAACCCCTTCCCACCATGCCTAACCCCTTCCCACCATACCTAACCCCTTCCCACCATACCTAACCCCTTCTCACCATACCTAACCCCTTCTCACCATACCTGACCCCTTCCCACCATACCTAACCCCTTCAATTTTAATTTTTAACTTTAGATAACTTTGGATTTTTCCATTCAGAGCCATAAGAGGGCTTAATGTTGGCAGGGGGGACACATTGTACTCTGTAATAGTTCCATTTAATATTCCATACAATGCACTCGGAAACTGGAAAAAAATTCTGAATTGGTTGGAATTGGAGAAAAACTGCAACTTTCTTACGGGCTTTATTTTTATGGCATTCACTGGGCAGACAAAATCACAGGTCAACTACATTCTATTGGTTGGTATAATCCTGGGGTTACCAAAATTTTAATTTTTTTACTTTTCACATTTTAACCCCTTAATAAAAATTCCAAACTTTACAAAAAAAAAAAAAAAAAACATTTTATTGGAGTCGCCATTGTCTGGCAACTGGAACTTTTTTAAAATATATTTGTGTATGAGGCTACTTAAGGCATCTTATTTTTTTTTTTTGCGCAGTCAGATGTAATTTTTATTTAGACTATTTTGGGCAATGTCTGATATTCTGATTGCTTTTCATTCATATTTTTATATGAGAAACGAAACTGACTGTCAGGAATGCCCTTCTGATTGTAAAGCGCTATGGTACCGAGACCGATAGCGCTTTACCCGGGGCACAGATCAGGAAAGCCGATAGTGCGCTGAATTCAGCGCACTGTTGGCTTTCCAGCAGTATATAGAACTGCCTGTGCCAAATCTGATGAAAGGTCCTCTTTAAGTTAAGGGATTCTTCTTTAAATTTAAGCAGTTATATACTGTTAAAAGTTAGTATTGCTTAGTGAAGAACAAAGAACTCAGCTTTGACAGTTTTCTGTATAGTAAAGTAGGTACCGGTCCCTGCTCGGTTTGTGCTACACCACTAACATGGGTAAGCTTTGATTTATCCTATTTCTTTGTCTATACCTGACAGCTAGTACTGTTTTTAGATACAATCAGTGTCCCATGTTAGGGTATTTTGACAATTATTGAACATTGGTGTTTTTCATTATATATATAATAGCGGTATACAATATTTACATCTGTGCTGGCTTCAAGTTACATTTGTATGCTGGCTTTGCACTAGCCTTTATATACCACTTGAACTTTTAATCATTGGCTCATTTTGATGGTGTGCTACACCATTAACAGGGATCTTATTCCATCTTGGTAACCTACTTTTTAAAAATTCCTTGTACTTGCAATTTTTCTACGTATGTCCTTCATTGATGTTATTTATGATACATAATAAAGTAATTGGTATAACTTCTTGATTGTTGTGTACTTCTTCTAAGAATAAGGTGTCATCCTTGCCTTCTGTTTTTTTGTGGTTCTGTGATAGGGTAAGGACACAAATGTGGTTAGGGCCAATCAAATTGGTTAGGGGATGTAGTAATATACAGTTGTATCCTCTTGTTTTTGTGTACACACTGTTCAGTATTTGGTTCTTATAGGACTTTAGTGTAGGTGCGCGGCACTCGGAGGATCTCCTTTTTGATTTTTTTTTATTAAAATCGGTACGCTGTACAAAAAAAGTAGCCTACCCCTGGTATAGACTATAACAAAGTCCGCCGGGTGTCACTGTATATACTGTACTGTTACTGTATATACTGAAACCAACAGAGAGAAAAATCCTCCGTGTATGACTTTTCTTTCCACTGATTTTAGCCGAGTTTCCAAGACAGGTGTAAATCTCGTTTTACATCATTTTTAGCAGTTCTCTATTCAGAATGTCCTAGGTGATGTTATGGGTCCATAAAGAAAACCCTTGAAGGGTCCAAAGCTCAGGTTTTCTGATACAGAGCTCCAAAGTCTCTTCGTCATAAAATTCTTCGTTCACAGGGTCATAAAATTCTTCCCACTCCATACCCAACTGATGAACAGTCAGATCACATGGGCCATCTGTGCAAATTTGATAATGCCAATGTAATAGCAGAACCCTTTATGGTACATAATCAAACTGGACGGCTTTATTATTTCCCCTTTAATCCCTTCCTGTCTGCACCCAACAGGTTAATCGCAAGATCTTGGTGTTGTTAGTTTGATGGTAGTACAAATAATCAGTTCCGTTTTACTAAAAGCCTAAACAAAAGGGGGCACATTTATGAAGACTGGTATTATTAACGCCAGTTTTCATAACCCCATAAATGACACTTCATACATTTCCCCACATCATTTATACCAAATTTTTTGGGGGGCAACTTTTTTTTTTTTTTTTTTTTTTTTGGGGGGGGGGGGGGGGGGGTCTTATGACCAGCCGCAATAATAATGTATAGAATCTCCCATAGAATAGTGAAAAAAAAAGAAGCTTTAAAAAATATAAAATAAAAAACTAAAATAAATAAAAAAAGTTGTAAATCCCTTTTTCCCTAGAATACATACAAAAGTAGAAAATGACTGTGAAACACAAACACATTAGGTATCCCTGTGTCTACTGAATATAGGGGATCTGCAGTGCTCATGTCCCATGGGGAAGGGGTTAATAGGAGCACTGCAGATACCCTATATTCAGCCAGGCTGAATTCCAAGTGGGGGGGGGGGGGGGGAACAGTCCTCAAGCTCAGGGAAGGGGCAGACAGACAACCAAAAACACCCCCTCCCCTTCCCCAGCAACTACTGCATTTTAATTTTTGATATTTTCCAGTAGCTGCTGCATTTCCCCCCTCGGCTTATACTCGAGTCAATACGTTTTCCCAGTTTTTTTAGGTAAAATTAGGGGGGGGGGGGGGGGGGTCGGCTTATACTGGAGTATATACGGTAATTCAAACACTACTAAGGCTATTTACTCGAGTCAATAAGTTTTCCCAGTTTTTTTGTGGTAAAATTAGGGGCCTCGGCTTATACTCGGGTTGGCTTATACTCGAGTATATACGGTACTTGAGAATATAGTTCTAGACGATAGAAGTAAGCACCACTGCCCTCCTTCCCACCAAAAAAGAATACAGCCCTCTGGACTGAAGAGTACCAGTTTCAGGCATCTTGCAGATCACAAATAGATAGCCTGTATTCATGCATTAACATGTTAATACGGTATCACACAGAATGTATGTTACTCCGAATATACAATATATAGCCCTGAGCAAACAGGTTATTGTTAACCTGGATACAGAATGCATCTGAACGTAATGCCTGGTTCACATCTGCATTCGGTAATCCGCATGGGGGCCCCCTGAACGGACTACCGAACGCATTGACAAGCGGTAAGCAGTGAAAGCACATGGACCTCATAGACTATAATGGGATCCTTGTTCTTTCCACACAATCTCCGCATGAGTCATGTGGACAGGAAAGTAGATCATGAAGTACTTTTCTGTCCACATGTTCTATGTGGACACCATGAGGAAGACACACGGACCCCATTATAGTCTAGGGGTCCGTGTGCTTTCATAACTTCACCGCTTGTCAATGTGTTCAGTATTCCATTCAGAGGGGTCCCCATGCGGATTACCGAACGCAAATGTGAACAGGGCCTAAGAGAAGGAGATACATGTAGATAGCAGTTCTATGTTCTCAACCCTATAGAGACGTGCTGTGTTACGCCATCTACATAAATATTCATATTAAAATGACACAGTTCATTTTGAAGGTAAATGGAATTAGTAACGGAAGAAGCTACGTTAAAGCAAAATGTGAAGAACTTGTGAAAAAAGTTTATTTCCTGTTAATGACCAATCCAGGAAATAAAGAACATCAGATGACCATCTCTGTCGTCCCATTCACCTCAATGCGTCCCATCCTGCACAGGCACAACTATATTCAGCCTGGCTGTTTTCAGGATCATGGGGTCACGGCGGTCACACCTCCACCGATCAGTCAGAAGATAGATCATTTTCGTGGCAAAAACCCTTTAACGTTTAGGTATTAGCCATGATATGAAAGGCCATTTGTAATAATGACAAATGTATAAACCCTGACTCTTCATAGCACGAGCTGGTGACTTATGATGGAGGAAGTTGTAGCAAAGAGAATGATGGCTTTTGTTGTAAATACTAAAAAAAGTACTTCCTGTTATAGCAAAGTCACTTTGAGGAAATAATGTCCAAGCACTTTGTCGTCTGCATAGATTTAGGATACAACACAAAGTTTAACCCTAAAGAGGTATTCCCGTCTTATAAAGGAGAATTCTGGCCCCGATTCAAATTTCCATAATCACCTATCCACAGGTCATGTATGTGATTGGTCAGGTTCCGACACCCAGATCCCACACAGATCAGCTGTTCTAGGTGCCAGAAACTGTTAGAGGACAGCACATATTCATGTAATAGGATTTCTATCTCATCTGCATAGCACACTGGATTGTATTTAGTAAGGCAGGCATTGTATAGGACAGTCTTAGGGCTCGTTCACACGGGGGGCGGATTTTGGCACCGAGAGTGCCGCGTCACTCTTGGGTCAAAACCCGCCTGCCATGACCGTTGCGGTTTTCCCCTCTGGAGTCGGCTCAAATGAATGGGCTGACTCCGGAGGTTGCTGAAGAAAGGGCAGGTCTTATGGAGAATGCTAGTGGTCTCCATAGACCACCATTGTATGGAGGCGGATTTTGAGGCGAAATCCGCTGTTAAAATCCGCCTCCTTGCCCCCGTGTGAACTAGCCCTTTCATAAAGTCCCCGGCTGGTGTGAGGTAAATTTGTATTATTATTATACACTGTCTACCCTTACGTATTTGGACACCTGTGGTAGAATAGAAACATTCATTCATATTCAATAGTTGGTAGAGCCTCCAAGAACAGTAATTACATCCTCAACCCTCCGGGGTTTTCCACAAGTCCTTGTATGACGGCTAGTGGGATTTTATTCCATTCGGCTTGGAGAAGACAGCTACCGTATATATTCGAGTATAAGTCGACCCGAATATAAGCCGACCCCCTAATTTTACCACAAAAACGGGGAAAACATATTGACTTGAGTATAAGCCGAGGGGGGAAATGCATGACATTCTGTCTGTGCTCATGTTAATCCTAGCCGGCTTCAGGCCTATACAGTAATATCCCAGATGTCACGTGGTCTGGGATATTACCTTATAGGCCCAAAGACTTATGGTAGCAGTAGCAGCTTGTTGCCGTACAGGCCCAAAGCCTGTGCTAGCAGTAACAGGCTATTACTACTACCACAGGCTTTGGGCCTATATGGTAATATCCCAGACCACGTGACGTCTGGGATATTACCATATAGGCCTGAAGCTGGCTAGGATTAACATCGGATCCCGGAGAGGTGAGTATCAGTGTTTATTATGTTCTCTCACCTCCCCTGGGGCTCCGATTATTATACTCAGGGGTCTGAAAAGACATTGACACACACCGGGTGCGGGCCTGAGCTAACGTGGCCACGTGTGGCGTGTGATGTAGCCGGGGAAGGGGGCCGGGACTGGAGCGGAGGTCCGCTGTAGCCGAGTCAATAAGGTCGAGTCAATTACCGTATTGGCTCGAGTGGTAATTTAACTGGTCCGCAGTAAAAGACATCTGTGGGAGGCCGCTGGAACAGCACTGCTGCAGATAGGTGGTCGGTGAGGCAACGCTGTCTCCAGGGCTGCCTTAAGATGTTTCCAAGGCAGAGAAGATGCTCTGGAAACATCTTGGGGTGGTCCTGGAGGCAGCGATGCCTCACTGACCACCTGTCGCTGCTCCAGCGCCCTCCCACAGATGTCTTTCACTGCGGACCAGACATGTGCCATTTTCAATTACTGTATTGACTCGATTATAAACCAAGGAGCATTTTTTCAGCACAAAAACTGTGCTGAAAAACTCGGCTTATACTCGAGTATATACGGCAAGTTATTTCACTGATTTTGGACGACTGCTGCACCCCTTAGTTCGGCGATCCAACTCGTCCAAGAGGTGCTTGATAGGGTTCAAGTCTGGGCTCTGGCCAGTCCAGTCCAGTCGGCTAACCTGATTGTCACTGTACCAAGCCATGGTAGACCTGACTACATGACAGCTGGTGTCGTCATCCTGGAAGTAACATTGGTCCGACCCATAGAACCGCCATAATGTAGGAAGCTCACTGTTATCTAAAATAGTGCAAGAGGCGTCGGCGTTGAGTTTACCATTCACTGGGACCAAGGGTCCATACCAGGAGACACACTCCCAGATCATATCTCCACCTCTTCATTTGCATGGGTGTCCAAACACTTATTGGTAGACAGTGTAGTACATTTGCCATGCTTTTCCCCGTGCTCCATAAACTTTTGCAAAAAAGTGGCAAGGGGAGCGCAGAAGGAACAAAGTGATGTATCTTTAGTGCAGAAGGAAAGAACCATTTGCCAAATTTACATTAAGGAAAAAAAAAATTCAGAAACCTTCAACATATAGCAGAAGAATTTCACATATAAAATCAAACATTACTGAAGATTTTCAGGTCTGCGGCATGCTCCTAACATTGTGGAAATGACACAGATTGTCAACAAGGACTTCTCCATAGTATAGTGCACGCTGCCGTATTTTGTCCTGTGAAACGTCTGCTTTCCCAATAGAAACACAATAGACCCTACTATAGACAACTAGCTCTGTCGGGCTCCGTTCCTGTTTTTTTATTAAATAGATCCAGTTTTTCCGGTATTTATGTATTTATATATTGTTTTGTGCCAATGAAGAAGAACAATGGATATATACAGAGCCCAATATGGTATGTAATTTTACTGTGTCGTACATTCATAACTTCCTAGCAGAACACATGGCAAATTGACAGGTTACACATGATACTGAGAATTCAGGAAATGAGGTAATGGCCATGCAATATGGGAAATAACAAAAATGATACTGGATCCTATGTATGTCATAAGGAACATCAAATATTCTAAACATTATACTAGGATACTGCATTCATTTAAAGAACTTTCACCATCCCCACAATCTCTTTACACCCTTTAATAGCTGCCATTTCACGGATTCTGGCAAAGGTGGAATTTTTTTCTCTAGTCCCCACCCTGCCTGAGCAATCATATCTGTTAGTTTACATAATATCATGCTCTCTACTGTCAGATGGGCGGTCCTAGATAGGAGCAGACAGACAGGGACCGCCCACCTGACCATAGAGAACATTACTAACTACTAACAACAATCACTGCTTTAGGGTGGTGGGGGTACAGAAAAAATTCCGACAAGAGGGGGAGGTGGTGGAGGCAGTGAAAGGTCCTCTTTAACAATGGTGGGTTGTAAAACTTGTTGTGTATGGCAGCAAAGCTCACAGGGTTTTTTGGTCAGGATTTTGAGGCAGTATCCGGCTCATGGAAACAGAAGCGAGATGCTCATTCCTCAGGCCATTTCGATTCGCAATTCAACGTGAAGACACTCCTGACTAGGCCCATTCATTGTGCGCGGCTGGAAGCCGCTGCAGTGCACTGGCATTCAGTCGCGGCTACCTGTTTTTTGGACCGAAACCTGAGGTCCCCTCAAAAAAACCTGTGTGAACTTACCCTTAATAAAGTATGTCCCCCATGTTGAAAGGGTGTTAAGAAATATAACTTGTCCCCTCTTCCTCCTTGTCTCAGCATTGCTAATGGTATCTATTGTTGTTGATATCATATTGTATTGCATTGGTATTTTTTATTGGTATCTATTGTTCTGCTATCAGTTCTCTGGTCCTACAAGATCAAAACAGTTTGACAAAACCTATGGCATACTATAGCTGTTCTTTGTCATGACCCATGTTAGCTATAGAGAATGGTTCTGGAACTGTTTCACATAAATACAAAATTGCATATACAGTAGCTATTTTAACCTCGATAAAGGAGAAAAATGCTCTCAAAACAAAACAGCCATAATACATCTGCACTATATGGACGATATTATAGCCAGCATTAAAGGAGTATTCCCATAACTCTTGTTCTACAGCCTGCAGGGCTCTGTGCTCTCTTCACTTCCTGGATTTCTTGGCACATTGGTGGGCGGGGTTTCACTTGCTCTGCTATCTATGTTTGCAGTCAGTAATGAGGGATTGGTTGTAAATGCATTACCACAGTAGTATGATGTGAAAACTGATGTAGTAGAGCTGGATTTGAGTCAGCTTGCATTACATACAGAGGTAATGAACTCTTTATCTCAGCCCTTATCAGCCAAATTCAATTAAACCGACTGATAAGTGGAAAGGCTGAAGATAGACAGAACAGTAATCCTAGAGCTCTCACCTCCCCCCTTCCCTATCTGAGGAGCTCTGTTGCTTGTCAGCCACTCCCTCCCCCCCTGAGAGTAGGCGGCTATATCACTTAGGAAATGAGCAGATAAGCCCAATGGCCATAGAAACACAGTGTCAACAATGAAGTGAATAAATTAAGATAGCAGCCAAACAAAGCAGTTTTGATGAAGCAATGTACATAGGAAAAGTCTTAAATCCACATAAACTAACAGTTTAGATAGGATGCTTTTCATGGGACAACCTCTTCAATGATGCTGTAAATTCAGGCCATTAGAAACTTGGACAGGAATAGATTTGTGGCTATAATAAGGTCTATGTCATACAGAAGCATTTTGCCCATGAGAATCTTGTCAAAAGGACCCCCGATTTCTGTCAGGGTTGGTTCACTTGTGCGTTTCGTAATCCATTCGGGGGATCCGCATGGGGACCCCCCCAAACAAAATACCAAACGCAAATGCAAGCAGTGTACAGTAAAAGCACACGGATCCCCATAGACAATAATGGGGTCTGTGTGCTTGCCACGCGCTGCCCGCACGGATCATGCAGACAGGAAAGTAGGTTGTGAACTACTTTCTTGTCCTCGTGGTCCGTGCGGAGATCTGGAGGCAAGCACACGGACCCCGTTATAGTCTATGGGGATCCGTGTTCTTTTACTGTACAGCGCTTGCAATTTCGTTTGGTATGCGGACTCCCCCGTACGGAATACAAATGCAGATGTGATCGAGGAGGCGTAATATCTAACATTAGTGGAAGTGGAGCACTAAGATCCTAGCCATAGACTGGAAAGGGTCCAGGCATTTGGCAGTTAACCCCATCCAGCTGTGACTTTCCATTTTGGTAGCTATGAAAGGCAGAGAAAGACAACCCAGCACCTGCATTGTCCGCATCAAAGAATCTAACACAGTCGGATACAAGTAGCAGAAAGATGTATGAAATTTTGGGTCAAGTCCTATATACTGTATTAGTGTAGAACTGTCAAAACTCATTCAGTGAGGTGCAGAATATACACTTGGCGTAGGCAGTATGGCATCACTTTCTAGCACCCTTCTCATAAGCTCCTTTATAGGACTCATCACCAGAAAGCATCAAACACAAGCAAATATACTCGGCAAAGGTGCAACAAAACAGAAACATTGTATTTATAAAACACCTGGCTTCTTAAGATACCAGAAAATGAGGCTGTGCCCTTATAGTATTGTGAATTCAGATGTACTTATAAGCGCCTACTACAGAGAGCGACAACTATACATGCCCCTATAGCAGGGTCAGCAAGCATAGGCACTACAGCTGTTGTGAAACTATGCAGAGCATGCACACTTGATCTGGAACTCCCATTAAAGTGAATGGACCATGCTGGGAGTTGTAGTGTCACAGCAGCTGTAGTGCCAAAGGTTGCTGACCCCTGCCCTGCACATTACTTACCACAGATCCCTAAAAAGTGACAAGCACAGAAGCCGCCAGTATGCCTGCCGCAGTTACCTCGCAAAGTCATACGCTTAGATGTTGTCTGCAGATGCCACAAAAATACCTCCATACAATATCACAGATGCCGTCCACCAGATATAAAAGCAGATTTGTTACCCTGCGAACGTTTGAGCAGAGCTTGTCTAGCATTACAAACACCTGGCTTTCTTTTAGAAACAGCGCCACACATGTCCACAGATGGTATGTGGTATTACAATTCAGTCCCATTGACTAAAATGAAGCTTTAGCTGCAATACCTCACATAACATGTGCATAAGTGTGGCGCTGTTTCTATAAGAAGTTATCCTGGACAATCCTGATCAGGAACCAAATTGATTCCACAGATCATGGCATCCCATGTGGCATCTGTTTTTTTTTTTTTCATGGACCCATTGAAAATTTGGAGATTTTGCCACAGAGGTGAATGTTGCCTTAGCCGTGAATTCTAGTTGTGCGACTACAGCCTTAGGTCCAGTTCATCTGCATTCGGGGATTCCGTTCCCATCTCCGAATGAGAAATGTGGAGAGAAAAGCTCTGGAAGTAACCACACGGACCCCATTATAGTCTATGGGATCTTCCTAAAGTAACCGCTTTTTTGTGCAGATAAGATTTCCATTTGGAGGGACCCCCAGAACGGAAACCCATGTGCAGATGTGAATAACTTTTTGGAATTCACCTCTGGTCCATCACAAGATATACTGGGAGGACTACCGATCCCAGCAATGTACTGTGCCTGGATAACACCTCTAGCTACAGATGTATCACACAATAACTGATCCTGTTAGTCACAAGCTCAGAACAATATAAAGAGTCTGCAGCTGCTTCTTGTAACACATTCCCTGCCACATTTCCACCAGTCCCTGTTATGGATGTTTCTGTCCCCACATTAGTCCTGCACTACTAGCCCCAAACTGTCTACAGCAGTGCTGATGATGTCACTGTACCTTGCCCGGACTCCTGTGACGTCACTGCACCTTGCACTGGCCCCAGAGACACCTTGGCATACAGGGGGGCAATAAGTGCTGCCACCCGCACCCCTCCGCTGCTATTTCAGAGCTGCAGCAGCGGAAGTGTGAGCTTCCAGGCTCCTCATGACGAAACCTGCAGTCCCGCCCTATTAGGAAACGAAAAATGTATATTTCAGGGGCAAATTTCCAGTCATGTGACCTTGTGAGCCCGGGCACACTGCCACCAAACTTCAGGTCACTTGGTCCTAGCTTGTGCCATGGCTCAGGGTATGGTGCATGGTGTTATATGAGTGCAGTGTCTGGGCACAGGAACAGGTGCACAGGGGAATGAGCTGGACTGTGCGGGACTGCGGCAGCAGCGACACCTAGCGCCCTACCCTATGACTGACACCAAATGTATGGCGACATGCTGTAGTCACAAGTTACAAAAAATTACCAATGAACTAGTGTCAGGTTTGTTTCAAGTTACCAGCAAACAAATTCATACTTCACCCTGAGGTCCCAATGTGGAATATTATCTTGTCCTCCTTCTTTCGGGCCATGATGGCCAATGCCAAGACCTGCAGCAGATTTATGAAGAGGCCCTCTTAGGATACCTGCCTCACTATGTGACTGTAGGTGGAGCTGGATGGGCCAGAGACCCCTCAGACCAACATATTTATTATAATAGATCAGTTTAATAGAAGACCGTTCCCTCTCCGGACTTACATAAAATGTGGCTTTTAAAGGGGCTCTATCAGCAAAATTATGCTAATAGAGCCCCACAAATGCGTGAATAGCCTTTAAAAAGGCTATTCAGGCACCGTAAATGTTATATTAACCCCCGGTCCCGTTTTTAAATAAAAGCATAAAAACATATATGCAAAACTTACCGAACGTGCACTGGGGGCGGTGATGCACGATGTGACGTCATCTTCGGGCACGCCTACCTCTTCTTTTTTCTTGGAGCGATGCCCTCTGGTCCCGTCTCTTCTTCCGGCTTGAGGTCTTCAAATCCCGCGCCTACGTAGTAGCGCTTCCCTCTGGAGCGCTACTGCACAGGCTCACTCGCCATTTTACTTAATGGCAGTTCACGAGCGTGCAGTACGCTTGTGTAGTTCTACAGGAACTGGCAAGTGAGCCTGCACAGTAGTGCTCCGGAGGGAAGCAATATTACGCAGGCGCGGGATTTGAAGACCTCAAGCCGGAAGAAGACCAATAGGAAGCCGGCAAAAGAGACAGGACCAGAGGGCGTCGCTCCAAGAAGAAAGAAGAGGCAGGTGTGCCCAAAGCTGACGTTGCATCGTGCCTCACCACCCCCGGTGCACGTTCGGTAAGATTTGCATATATGTTTTTATGCTTTTATTTAAAAACAGGACTGGGGTTTACTATAACATTTGCTGTGCCTGAATAGCCTTTTTAAAGGCTATTCACGAATATGTGGGGCTCTATCAGCATGATTTTGCTGATAGAGCCCCTCTAATTCATCTTGTTAAAAATTGCAGAAGACAGTACACATAGTACAAAAGCATGTGAAAAAGTAGGAAATACAACAAAAAGTTTGTATTGTCTATGCTTTTATACTATGTGTACTGTCTTCTGCAATTTTTAACAAGATGAATTAAAAGCTAAATTTTGTGTAAGTCCAGAGAGGGAACGGTCTTCTATTGAACTGATCTACTATACACTTATAGCCTTCAGAGTCCAAAGGCGAAAGATCGTGTACCCCGAAGTCTTTGTTGCAAAAGGTGAAAAGTAAGTCAGGAGTTTCTTTATATCTTTTTTGCTATATATTCATTATAAGGCTAGGTTCACATCTGTGTTGGAGCCTCCGTACACGACTCCGCCACAGTATGTGGAAGAAATTTGTGAAGTATACCGCATGTAAGACATGATTCACATCATCATTCGGTATTCCGTTCGAGGAGTCCGCTTGGGGACCCCCTGAATGGAATACTGAACACATTGACAAGCGGTGAGAAATGAAAGCACATGGACCCCATAGACTATGATGGGTGTCTGCACGGAACACGCGGAGAGAAAGGTACTTCATGAACTACTTTCCTCTCCACATGACTCATGCAGACACTGCGCGGAAAACACACAAACCCCATTATAGTCTATGGAGTCCGTGTGCTTTGGTAAGCACCACTTGTCAATGCGTTCAGTAGTCCGTTTGGGAGTCCCCTAATGGAATACCGAACGCAGATGTGATCCGGGCCTAAGATGAAATGGAGCGATAGTGCACTTGTGATAAAAATATAATACACAAGCAGAAAAGTACACCAACAAAGTATCTAAAAGAATAGATCAAAACTCTAAAATATGTTGCTGGAATTTCACCTGATGTAAATTTAGGAATAAGGAAATGTGCTTAATATTTCGTTTTATTAGTATAACTGTTGTCCAAATGGAAGAGATGAGAAATGCGAGTGATTACAGTCAGAGACGTCACCTATAAGTACATTTTTCTCATATTTTATTCACCTAATGGTCTGCAGAACCCTGTGCAGAACTGTTATCTACAATACTAATATGTGGGCCTTGTATGGCGGTAATACTGGGTAGGGGGCACACTCAGATGTGTTTGCACTCCCCCTTCCCTGGTGCTGAAGCCTTATTTGTTGACCTCCCACTTTGCAGTGGCTTGATTTGTGGTATAACAATCCATGGAGTCTCATCTTCTTCTTAGTTGGTGACAGCTGTATGGGGGGGGGGGGGTGATTTGGGGTATAACAGTCCGTGGAGTCTCATCTTCCTCTTAGTTGGTGACCGCTAGATGGGGAGGTGGGGTGGGGCGGGTGGTTTGGTTATAACAGTCCATGGAGTCTCATCTTCCTCTTGTTTGGTGACAGCTGGACACATATTGGGCAGCGATCTCCACAGTGGCCTCTTCTTCTCCCAGTAGGATGTAGAGTTTCCTCTTCTCGTCTGCAGATATGAAGTCTGGGATGTGGGCAGAGAGTCTTTAGTAGTAGACGGCCCTCACAGCTGAGTATTTGGTGCAGTGTAGCAGGAAGTGGGTCTCGTCTTTTAGGGCCCCCTGGTCACAGTGCTGGCACAGTCTGTTCTCCCGTGGCTTATACGTCTGCCTGTGTCACCCTATCTCCATCTCCAGGTTGTGGGCGCTCAGTCTATACCGGCTCTGGGTCTGTCTGTGTTTGGGGTGGCGTATTCTCTCCAGGTAGGTGGCCATGGTGTAGTCTCTTTGCAGTCCCTTTCCCTTCAGCTTGGTAGTGAAATGCCAGAAGGAAACAGATGCTAGAACTCATCCCGTTACTTCCAATGGGATCATTACTGGCATCTGGCACATCAGCTATGATACCACACTACACAAAGTATAACATTCAGTTGCACAAACAAGTGATGGCAGCAACTTACCCATTGTACACTCACCGGCCACTTTATTAGGTACACCATGCTAGTAACGGGTTGGACCCCCTTTTGCCTTCAGAACTGCCTCAATTCTTCGTGGCATAGATACAACAAGGTGCTGGAAGCATTCCTCAGAGATTTTGGTCCATATTGACATGATGGCATCACACAGTTGCCGCAGATTTGTCGGCTGCACATCCATGATGTGAATCTCCCGTTCCACCACATCCCAAAGATGCTCTATTGGATTGAGATCTGGTGACTGTGGAGGCCATTGGAGTACAGTGAACTCATTGTCATGTTCAAGAAACCAGTCTGAGATGATTCCAGCTTTATGACATGGCATTGCATTATCCTGCTGAAAGTAGCCATCAGATGTTGGGTACATTGTGGTCATAAAGGGATGGACATGGTCAGCAACAATACTCAGGTAGGCTTTGGCGTTGCAACGATGCTCAATTGGTACCAAGGGGCCCAAAGAGTGCCAAGAAAATATTCCCCACACCATGACACCACCACCACCAGCCTGAACCGTTGATACAAGGCAGGATGGATCCATGCTTTCATGTTGTTGACGCCAAATTCTGACCCTACCATCCGAATGTCGCAGCAGAAATCGAGACTCATCAGACCAGGCAACGTTTTTCCAATCTTCAATTGTCCAATTTCGATGAGCTTGTGCAAATTGTAGCCTCAGTTTCCTGTTCTTAGCTGAAAGGAGTGGCACCCGGTGTGGTCTTCTGCTGCTGTAGCCCATCTGTAGCCTCAAAGTTCGACGTACTGTGCGGCGTTCAGAGATGCTCTTCTGGCTACCTTGGATGTAACGGGTGGCTATTTGAGTCACTGTTGCCTATCAGCTCGAACCAGTCTGGCCATTCTCCTCTGACCTCTGGCATCAACAACGCATTTCCGCCCACAGAACTGCCGCTCACTGGATGTTTTTTCTTTTTCGGACCATTCTCTGTAAACCCTAGAGATGGTTGTGCGTGAAAATCCCAGTAGATCAGCAGTTTCTGAAATACTCAGACCAGCCCTTCTGGCACCAACAACCATGCCACGTTCAAAGGCACTCAAATCACCTTTCTTCCCCATACTGATGCTCGGTTTGAACTGCAGGAGATTGTCGTGACCATATCTACATGCCTAAATGCACTGAGTTGCCGCCATGTGATTGGCTGATTAGAAATTAAGTGTTAACGAGCAGTTGGACAGGTGTACCTAATAAAGTGGCCGGTGAGTGTATAGCAGCATGGACAAGAAGGGCAGGAGATGTGGCACAATGTGGCTTTGGATTTCATAAATCATTGATCTCAGTTATAGAATGTATTTAAAATTGCGAAGAATATGACAGATTTTATTTATGAAACTGCCGTGAAGTTCATTCCCATTGTCACCCGTTCCAGCATCCTGAGAGTTAATGAACATGCACGTAAGTAACAGCTGGAATCTTATATCCTTTTCTTGGAAATCTTGCACCTGTCCCTTTTCTTATATAGTTGGTTCACATGAGGACATATTTATGTGACAGCTGGAGAAAACAATAAACCCGTTTATGCTGATGTGCTGTGTGTGTAACGTATCAGTCCTTCTTAGTTGTGTCATTCCAGTGATCACAATACCTTACCGGTTATATTTGACTTTTATTGATCAGCTAATACCATCTATATAGTGTAACTGTAATGCAGTATAAAGCAATGGCATGAGTGGCATGCATGGTCCACCATATAAATATAGGAGCCCTTTCACACACTGTATTCATGCCTAGAAATATGATCTGTGTGTCGACTGTATTTCCGCTGACGGCTCCTGTGACCTGATCAAAATTACTGCAACTTTACTGCCCTGCGCTTATAGTGCAATGTGAATATTGGACAGTACAGCCACTGTAACTCTGAAGCCTGGAGCATCATAAATCAGTTCAGGTTACTGCAGCCACTGCTGGACCAGGAGATACCACCGACACCGTGTCTCTTGTGTGCTGTCTGTAAATAACATGGACATCACATGTTCACAAAATGAGGATGTGTGAATAAGCCCTAAAACAATTAAGCAACAATTATTAACAAAAACAGACTCACCCAAGTCCAATAGATGCAGTCTTCATTGTCCGTGTACTAGTCTTTCATGGGCAAATTACTGCAAATTATATGCCCCCCCCCCATCCATCTCTCCCCCAGTTTCATATACACCCTTCATCTGCCCCTATTTTCATGCCCAGTTTCATGCCGTCCTCCCCCCTTTTCATCTGCCCACAGTTTCATGTCCCCCCGTCTCTGCCCCAGTGCCATGCTGTTCTTCACCCCTTCACCTGCCCCAGTGTCATGTCGTTCTCCCTTTCCTTCATTTGCCCCAGTGTCATGCTGTTCTCTCCCCCTTCATCTGCTCCAGTGTCATGCCTTTGCCCCCCCTTCATTTGCCCCAGTGTCATGCCATTCTCCCCCCTCTTCATCTGCCTCAGTGTCATTCCGTTCTCCCCCCCTTCATCTGCCCCAGTGTCACGCCGTTCTCCCCCTCCTTCATCTGCCCCAGTGTCATGCCGTTCTCCCCCCTTCATCTGCCCCAGTGCCTTGTCGTTCTCCCCCCTTCATCTGCCCCAGTGTCATGCCGTTTCCCCCACCACCACCACCTTTATCTGCCCCAGTGTCATGCCGTTCTCGCCCCCTTCATCTGCCCAAGTGTCATGCCATTCTCCCTCCCCCCCCCCTTCATCTGCCCCCAGTTTCATGGCCCCCCTACATTATGTTCCACCTTAATGTTTAACACAAAAAAAAACCACTTACACTCACCTGCCAACACTCCTCCGCCCCTCTCTCCACTCTCTCACTCATACACATAGTTGTAGGCCCGATGTGACGTCATCACATCGCGGCTACAAATGCCGGAGCGCAGCTTTAAAGCAAGAGCTGAGCTGTGACAGCCTATGTATTCAGCTTGATGAGTTGAAATCAGGACATACCTCCCCCCGACCGGGACCGCGGGAAAGAACCCCGAAATCGTGAATGTCCCACGGAAATCGGGACGGTTGGGAGGTATGCTTTAATGCAGGACTACTATCCTGTCACAGTACATGTAGTCGTCCTTCACAGAGGCAGTGACCAATAGCATCATAGATAACTGAGCAGTCCAGGAAATATATTGTCCAGACCATACAAGCCTACTGTATGTGCAGCTGGTCTGAGGCTGCTCCAGTGAAGAGAATCTCTCTCATATTGAGATATTGTTGCATTAGGTTTACCTTCTTTGTGGCCACATTACAATACGGTCAAGAAACGCATCAAATCCTTTGTTATTTGACATTGCTGACTCTAGTTGCTGGCCTGAATACTATACTTCACACATCAGAACGCCACTATGCTGCTACCACTAGGGGGAGCATGTGATTAATAAATAATACAGCTATATTCACATTACTTATACAGCAAAATGCAGTAAAAAGGAAGCTGCAGAAATGTAATGTAACGTCACTGCTGGATGTTGGTTTTATCCTCTTAATATCACATATAATTTGTACATATATTTAACCAGCGCTTTCTGTAGTGATTCTCTGCTGGTTAAACAGAAATAACTGGTTTTGTTCTTTTTATGCTCATAAAGTTATTTATGTGTCTCCATTTTTAAGATGGTTACTAAATATAGGCCATAAATCAAAAACTCCAGAAAACACTCATAGCCTCAGGTACATTGGGGATGCTGAACTTTGCCTCTGCATTGTTCTCAGTAATGCTTGAATACCGCGCTGCTCACTCGCCACATAGTAGTGCATACCTCCCAACTTTTTAAAAACAGAAAGAGGGACAGAATGTGCGACACGCTGTAAGCGTGCCGCGGCAAACTTAGCTCCGCCCTCTTTTACATTGACTCCACCCATTCTCATTCATTTTTCATGTGCCCCCACACAGTATAATCCTTCTACAGTCACCCGTACATTATATGCCCCCACATTATAACGTTCCCTTCCATCTGCCCCACATTATTAAGTCCCTCTCCTGATGCCCCAGTTTAAACTGGCAGAAACTAGAGGGAACATTAAACTGGGGCAGCTGGAGGGGGACAGTAGGGGGGTTGGAGGGGGGCAATAAATTAATGGCAGCTGGAGCAGGACATGAAACTGGGGGCAACTAGAGGCAAACAGATCCCCCTCCAGCTACTCCCTTTGTTTAATGTCCTATTTCAGCTGTGTCCATTTTAATGTCCCTCTTAATCCCCCCCAGTTTAATTGTCACCTTCATCTGTCCCAGTTTAATATCCCCCCATGTCTGCCCTCAATTTAATGTCCCCCCTTCCTCTGCCCCTAGTTTCATGTCCCCCCTCCATCTCTGCCCCAGTATATCCTCCCTCCATCTGTGGTTTTCCATTGAAGACAAATTAAATGAAGATAATAATACCAAAGAGTTTGTGCTTGCAATCATTTTCTGGAAGAACATGAGTATTATCTGACAGAATTGCAGGTGTGCCAATACTTTTGGCCAACACTGTATTCAACTCAGATCTGCGTCCTCCGGACACAGATCTGAGTTGAAACCGGGACATACCTCCTGCCGACCAGGACCGCGGGACAGGACACCGAATGTGTGAATTTCCCGCAGAATCCGGGACAGTTGGGAGGTATGGTAGTGAGTGTACAGTGTTGGCCAAAAGTATTGGCACCCCTGCAATTCTCTCAGATAATACCCAGTTTCTTCCAGAAAATGATTGCAATCACAAACTCTTTGGTATTATTATCTTCATTTAATTTGTCTTCAATGGAAAACCACAGATGGAGGGAGGATATACTGGGGCAGAGATGGAGGGGGGACATGAAACTAGGGGCAGAGGAAGGGGAGACATTAAACTGAGGGCAGACATGGGGGGGGATATTAAACTGGGACAGATGAATTGGGGATATTAAACTGGGGACAGATGAAGGTGACAATTAAGCTGGGGGGGGATTAAGAGGGACATTAAAATGTGCACAACTGAAATGGGACATTAAACAAAGGGAGTAGCTGGAGGGGGATCTGTTTGCCTCTAGTTGCTTTCTTCCAGAAAATGATTGCAATCACAAATTCTTTGGTATTATTATCTTCATTTAATTTGTCTTCAATGGAAAACCACAAAAAGTATTGTCAAAAAGCCAAATTGGATATAATTCCACACCAAACATAAAAAGGGGGTGGACAAAAGTATTGGCACTGTTTGAAAAATCATGTGATGCTTCTCTAATTTGTGTAATTAACAGCACCTGTTACTTACCTGAGGCACCTAACAGGTGGTGGAAATAACTAAATCACACTTGCAGCCAGTTGAAATGGATTAAAGTTGACTTAACCTCTGTCCTGTGTCCTTGTGTGACCACATTGAGCATGGAGAAAAGAAAGAAGACCAAAGAACTGTCTGAGGACTTGAGAAGCAAAATTGTGAGGAAGCATGAGCAATCTCAAGGCTACAAATCCATCTCCAAAGACCTGAATGTTCCTGTGTCTACTGTGCACAGTGTCATCAAGAAGTCTAAAGCCCATTGCACTGTGGCTAACCTCCCTAGATGTGGACGGAAAAGAAAAATTGCCCAGAGATTTCAACGCAAGATTGTGCGGATGGTGGATAAAGAACCTCGACTAACATCCAAAGAGGCCTTCTTCAAAGAAAAGAACACGGTCCCTACAGTCAAACATGGCGGAGGTTCCCTGATGTTTTGGGGTTGCTTTGCTGCCTCTGGCACTGGACTGCTTGACCGTGTGCATGGCATCATGAAGTCTGAAGACTACCAACAGATTTTGCAGCATAATGTAGGGCCCAGTGTGAGAAAACTGGGTCTCCCTCAGAGGTCATGGGTCTTCCAGCAGGACAATGACCCAAAACTTTAAAAAGCACTAGAAAATGGTTTGAGAGAAAGCACTGGAGACTTCTAAAGTGGCCAGCATTGAGTCCAGACCCGAATCCCATAGAACACCTGTGGAGAGATCTCTTGATGGCAGTTTGGAGAAGGCCCCCTTCACATCTCAGGGGGGACCTGGAGCAGTTTGCCAAAGAAGAATGGTCCAGTGGCATAACTAGGAATGGCGGGGCCCCGTGGCGAACTTTTGACATGCCCCCCCCCCCAACCGACATTGACACCGAAGACCTCAACTTACCCCCTCCTCTGCACTCTATTATGTCCCTTAGTAAGCCCTGCACACAGTATTATGTCCATTAGTGGCCCCTGCACACAGTATTATGTCTATTAGTGGCCCCTGCACACAGTATTATACCCCATAGTGGCCCCTGCACACAGTATTATCCCCCACAGTGGCCCCTGCACACAGTATTATGTCCATTAGTGGCCCCTGCACACAGTATTATGTCCATTAGTGGCCCCCTGCACACAGTATTATCCCCCATAGTGGCCCCTGCACACAGTATTATGTCCATTAGTGGCCCCTGCACACAGTATTATGCCCCATAGTGGTCCCTGCACACAGTATTATGTCCATTAGTGGCCCCTGCACAAAGTATTATGTCCATTAGTGGCCCCTGCACACAGTATTATGTCCCTTAGTGGCCCTGTACACAGTATTATGTCCCTTAGTGGCCCCTGCACACAGTATTATGACCCTTAGTGGCCCCTGCACACAGTATTATCCGAAATAGTGTCCCCTGCCCACAGTATTATCCCCCATAGTGTCCCCTGCACACAGTATTATCCCCCATAGTGGCTCCTGCACACAGTATTATGCCACATAGTGGCCCCTGCACACAGTATTATCCCCAATAGTGGCCCCTGCACACAGTATTATCCCCAATAGTGGCCCCTGCACACAGTATTATCCCCCATAGTGGCCCCTGCACACAGTATTATCCCCAATAGTGGCCCCTGCACACAGTATTATCCCCCATAGTGTCCCCTGCACACAGTATTATCCGAAATAGTGTCCCCTGCCAACAGTATTATCCCCCATAGTGTCCCCTGCACACAGTATTATCCCCCATAGTGGCTCCTGCACACAGTATTATGCCACATAGTGGCCCCTGCCCACAGTATTATCCCCAATAGTGGCCCCTGCACACAGTATTATCCCCCATAGTGGCCCCTGCACACAGTATTATCCCCAATAGTGGCCCCTGCACACAGTATTATCCCCCATAGTGTCCCCTGCACACAGTATTATCCCCAATAGTGTCCCCTGCACACAGTATTATCCCCATAGTGGCCCCTGCACACAGTATTATCCCCCATAGTGTCCCCTGCACACAGTATTATCCCCAATAGTGTCCCCTGCACACAGTATTATCCCCCATAGTGTCCCCTGCACACAGTATTATCCCCAATAGTGTCCCCTGCACACAGTATTATCCACCATAGTGTCCCCTGCACACAGTATTATCCCCAATAGTGTCCCCTGCACACAGTATTATCCCCAATAGTGTCCCCTGCACACAGTATTATCCCCATAGTGGCCCCTGCACACAGTATTATCCCCCATAGTGTCCCCTGCACACAGTATTATCCCCAATAGTGGCTCCTGCACACAGTATTATCCACCATAGTGTCCCCTGCACACAGTATTATGTCCATTAGTGGCCCCTGCACACAGTATTATGTCCATTAGTGGCCCCCTGCACACAGTATTATCCCCCATAGTGGCCCCTGCACACAGTATTATGTCCATTAGTGGCCCCTGCACACAGTATTATGCCCCATAGTGGTCCCTGCACACAGTATTATGTCCATTAGTGGCCCCTGCACAAAGTATTATGTCCATTAGTGGCCCCTGCACACAGTATTATGTCCCTTAGTGGCCCTGTACACAGTATTATGTCCCTTAGTGGCCCCTGCACACAGTATTATGACCCTTAGTGGCCCCTGCACACAGTATTATCCGAAATAGTGTCCCCTGCCCACAGTATTATCCCCCATAGTGTCCCCTGCACACAGTATTATCCCCCATAGTGGCTCCTGCACACAGTATTATGCCACATAGTGGCCCCTGCACACAGTATTATCCCCAATAGTGGCCCCTGCACACAGTATTATCCCCAATAGTGGCCCCTGCACACAGTATTATCCCCCATAGTGGCCCCTGCACACAGTATTATCCCCAATAGTGGCCCCTGCACACAGTATTATCCCCCATAGTGTCCCCTGCACACAGTATTATCCGAAATAGTGTCCCCTGCCAACAGTATTATCCCCCATAGTGGCCCCTGCACACAGTATTATCCCCCATAGTGTCCCCTGCACACAGTATTATCCCCAATAGTGTCCCCTGCACACAGTATTATCCCCAATAGTGGCCCCTGCACACAGTATTATCCCCCATAGTGTCCCCTGCACACAGTATTATCCCCAATAGTGTCCCCTGCACACAGTATTATCCCCATAGTGGCCCCTGCACACAGTATTATCCCCCATAGTGTCCCCTGCACACAGTATTATCCCCAATAGTGTCCCCTGCACACAGTATTATCCCCCATAGTGTCCCCTGCACACAGTATTATCCCCAATAGTGTCCCCTGCACACAGTATTATCCACCATAGTGTCCCCTGCACACAGTATTATCCCCAATAGTGTCCCCTGCACACAGTATTATCCCCAATAGTGTCCCCTGCACACAGTATTATCCCCATAGTGGCCCCTGCACACAGTATTATCCCCCATAGTGTCCCCTGCACACAGTATTATCCCCAATAGTGGCTCCTGCACACAGTATTATCCCCAATAGTGTCCCCTGCACACAGTATTATCCACCATAGTGTCCCCTGCACACAGTATTATCCACAATAGTGTCCCCTGCACACAGTATTATCCCCAATAGTGTCCCCTATAATACACAGTATTACACAGTATTATGTCCCACTGTGGACACCCATAAACAAGCCTGCTAGGATTAACATCGGATCCCAGAGAGGTGAGTAACATTGTTTATTATGTTCCTTCACCTCTCCTAGGGCTCCAATTATTATACTCGGGGTCTGAAAAGACCCCCGGGTATAATAATAGCGGTAGTGGGATCGCGGCCTGGGCCTATTCACTACCGCCCTCCGCAGCCTAAAGTACAAGGGGAAGCGGGGGGCAGTGAAGAGGTCCGGGGAGATTGGTTAATAGGCCACTACCTGCTGGGGATACCCCAGCAGGTAGCGGCTTATTATAAAACAAAAAGAAAAAGTTATTTTACTTCCCAACTTCCCGCTGCTCCCGCTGCCGCCTCCTCTTCACCTGGCAGTAAGAAGTCTGCATTTCAGCGTAGGCGTTGTGATGACGCCACCCGCACTGAGACGCAGACGTCTGAACCAGAGTTAGTTTAGAGAATAAAAAGTTTTTTAAAAAATCTCCCGTGCTGCCACGCCCTTCGGAGTGCTGCCTCACTTCGCCTCATTAGAGGTGCGGCGCTGGATAGGCCATCAATACCAGAAAGCGGATAGCCCCTTTAACTCTGCTACATCTGTATGTCTCTTGTTTTTCAGCTTTGGAGCCAAATTTTTATTTAAATTTATTTTATTTAATTTCTATGCAGAGAAAATCTAGAGCTAAGACACGCCATAAAGCACTTTTCCCCATCATTTGCATATGAATAAAATAGTTATTTACATAACAAGGGGCTCCAAAACTGAATAACAGAGGCATATGTGGAAACATATTCTTGCTAACCCCCTTTAAAACAGCGGTAGAACTGCTGTGTGGCGGCCATAGTGACCGCTATACTGTCTGCTTTATATTTTTTCATAGGCCATTACCTAATGGATTATTCCAGCATGTAAAAGCCTATATTCACTTACCCATCCCCTCTCCTGCCCACAGTTCACTGTTTTGGCCTCCAGGGGGTGCTACACATTACATGTCAACACTGAGCAAGAGGCAATCTACTGTGTAGACCTGTAAAGGGGGCGTTATATAGTGTAGGACCAGATTAGGGAGGGCGTCATACTGTGTGGTGGCCAGTAAAGGGGATGTTATACTGTGTAGGAACCAGTTTAGGGGGCGAGGTAGCATTACATTGTGTTTTATTAGGTAGCTTGGAGTGATCTTGGGAGTGAATGTGACATACAGTACCTATGTCTATATGTTGTCTTTCATCTAGCCCTTGTTTACCAGACTGAGTATTATGAATCATTTGATGTCTGCACAGTCAGCATAGTCCCACCTCTCCCTTAGGGTTCCTCCACTCTGCTGTACTCGACCCATGTTAAACTATATATATAGCTTGTCATAAACAGGAGTAGATCCCATTATAGGAAAGTAGAAAAAGGCTTCTCTGGAGATCTGTTCTGTTTTTCAATTCAAAGTTTTATTGCAAGTTTTAAAGGGATTCTACCATTAAAACTCTTTTGTTATCGTGTCAGGTAGATGTTAAAAAAGAATCTATGAAGTGGTTCCTCTTTTCGAAATCAAGAGTATTTGAGTTTTGAGCTGGGTGACGTATAGTGTATTTAAGACTGCACTGTAGACTGCAAGAGCAATGGATCGGCGATCAAAGAGGTCCAGGCAGTGTAATAAACATAATATTTTTACTGGGCCACACAAGATGCAATAATAGCACAAATAGAAATTGTCAAACTACAGGAGAGAAATAGTATCATCTTTAATAGCTGGGATAGGAGCTGGCACTGAAAAATGTAGTCCAGTATGCCTTTGCGTGGTAACTGTGCGGTACAGTTGCGGTATTTACCATGCTAGATCGAGCGACATCAAGGGTGTCATCTAACCGGTTAATAGCATATAGGTCCTTGAGGCTTCTTCTCTTGAATCGCTTTGTTGCAGTTGCCGACACAAGAAATGACAGGAGCAGGTTACACTTACCGTTACTTACCTGTATGCATCATGTTGCGAGAAGCAACTGGTGTCTTTACTAAGTACTCGCGCATGCGCGAGATCTACATCTCTGCCAGCTCGATGTATTGTACACGCCTTCTGAATGGGCTTGACCCGCCGTGATCATTGATTGGATCACGGGGGGCAGAGGGCGTGTCGTGGAGAGGCGGAGTCTCGGGCGCTCTGGCTATTTAGAGCAGGTCCCGAACAGAGACCAGCGTCGATCTCTTAAGTAACGGGGCCAACCCTCATGGTCCCGTGAACTGCGGTTTTTACCGCATATTCATCGTGTTATTATAATATACTAACTTACCTCCTGATGAACAGTTAGGGAAACGCGTCGAGGTAGTTTTACTATAAGTAATTTATCAGGTGAGGGTCTAGTGTGTAGTAGCCTGGTCCTCTAGGATCGACGGGTCCAGGAATTAAAGCATTACTACTGAGACAGTACTCACCACAAATGACCTAGTTACTTTGTTGTCTGAATGACATTTGGTGTAATTGCTACGCTGGGGACATAGAAAGGGTTACCTGAATGAATCAGAGGGTTGTGTCTGAACCTAGTGCAAGTGGTTAGTTCAAAAGTTGCTAGTGGGGGCTGAACACCACGGCTAAGTTAACCCTAACAGGAACTCCTTTTGACAATAGATGTCCAGCATAGTTAGTCTTTACTAATCTGCGGCGGAGATCACTTCCAAAGGTAGGAGATGAATAGCCTTTCTAAAGGCTATTCCAACGTGTTACCTAGAAAAAAAGAGTTTTAATGGTAGAATCCCTTTAAGTACAACAAGGCCTGAATTTGACCAATTACACAAAGAAACATGGAAAGAAAAAACACAAATACGAACAGCAACAACCCGGACCCCAGGGAATCCCGGGACAGGTCCAGTAAGAGATCTGTTCTTATTCATACCAATGTAAATGATTGCTTCACAGACATTGCAGAAGTACCTCTGTAATGTAGTGCCTACTAAGGCAACATATGACTGCACATAAAGTGCCTACAATGTATCGCTATACAGGCTGCATGTACACTGAGGGAAGACAGGGGTAGCAATCACTACTGAGCCCTGGAGCCTCAGGGGACCCAAAGGCCTTTCTAAGTATTATCAATGACACATGGTAAGTGCCATTACAAATTTTGCATTGGGACTCAGAATCTTTAAATCACGTCTATGAATGTAAAGCCCATTAATCCAATGAACTAAACTTACTGCAACTTTAATTGCAACATTTTTGAGAGCTGATGCCATTGAGAGCTGATTCAAGGTGCCCATAGACCATCCTGAGTTGACCTATCCCATACACAGACAGGCCAAGCATACATGTGTTTTCGGTGGGGAGGGAAGGGTTAGCTGCCTATAGTGGTGGGTCAGGCGTTGAAAGCCTACAAAATATTGAATAACGCTACAAAAAGTTGCAGTGTTTGCTGGCGGCTGGATCAAGCCACTTCCCTATAAGTGGATATCCATAGAGATATGACGACTATATAAATCACTACTGTGTACTCCTTGCAGGGCGCGATCTAATCACAGCATACAATGCTTCTCTAAGCTCCTGTCACTTGATCCCTATGAGAGCTATTCTACACAGCAAACAAATGGCAACTTTAATTTCCAAGTCATGATAAATGCATGGCGAGTGCGGTACCCAGAGATTTACTGGTAATAGCGGCCTTGGATCATTAGGTAACAAATAAATGAGCTCCTGGGATTACAGCCTCCCCCTGCATTGTGTAACATCACAATACACATAGGAAATCCTTCTCATCAATGTGTATCACCATGGAAGCTCGACCTCACCTGATCACACCCTGCTGGCCACACTCGCTTCTATTTGCAGCAGATGAGGGAGGCAAACTGAGCTTTTTCCCCTACTATGACATATTAGACCCATTTTTAATACTATACTCAAGAGGTAATGTAATGCATATGCATTGAGAGAAAAAGCATCATGTAATTCTGCGACGCTACAATAGTACACAGACATAACCAGGGTCGGTTCCCTGTGCATTACTAGGAATGGAGCTTCATCATGCAGCTGCTTTTTCTACCATCAGACATGAGATGTAGGATTGGGGATGCAATCTCTAGGTGTCCACCAGGGCCAGAGGTCACCCAGCCTAAACCTTGAAAACTGTATGTATAGTAAAGAAAAAAAAAGGGATTTCCATTAACCAATTTTCATTTTCATTCCATATTTTCCTAGAGTCATAACTTTTTATTATTCAGTTGACACAGTTAGTATTATTATTATGCTTACTTATATTGCACCATCATATTCTGCAGCACTTTACAGATATTGTCAGTCACTGTCCCATATAGGGTTCACAATCTACATTCCCTATCAGTATGTCTTTGGTGTGTGGGAGGAAACCAGAGTACCTGGAGGAAACCCACGCAAACACGGGGAGAACATACAAACTTCTTGCGGATGTTGCCCTTGGCAGGATTTGAACCTAGGACTCCAGCGCTGCAGTGCTAACCACTGAGCCACCGTGCTGCAGTGCAGTTGAATAAGGGCTTGTTTTTTGCGTAGCACATTGTATTTTTAATGGCACAAATAAAGGGAGTCAGCGCAAAATCAAAAATAAAGATAGACACAGTACCCTACTGGGCTTGGGAAGTTTTTCAAACTACTTTTTTGTTATTGCTGGTCGCTAGAGATGAGCGAACACTGTTTGGATCAGCCGATCCGAACAGCACGCTCCCATAGAAATTAAAGCACCTGTGACGCCGGCCGGACGCCGGCAAAGTCAACGTTACAGGTGCTTCCATTCATTTCTATGGGAGCGTGCTGTTCGGATCGGCTGATCTGAACAGTGTTCGCTCAACTCTACTGGTCGCCTCTTTGTTGCAGAGAAATTACAACTTTTAAGAATATGTAAATTAAGTGAAAAGGACATTTTGGTTTTAGGTGAATGCTTCACATTACCATCCCTAAAGTCCTTCTGTATCCACCCATCAGAGGATGAAGGACAACCCTCTGTCCTCAGATTTCGGAAAATATTCAGTAAGCACAGTACATGCTACTGCACATGCCCGGTGATGTCAGAGTGCACGTGGAAGCAGAGTACATAATACTGCACATGCTCAGAGAGGTCAGGGTGTTTTCTGCACATCAGTACGATTCCAACAACCCTAAATACATATAGTTTTCATTATGTATTACTACTTGAATTTATCATTTCTCTTACATCAGCATTAGAGATGAGCGAACACTGTTCGGATCAGCCGATCCGAACAGCACGCTCCCATAGAAATGAATGGAAGCTCCTGTGACGCTGACTTCCGTGATCTGAGTTATCTACTGTCACAGACACTGCGGCTTGGTGTGAACTAACCCTTTTAGATCAATAGAGGTACCGTACTCCCCTTGGACTGGTGCTCTCTGGAGGGATTCTCCAATCCTTATGTCCACAGCACACACTAGCCATGGTTTTGTACAATATATCAACTAAGTAAGCCCTTGTTCACATCAGCGTTTGGGTTCTGTCTGGGGGAGTCCGCATGGGGACCCCCCCGAACGGAATACCAAATGCAAGTGCAAGCGCTGGTGCATTAAAAGCACACGGAGCCCATAGACTATAATGGGGTCCATGTGCTTACCGCCAGATCTTCGCAGGGATCATGCGGACAGGAAAGTAGATGATACATTCAGACATTTTGACTGTTCTCTGCATTTTAAAGCCACATACATTTTTACGAGTATTTGCCATAGTTTTTGGATGTATTTGTAGTTGGCTGTGTGTCTTTCATGTCAAAACATTTAATTCATATGTTTCACCGATAGAAACTGCAAGACCAAATACTATATCACGAAACTGGGGCAAATCGCAGTTCACCTCATGCAAGTTCTGAATCTATTTTATGGCCCAAATGTATACTGTATACATACAGGGCTCTGACACACATATGTGCCTTAAAACCTGATCAGTATTGTATTACTTACAGAAGTACTCCGATGACTCTGTTATAGTAGGCCTTATCACTGATGGCGACGATAGGAAATAGAGAGACTTAAACTGGGATTTTGTTGAATGGTGCCAGCAGAACCAGCTCAGGACTAATGCTGGGAAGACCAAGGAGATGGTGGTGGACTTTAGTAAACGGAGAAGTGCTCCGACCCCGGTGGAGATCCAAGGAACATGTATTGAGATAGTCAGGACCTATAAGTATCTGGGCGTGCTCCTCAATAATAAACTAGACTGGGCTGATCACCTGGAGGCGCTGCACAGAAAGGGTCACAGCAGGCTCTACCTACTCAGGAGGCTGAGGGCCTTCGGAGTCCAGGGGCCACTTCTTAGGGCCTTCTTCAACTCTGTGGTTGCTTCAGCCATCTTTTTCGGTGTGGCCTGCTGGGGGAGCAGTATATCAACCAGGGAAAGAAATAGACTTGACAGGCTGATCAGGAGGGCCAGCTCTGTCCTGGGGAGCCCCTTGGACCCAGTACAGGTGGTGGGTGACAGAAGGATACTGTCCGTGGTGACCTCCATGCGGGAGAACAAATCCCACCCCATGTATGGGACCTTGATGGGACTTGGCAGCACTGTAAGTGACCGTCTGCTTCACCCCAAGTGTGAGAAGGAGCTATCGCAGGTCCTTCCTTCCAACCACGATCAGGCTGTATAATCTACATCAAACCAAGCGAAGATCACTCCGCACAGAGAACTAATGATTATGACGATGACCATGAAGTCTTCCTCTTTCTCTTCCGTTTTTCCTTAGCTTCTATGGACTCCTAGTAAATCTTCTCTTCTCAGCATATGTGTGTTTACGTCTGTAATATATTACTGTGTATTATCCTGTATCTGTATTACTATGCTGCTGTAACATGCTGAAATTTCCCCAATGTGGGACTATTAAAGGATTATCTTATCTTATTTGGTGTTAGGCCTATGCACCTATACAGTCTTATAATTAGTAACAGTGTGAATCTGACCTAAGAAATGTATAGACGTTGGGTTCCAGTATGTTGCATAATGTATACAACATTTCTTTATTCCTGTCTGGACTTGCAGACAGTTCTATTTACTATGTAACACTTATGTCACCGCAGACACAGGAGAATTTAATGAGCAGTAGATTCATTTGCACCTGTTGTCACTGGACTGGAAAGAAGCCAATAACTTGTCCTATGTCTCCTGCTTGGAAACTTTGATGTCATTCACAATAATGTTGACCAGAAGTATTCTTTCACCACACAGTTTACACAAAGCAGAACAAACATAGAAACCACAGAAATAGGCTATACCAAGGAGCATAGACATAACTAGCAGCGCAGCAGACATAGCAGATGCTATGGGGCCCATCAACTAAGGAGGGCATTTCCACTGAGACCTGGAGAGCAATTGGTGACATCTACATTATCCTTGCACTGTGACATCACTGTGTTTATTGTCAATGTACTGTGCACATTATCCCTGTACTGTGATAGTATTGCGACATCACTGTGTTTACAATCCCTGCATTGTGATGTCACTGTCTTTGTCATATCTGTACTGTGACATCACTATGTGAATTATCACTGTATTGTGACTTCAGTGTGTTCATTATCTTGATACTGCTGTGACATCACTGTGTATTATCTATACTATAAAATGTTTGTTATCCCTGTGTGTAAAGGAAACCACGTCTGGGGATGTAATCCAAATTTTTATTAAACTGCATGGAAAATAAAATTTTATGTCACTAATTTATATACTGTATATATATATATATATATATATATATATATATATATATATATATATATATATTGTCCTGAGTAAAGCATTCCAGAGCACTGGTGCAGCTTGAGAAAAGTCTTGGATCTGGGAATGGGATGTTCAGATAACAGGGGATGCAAGTATTAGGTCATTGGCAGAACGGAGAGGACTGGATGGACAGTGGAGCAAAGTTCACATAAAACAATTATGTTAACTGTCAAAGAACCAAAGAGTGACAGAATGTGTGCCACAGCAAATATATGCATCGTAAACCACACCTATAGCTCTACTTAAAGGGGTTGTCCCGTCACAAGGATCCTATCTATACTGCTTGTTAATGTGAATGTAAGACTTTTCCTAAATACACTGCTTCAGCAAAATTGCTTTGTTTGGCCACTATCTTACTTTATTCATTTTTTTGTGGCCACAGCCCTGATCTAGCTGCTCCTGAGTCAAGTGATGTGTCTGCCTGCTCTCAGGGGGGAGGGAGGAGGGGCTAAGTGCACGGGACCGAGCCTGGTGGGAGGGGGGGGTAGTTTACCCTTTGGGGGAAGGGGCCGCCAATACAGGGTTAGACGCCGGCACAAGTGAAGTCAGCAACATCTCTATGCTTCTGCCCTGCATGAAGCCAGCAGCGGCAGAAGCGATGCTGCTATTCCGTGGGGGGTGGGGGGCGGAGGAGCGGAATAACAGCATTGCTTCTGCCGCTGCTGGCTTCATGCAGGGCAGAAGCATAGCGATGTTGCGGGCTTCACCTGTGCCGGCGTCTAACACTCTCCAGCGTCCGCTGTAATAGAGGCGGATGCCGGGGACTGTTAGACGCCGGCACAGGTGAAGCCAGCAACATCGCTATGCTTCTGCCCTGCATGAAGCCAGCGGCGACAGAAGCGATGCTGTTATTCCGCTCCGGGGTCACATATGCAAAGCCAAGCGGCAAGATGCCGCCGGCCCTGCGTGCACGCTCATACACCAGTCTACCCTTCACAATGCTAATACAGACCCGACACCCTGTCGGGTCTGTATTTGCACTGTGAAGGCTAGACTGGTCTATGAGCGCGCACGAAGGGCCGGCGGCATCTCGCCGCTTGGCTTTGCATATGTGACCCCGCCCACCAATGACGAGACAAAGCCGGAAGACAGAAGAATTCACAGAAACGAAGACTGGTAAGTATGCGACGTGGGACAACCCCTTTAAAGAGGACCTTTCATGGTTTGGGGCACAGGCAGTTCTATATACTGCTGGAAAGCCGACAGTGCTCTGAATTCACCGCACTGTCGGCTTTCCCGATCTGTGCCCCGGGTAAAGAGATATCGGTCCTGGTACTGTAGCTCTTTACAGTCAGAAGGGCGTTCCTCACAGTCAGTCAGGAACGTCCTTCTCCACAGCAGCGCCTATCGCGCTGTACAGTGTGAGTGGGGAGGAACTTGGTTGGTGGTGGACTTGGGCTGGTCACGACATCCTCCATGACTGACCATCTGTCAGGGCCACCCACCCTGGTCTTCCCAAAGACAGACCCCGACATGTGTATTTCTTACTCATTTATATTCATGAGAAGGGGTGTTACCTTCCATCTTGTTGCTATGTAAGATGTCTAAAATGTCTAACCACACCCATGTACCCAGAATATAAGCGTATGATGTCAGTAGAGTTTAACCCTTTGTGTGCTAGAGAATATTGTATCATTGTAATATTTAATACAGATAGAGGGTGATATTAAAATGGGGGCAACTGAAGGAGGACATTAAACCGTAGGGGTATCTGGAGGGGGACTTGTCTGCCGCTAGTTGCCCCCGGTTTAAACTGGGTCATAAGGAGAGGGACATCATACTGTGAGGCAATTGGAGGGAAACATTATAATGTGTCGGCATATAATGTTAGGGTGACTGTAGGAGCGTTATACTGTGTGGGGGTACAAAGAAAAACGAGTGAGAATGGGCGAAGTCCACGTATAAGTGGGCGAAGCTGTATTTGCCGTGGCGCGTCACACATTGTGTCCTTTGAAGAGAGGTATGGTAATGGTAAAGTCCTGAAACACTGACACGTATCAGCTCAAACTAGGTAGGATTGAGCACATTGGTCTGCACCAGCTATCAGCCACAATGTTCTCACTTTCAGCTTTCTGCACATGTTGGGACATAACCTACAATGTTTATGCTGCAGACAGGAGCGCACAGGCCACGTGACCTAGTCTGCCGCAACTTCACAGAAGTTATTCTACAAAGTATTCATGACGTCACGAAAAGTACCACTCTTTCACCCAATCACATCAAAGCATTCCTTTGCCAGTCTTAAACATGGTTACGCGGCAACTTCCGGAGCTTTACAACCAATTAAAACAGAGGGTGTGGCGTGTACGCTTTGCCACGTTCCAGCGGTACGTGGTGACGTCAGCAGCTCTGTGGGCAACGTGCTGATTGGCGGACTAGACTTGTCCGGGGGTGTGGTCTGTAGTTGTGGTGTCACTGGCTCGGTCGCGTCGGGGCGTGGTTAGCTGGCATAGAGTGGCAGTTAGTGGAAGTAAGCGAGCAATGAGCTCCAGCCGGGGCTGAGCCTGGACGGTGTGACGGACAGACCCTGCCGGCAAACATGGAGGACGTCAACTCCAACATGAACGCGGACCTGGAGGTGCGGAAGCTGCAGGAGTTGGTGAAGAAGCTGGAGAAGCAGAATGAGCAGCTCCGCTCCCGCTCCACACTTGCCCCAAACTCTCCCAGAACCCCCACACTCCCCCCGGCTCCCCGGCCCTCACAGCACACCGCCCCTGCCTCCATGCTGCTTCTGGGCACTGGCGGCCGCAGCCTGAGCCCCGGGCCTGTAGGAGGGCGAGGAGACGGGGCCGCCTGGGAAGAGTTCATGGAAGCGGTAGCCGAGGAGAGGAAGAAGGACATGGAGAGCGGACTGCTGCTGCTGGACCAGGTGGTGCCGATCCGGCCGGACGAGCTGGAGAGGATGGTGGACCTGGAGGAGGAGGAGAGCTGGTGAGTGCTGGGGCGGCTGTCACCTGTGCGGGGGACCGCCCCTTACTACAGGAGGTGCCAGGCCCCGCCCTCCTCTGGCTGACAACCTGCACCCTTATATTGTGACCTGACAACCTGTACAAATCATAGTGTCACACCATGGCATCGAAACACAATACAGGGTGTCAGACCCAACTGCCAAAGTGTGTGACGCTCAGAGGTGTCGGAGTGCCCGTGTACAGTTATTGGGGTCCACCAAGCCTGGATGTGACAAGTGCTGACTGATCCATAGGGCGCTGTGCCGTCCATAGAACTTACCTGGTGCGGCTTCACATTGGCGTTAGTGGACTATGTATGTATATGTGTGCCCGCTTACATCTGCTGTGACAGGTGGGGGGGATCTGTGCCACCAGGGTGGTAGACTGGCGACGTCCCAGTACTGTGACCACCTAGACGTCACCTGCTGTCATATCACTTAGGTTGTGTAGTGTTTGCTATTCATGGCTATGAGTGTTTTACCACCAGGTCAGTAAAAGGGTTAAATCGCCGCTTGAAGTGGTATAACGTAAAGTCGCCAGTGACTTGTCTGCTACAGGACACGCGGGTGGCCATGATGTTGGCCATAGACACTGTATGACTGTCTTCTGAGTCTCACACTAGTCTGGGGGGGGTCGGGACAATCCGGTCTCAAATTCCTTGCAAATAATTGGGCTTGTGTAATGAGGAAACGCAGCATTCCCGGGTAATTACTTATTTCCTTATTGGATTATGTGACGTCACTGTGTCTATGCCAGGTTGCGGTGACGTCACTGTGTCTATGCCAGGTTGCGGTGACGTCACTGTGTCTATGCCAGGTTGCGGTGACGTCACTGTGTCTATGCCAGGTTGCGGTGACGTCGCTGTGTCTATGCCAGGTTGCGGTGACGTCGCTGTGTTTACGCCAGGTTGCGGTGACGTCGCTGTGTTTAGGCCAGGTTGCGGTGACGTCGCTGTGTTTACACCAGGTTGCGGTGACGTCACTGTGTCTATGCCAGGTTGCGGTGACGTCACTGTGTCTAGGCCAGGTTGCGGTGACGTCGCTGTGTTTAGGCCAGGTTGCGGTGACGTCACTGTGTCTATGCCAGGTTGCGGTGACGTCACTGTGTCTATGCCAGGTTGCGGTGACGTCACTGTGTCTATGCCAGGTTGCGGTGACGTCGCTGTGTCTATGCCAGGTTGCGGTGACGTCGCTGTGTTTACGCCAGGTTGCGGTGACGTCGCTGTGTTTAGGCCAGGTTGCGGTGACGTCGCTGTGTTTACACCAGGTTGCGGTGACGTCACTGTGTCTATGCCAGGTTGCGGTGACGTCACTGTGTCTAGGCCAGGTTGCGGTGACGTCGCTGTGTTTAGGCCAGGTTGCGGTGACGTCACTGTGTTTACACCAGGTTGCGGTGACGTCACTGTGTTTAGGCCAGGTTGCGGTGACGTCACTGTGTCTAGGCCAGGTTGCGGTGACGTCAGTGTGTTTATGCCAGATTGCGGTGACGTCACTGTGTTTACGCCAGGTTGCGGTGACGTCACTGTGTCTATGCCAGGTTGCAATGACGTCAGTGTGTTTACGCCAGGTTGCGGTGACGTCACTGTGTCTATGCCAGGTTGCGGTGACGTCACTGTCTTTATTCCAGGTTGTGTGACGTCACTGTGTCTATGCCAGGTTGCGGTGACGTCACTGTGTTTAGGCCAGGTTGCGGTGACGTCAGTGTGTTTACGCCAGGTTGCGGTGACGTCACTGTGTCTAGGCCAGGTTGCGGTGACGTCGCTGTGTTTAGGCCAGGTTGCGGTGACGTCGCTGTGTCTATGCCAGGTTGCGGTGACGTCGCTGTGTCTATGCCAGGTTGCGGTGACGTCACTGTGTCTATGCCAGGTTGCGGTGACGTCACTGTGTCTATGCCAGGTTGCGGTGACGTCACTGTGTCTATGCCAGGTTGCGGTGACGTCACTGTGTCTATGCCAGGTTGCGGTGACGTCACTGTGTCTATGCCAGGTTGCGGTGACGTCACTGTGTCTATGCCAGGTTGCGGTGACGTCACTGTGTCTAGGCCAGGTTGCGGTGACGTCGCTGTGTTTAGGCCAGGTTGCGGTGACGTCGCTGTGTCTATGCCAGGTTGCGATGACGTCACTGTGTCTATGCCAGGTTGCGATGATGTCACTGTGTTTATGCCAGGTTACGATGATGTCACTGTGTTTACGCCAAGTTGCGGTGACGTCACTGTGTCTATGCCAGGTTGCGGTGGTTTGACATTTCGTGGATGTTTATATGGTTCTGTGAGATGGTAATGTAAGGGGTTTTCTAGCTAGGACGTAGAAGTCATCTAATCGCTGCAGGTTTACCTAATGTTAGGGTCAGCGACCTTCAGCATGCTAGCTATTGAGAGATTACAATTCCCAGCATGTACACTTGCTTGGCTGTTCTCAAAACATCCATAGAAGTCAGTGGTGGGGGCTTTATGTTCTAGTTCAGGGGTAGGGAACGTACGGCTCTCCAGCTGTTGCAAAACTACAAATCCCAGCATGCATACTGGCTCTGCTGTTCTGGGAACTCCCATGGAAGTGAATGGAGCTTGCTGGGAGTTGTAGTTTCACAGCAGCTGGAGAGCCAAAGGTTCCCTACCCCTGTTCTAGTTTTATAAGAGCTGGAGTGGTAAAGGTTACTGACCCCTGATCTAGTGTAACCTCAGCTGATCATCTGTCCACTTACCGACCAGCCATGTAATACACAGACAACATGTCTACTCTGGCTCAGTGATTGGAGGATCCACAGGTGTCTATGGACCGGTTGCTGTGATCATGTGCAGATATCCAGAGATGTGTCCTGAATGTGTAATGTGACTGCAGACATGGCGTGCTCCTAGTCACCTGCAAATCTGGTGGTAACTCTGACTATATAGATGCAACTTATATTGAACTACCCTGGCATTTTTCCCAGTAATCTAGTAACAGTGCTATATGGCGACTACTGGCCGTGTTACGGTAACATATCAAATGATATTGAATGTAGTTGTGCTGAGATCCAGCTGGCTTACTATAGTAGGACTACATGCACTTTTATTAGTTGCGATCTTGTGTCACATGGCCACCAGTCATCATGTAACGTAATCCAAGGCTTCGGAGATCTCCCATACTTGGGTGGATATGTTATACATGTTACAGTCTATAAGGCTTTTGATGAACCAGTCTACCAAAAAGGGAAAAGTAATCTGCGGAGTTTAAGACTTTATCCCATTATACTAATCTGCTTACCTAGTGTTTAGTAGGAAGGTATCGGAGTGGTGGCTGCGCTCTAGAGGCGCTGGAAACCTCTTCAGCCCTGGTCTAGGTAGTGCCAAACACTAGATAAATATAATATATGTATATGTGTGTGTGTGTATTTATATATATATATATACATATATATATATATATATATATATATATATATATAATTTATTATTAATATATATATATATATATATATATATATATATATATATATTTTTTTTTTTTATTATTTCTCCCTGTGTTTGTGTGGGTTTTCTCCAGGTACTACCATTTCCCCCCTACACTCCAAAGACCTGATCTGGAATATAGATTGTGAACCCTATATGGGACAGTGACTGTAAATATCTGCAGCTTATGATGGCGCTATAAGTAAACTAAACAATAAATATATATTTACTATATAATATGTTTGTCCGCAGAATGACAAGGATCTATGGTAGACATTACTTTTTGCAGCCATATGGTTTGGCAGTAACAGGACAAAGTGTCGTTTCTGTGGGTTGCTCGGATAGTTCGGTCTGATCGGTGTGGGGTGACGTCATTCTGTCACCGTCGCCTCTGTATTGTCAGGTCTATGCTGCGGCACAATTGGAAATTCTGCAATAGTTATGGGGTCGTCTGGAACGCTTATTTATGCATGAGGAATGGAGAAAGTGGCATCTGTCTGATCACAGTGTCCATGTAGAGCTACGTGTAGTAGCAGGCACAGCCACTGTACTGAGGATGGCGTTGTACTGTTCACTGCTGCTTCTCCACTGATCTGATGATAATAATTTTTTATTTATATAGCGCCAACATATTCCGCAGCGCTGTACAATTTGTAGGGTTCAAATACAGACAGACATACATAACAAAGAAAATCATTTCACACAATGGGACTGAGGGCCCTGCTCGCAAGAGCTTACAATCTATGAGGTCGAGGGGGTGACATATGATATTTATGGCCTATCCTAAGTAGAACTATAAACAGCGTGAAGCCAGAAAACCTCTTTACGTCTCATATTGGTACAAGATCGTAGAACATGTTTGCAGTGACATTTACTTACCCATGATGGCGTGACCTTATTTCCAGAGTGTATGTCCATCTAATAAGATAGTGTACGGTTACTCTTCCCTCCGCTCTGCTGATTCTGTCTTCTCTGGGGTAAGTAAGTGACTGTCGGCTACCAGAGGGGGAAAGAGACGAAATTCTGAATCCAGCAGTATCTGGCAGACTCATGGAACAAAATGAAAAGTAACGGTAAACCATTTTTCAGTGATGTTTCATTGCTTTTTGTTGTTTTCGATGATATTATGTTGCAGTTTACCAATTACAGAAGTTTGGGTTAAGAACCGGTTCATATCTGCGTTCGGGTTTCCGTTTGGGGAATCCACTTGCGAACCCCCCGAATGGAAACCTATGTGCATAAAAAAGCAGTTACTTGGGAAACCTGCGGACCCCATAGATTTGCATCCATTGAGGAACCTATGAAAATCGGCAGAAATAAGACCTGCATAAGACAGTCCATTAAAACACACAGACAAAAAAATTAAAAAGTGCAAATGAATAGATTTTAATGCAGCTGGTGGTGGTCGTAAAAGGGATTTGCAGGACTTGGAAAAATGGCTGCTTAATTCTTATCGGGAAGTGATCACCTGGCAATGCCACGACTCCGTCCCATTACAATGAATGAGACTGAGCTGCTGCATGGCTGTGTGACCAACGCACACGATGTCCCTTCATGAAGAGAAGAAGAAAGCAGACGTATTTGCATTCCCGCACAACCCCTTAAACATCACTCATCTGAATAGAGCCTTAAAGTTTCCATGTGTTAAGTGGACTAGCCTGTATCCGAGCTTTAGAGGAAGATTAGTTGTGATCTCATGGCCCAGATTATAAGGGCACCGCAGCCCCCATCACTTATCCTTCAGGTTGTTTTCTGTGGAATAGAAGTGGGCGCGTTTACTACGACTTTGGATACAGATCTTTCTTTTATATATATTTATTTACTTGGCTTTGCTACAGGTTGTACCTGCTTCAACCCCTAATGTAAACCATGAGAGAAATGCTATATTCAGGGCTCAGGCGGCCCGGCCATGTCATCTTTCCAGGCTTATTAGATACTTGTATTCCCCATAATGTAACAATTCTGATGCAACTTTTCTTATAACGCTACCTTGTACCTTTCCTCAGTTGTTCCTCCTATATGAAAACCAGCCGGGTGTTACCAGTGAGGCGTGTGTCTGGGAACGCGTTGTACAATCGGTGCTGACACTCCCCTTTGACAATAGTAACAGCTACTTGAAAGTTTAACCAACCATTTATAGGAGGGTAAGAGAGGAACTGTAAGACCTACCGTGTATACTCGAGTATAAGCCTAGTTTTCAGCACAGTTTTTGTGCTGAAAAAGCCCCCCTCTGCTTATACTCGAGTCAATTCAGCTTCACCAAGACGTCAGGTTATTACTCGTTTATAGAAGTCCATGGAGAGGGAACAGAGTCCTAGAGATGGAGGCAGAGATGCCTAGAGAAGCTGGTTCTGGCTCTAGCACATCTCTCTCACTCAGGACTGGACTCTCTATAGGACTGCTCAGTACTGCTGTAGGGTGTCCTCTAGGCTGCTGCTTCTTAGGGTCCATTCACACGGAGGAAAATGGTGAGGAGTCTGGTGTGGAATTTTGCACATGGAAAAAAAAAAGCCTCTCATTGATTTCAATGGGTTCTGCTAGATTTCTTTTTTTTCCATGTGGAAAATTCCACACCAGACTCCTCACCATTTTCCTCTGTGTTTTACACAGAGTTAGCTTGTCTCTGTGAGTGTCTCTGCGCCCCCTCCTTTTCTCATAGAAGTCCTTGGGCAGTGTCTCATCTGATCTTTCATACCTTCTCTTAATATAGATTTTGACACTGAAATCTCAGCAGTGACTGATCGAGGGGCAGGAGTGGGAAATGGGCGAATCACAAGTTGTTGTTGTTGTTTTCGTACTATTGATCTATGGAGAGATGGCCGCCTCAGTTACTTTCAGAAGTCTCATACAAGTAATGAAACTCACATGTGAGTCCATCTCTCACCCTCCCGGGATACAAGGCAGCCCCCTTATAGAGACACATTGTTATATCCTATGGATATAGCCATAAATGCCGAGATGGGAATACATGCTGGTGGGGATTGGTCCCATATTTATATCCTCCTACTTGCCCCAGGCTAACCCAACTTGTTTTAAGTCATACCATTTCTGATCAATATGGACACTTCATTCCAGTTGTCAGATTGTTGTTGTTGTTGTTGTTATTATTAATATATATATATATATATATATATATATATATATATATATATAATTATTATTTTTTTTTTTAAAGAAACTGTGGGCATTGAATCATTTTTATATTCCCCCAGATTTCCTCCCTAACATCTCTGCACTCAATTGCTAACTTCTACTGTCTGCATGGCGTCTTATTATACTTATACTGTATGATGGCGTCCAGACGGAACAGGCTATCTGCTTCTTTAGCCCACCATCATAGTTTTCAGTCTCAACTACTCTTCTATGTTCTTCGCTATCTTACTAATACTATTAACCAACCTCTTTCCGCTACACTTTTACCTCATATACACTATGTGATCAGAAGTATCCGGACACCTGGCTGAGAATGACTTACAAGTTGGTGGCGCCCTCCATGGGTAATGCTGGATACAATATGGTGTTGGCCCACCCTTCGCCTTGATGACGGCTTCCACTCTCGCAGGCAGACGTTCAATCAGGTGCTGGAAGGTTTCTTGGGGAATGGCAGCCCATTCTTCACGGAGTGCTGCACTGAGGAGAGGTATCCATGTAGGTCGGTGAGGCCTGGCACCAAGTCGGCGTTCCAAAACATCCCAAAGGTGTTCTATAGGATACAAGTCAGGACTGTGTGCAGGCCAGTCCATTACAGAGATGTTATTGTGGTGTAACCACTCCGCCACAGGCCGTGCAGTATGAACAGGAGCTCCATCGTGTTGTAAGATGCAATCGCCATCCCCGAATTGCTCTTCAACAGTGGGAAGCAAGAAGGTGTTTAATACATCAATGTAGGCCTGTGCTGTGATAGTGCCACGCAAAACAACAAGGGGTGCAAGCCCCCTCCATTACCGATGGAGGGCGCCACCAACTTGTAAGTCATTTTCAGCCAGGTGTCTGGATACTTTTGATCACATAGTGTATGTACTTTTTATTTGTACACTCTACTAGTTGTAGGCACCTTAAGTTCTGTTCAGGTGGCCATAATGCAAACTGGCTGTGAAATTTTTTACAGATATTGTATCTGTCCGGGACCTGGTTTCATGACTCCTTGTACAAAGACATGGACGAGATTCACCTTTATATTCACACGGGTTTTTTTTTTTTGTTCTGATCTGTCATGGGATTAGAACAACAGACTGAGAACCTATTGTGTTGAGTGATGCAGATGGGACACCTTCTATTTTGCATCTGTTATCATTCACTGTAATGTACAAAAAAAATGGAAGCTTTATCCCGTCTTTTTACATTACAGTGAATGCAGATAGAAGATGCTGAACATTCTATTAGTTTTCAGTCTGTTGTACTGATCCCATAACATCAAAACAGTGGTTTTAAAAGAATCCAGTGTGAATTCAGCGCTGGTGTAGTAGCCATGCTACCAGGTAAGAGTGACTCATATTTGTGGGGCGTTCCTGCTATAAACCATCTTGAGATGCTGTAAGTGATACTCGCAGTCCATTAGGATAATACTTACCGGATGGGATTACATTAGGTGCTTGAGTCATTTGCATCAGCAGAAACTCAGCGTTTTTGACCTGCTGTTTATGAGATAATGTAAAGACTGTTCATTGTAGACCTCAGCAGTGCGAATACTTGTCACTTGGCATTGTCTCTCCTGAATGTATGGACTTCCCATTTTTTTCCTTCTGTATCCAGTGACCACTCCAGTTCATTTTTCAGTGCAGTGATGTTACCACCAAACGTTATAGGGTTAACAACGTGCTGACGGCAGGACAGAAGGGTCTGCGGCAGAGAAAGGACATTTATTACAGAACATTTTATATTGCAAATATTATTTTGCTATTGTGACAATTATACCAGTGTCAGATAGTGACTATATGGACACGGCAGAGGCGGCTGCCACAGGGCCCGGGACATTAGGGGGCTACCGCTACCGCCGCGTTGTTTTCTTAATAGGCCGTTACCGGCTGGAGTCCAGCCAGTAACTGGCCCTGTTTACTTACCGATCCTGGCTGGGCCGGGATCGGTAAGTGACACCGCGGACCATGCAAAGACTATTATTATACTCGGTGGTCTTTGCGGACCCCCCCCCCCCCCAACCCCGAGTATAATGATCAGAGGCCCGGGAGAGGTAAGAAACATAAAAAACTGTGTTACTTACCTCTCCAGGCTCCGGGCAGGCTTGACGTCTGCTTCCTGGGTCATGGAACGTCCGACGTCATTGAAGAAGGACGATGGCGGAGGCCAAAAGTGTAGGAACCAGGAGACAGGTAAATAACAGTAGTTTTTTTTTTTTTTTTTTTTTTTTTAATGTAGATTGTGAGCCCACATGGAGCTCACAATGTACATTTTCCCTATCAGTATGTCTTTGGAATATGGGATGGAAATCCATGCAAACACTGGGAGAACATACAAACTCCTTGCAGATGTTTTTTTGCCCTTGGCGGGATTTGAACACCAGGACTCCAGTGCTGCAATGCTAACCACTGAGCCACCGTGTGGCCCCTGTTTTTTATATTTTTATTCCCCTGGGTCTCCGATTATTATACTCTGGGGTCTAAAAAGACCCCAGAGTATAATAATTGTTTATGGGTGTCCACAGTGGAGCATAATACTGTGTGAGGGGCCACTTTGGGGGATTATACTGTGTGCAGGGGCCGCTATGCGGCATAATACTGTGTACAGGGGCCACTATGGGACATAATACTGTGTGCAGGGACCACTATGGGGGATAATACTGTGTGCAGGAGCCACTATGGGACATAATACTGTGTGCAGGGGCCACTATGCGGCATAATACTGTGTGCAGGAGACACTATGGGGCATAATAGAGCGTGCAGGGACCACTATGGGGCATAATACTGTGTGCAGGGGCCGCTATGGGGTATAATACTGTGTGCAGGGCCACTATGGGGCATAATACTGTGTGCAGGGGCCGCTATGGGGTATAATACTGTGTGCAGGGGCCACTATGGGGCATAATACTGTGTGTAGGGGCCACTATGGGGGATAATACTGTGTGCAGGGGCCACTATGGGGCATAATACTGTGTGCAGGGGTCACTATGGGGCATAATACTGTGTGCAGGGGCCACTATGGGGGATAATACTGTGTGGAGGGGCCACTATGGGGAATAATACTGTGTGCAGGGGCCACTATGGGGCATAATACTGTGTGCAGGGGCCACTATGGGGCATAATACTGTGTGCAGGGGCCACTATGGGGCATAATACTGTGTGCAGGGGCACTGAGGGACATAATACTGTGTGCAGGGGCTACTAAGGGGCATAATACTGTGCGCAGGGGCTACTAAGGGGCATAATACTGTGCAGGGGCTACTAAGAGGCATAATACTGTGTGCAGGGGCCACTATGGGGCATAATACTGTGCAGGGGCTACTAAGGGACATAATAGAGCGCGCAGGAATGAGGAGGAGGGGGGTCGGTCAAGGTCGGCGGGGGGGCATGTCAAAATTCCTAGTTACGGTATACGGTTTGCTTCATCGTTCTTCTCTAAAGTGTCTCGCAATTCTGTCTGTTCTTCGTTGGTAGAGAATCTGCCAGTGTAGGAAGTCATTGTACAGATTGGCTATTATAAGACAAATGGAGGGGATTGTCTCCAGCATTGTGCGATTCCCAGAGATCAGTTTATATTCCATTTACCTGCATGTAGACCTGGCAATATAGTAAAAGTGGTGACCAGAAGTGAAGCTGCAGAATAGCAAGCCGTCGTCTTATAATTTTTGTCCCATGTCTGTCCTAAAACTGTGCAAGAAAAGTTGTAGTCCAGCAGCAGAAACCCAAATAATCCAGGAGATGGAAAAACTAGTCACCTGCTATATTAAAGGGAGTTGATGGGATAATCCCTGATGAGGATCTTCCAGCTGTCCTGACATGTCTCCTGTAGTATATACGTGTATGTTACATAAGGGTCAGTGCACACAGCCGCTTCTGATTCCTCTTCGTTTTGCAGCCCCCAGGTTTGGTCAGCGCGGTGTCACGTGCTGTGGACCGCGCGGCAGAATCGGCCGCAGAATCTATGAAAAGATTGATCAGGGCTCTAATTTTATCAGCGTCTCTGCGTCACATGGCAGACAATGGGCTTGCAGAAGCTGCTGCTGATTTTGGGGAGGAACATCCCCTGACCCGGCAATGGTAGAGAAGTTTTACTTCTAAATGTGGCGGAGTTCCTCTGTTAATCCTCCTGAATATTTCAGTAAATTGACCGCTGACGGTGTCCCCGCACAGTTTGTTGCTGCCCCACCACCTAATGTCAATTTGCTTCTACAGTTCCAGGAGGAGTAACAGAGGGGTAGGTACAACACAGACGTCTACAAGTATTTAGTAAAGGGACACGTTGCAAGAACTGCTAAGTCCTTATTTAATCCATGTTTTTGCTTGCGGCTCCACGGTCCCTGTCGTCGGACGCACAATGCACTGGAGTATATTGAAAGTGATATAAACCTCTCCTTGTCTGCGACCAGTGACCTAATGCACGGCCTCTCCATATTGTGACCACGGCCCCCTAATGCAGCCGAGCAGCTGAATATATTGTAATCCTTTGTCGTCAGCAGAGCTATCTTGGCAGTGCACATGAGCAGGCTTTTCCATTTATAGATGTCTGCTGAATGTGGACGGCCTAAGCATGAAACGCGCTGCCCGGACTTCTCAGCCTAGATGCATATATTACTGCCATATGGTTTCATTCTGCTGGGAGCGTATAGCTTGCCTATATACACCTTGAACAATTCTTCATTCATGTAATATACAGGGCTGCAGACGGTGTTGGCACTTTCTAAAAGGATTATTACAGTATCCCATTGTTTAAGCGTTGTGGTTGTTGTAATGCTGCGACTTGTACAGCGGTGTTGTCAGATGTCTGAGATATTTCTGCTTTATTCTGTAATGTGTGTGTGTGTTCTTTACTCTTTGCTTGGTTAGTCTCGGACAATATGGTCAGTAATGTGATGGCTTGTTTGCACGGGACAATAAAGCACCTTAAAGGGATTTTATCACCTTTCCCAGACCCAGCGAAAATGAAGATTTATTCCGTACCCAGATTTTGAAGCACTGGGGATGTTGTTCTCCATCCCGAGCCCCCTGGACCTCCTAAATCAGGGGTAGGGAACCTTTGGCTCTCCAGCTGCTGTGAAACTACAACTCCCAGCATGCTCCATTCACTTCCTTGGGAGTTCCCAGAACAGCAGAGCCAGTATGCATGCTGGGAGTTGTAGTTTTGCAACAGCTGGAGAGCCGTACGTTCCCTACCCCTGTCCTAAATCATTGTCAAAATCCCACACATGCGCCGTATGCTCTTGTATATAGCCAAGGACTACAATATACTGCTCATACACATGATGACTTGGTGATGTCGGTGGCCTAGGGGGCGCTGCTAATAGCATCAGATACATTGGTGCTCAGCTATCTAAGGTAACGCTCCCCCCATTGCTCCAAGTACCTAATTTGCATATAGATTAAAACTGAATTTTCTTGGCAATCTTGAGCCTCTGAAACATAACATTAAAGTTCTAGTTCTTGTTATTGCATCTGCAGCACGATGGCAGCAGTATAAAGTGGCTGGGTGTGGTGGTAGAATCCCTTTAAAGGGATCCCATCATTGGATACCATTTTTTTCTGACTAATACATAGGAATAGCCTTAACAAAGGCTATTCTTCTCCTATCTTTAGATGTCTTCGCCGCCACCGTTGCCATTCGGTAGAAATCTGGGTTTTCATCTGTATGCAAATGAGTTCTCTCGCAGCACTGGGGGCGGTCCCAATGCTGCGAGAGAACTCTCCAGCACCGCCTCTATCTTCTTCTGGAACGCCCTTCTCCTTGTGTCTTCTTCCATCCTGGGTTTCAATCTTCTAGGCCTTGGGCAGAGCCAACCGCGCATACCTGGGCCACAAGAAAATGGCCGCTTACACAGTAAGCCGGAGCAATGAGGTTTTGCCACTTTTGGAGCAACAGCAACGCCCTCATTGCTCCAAAAAGTGCATTGGTATATTGAGAAAAATTTCAATATTTCACCAACAAAGGGGAAAACCCTTTCAGGTCTCCCTAACCTAGTACTGGGTTCTGGTGACAGAAAGCTACCGCCGTCCATTCAGTCTCATCTCCCCAGTTATATTGGGGGCAGTATGCGTTCCATCCATTTTATCAAGAATATTATTTGCATTATTATGACGTGTGTATATAAATGATCTGGTCTATCCCCCTTAGTATTGTACTTCTTGTATTCCCCCGCCTTGTAGTGACTGAGATCCCGTCTTCTGCTGGCGAGCGCTGGTGATTCCATGAATAAAGAATTCACATGTCCACGTAGGCAGATGAAACCCTATCCAGCGTTACACAGTATGGGAGCTGATTTATTATAGGGTTCCTGATGATGAAAGTGCAACAGAATGCATTTTTTTTTCTCTACTCCACTATTATAGCTGTTCGTCATTGTTTTCTAATCTTTCTAGGCACGGCTTGCTACATGTTTCAATAAATACCAGATGTACCCTAATGGAGGGCGCCATTAACTATACTGTACTTCATTATGGATTGATATCCGAGGGATGCTTTAGCCCTCCCAGGCCCGGTTCATATCTGTATTCGAGCTACTCCGTTCCTATAAGCAGCACTTTACACTCAGCATTTTTAGTGTGGAAACCACACGGACCCATTATAGTCTATGGGGTCCATGAGTTTCCTTAGGTAACCACTTTTTTTTTTTTTTTTAAATAATGCAGATTAGGTTTCCATTTGGGGGAAGGGAAACCCATGTACATATGTGAATAGGGCCTCCGTCCTATAACGGCTCAATATGGTCGCATTTTTTGTTTCATTCTGAGCTCAGTTTGATGGCGGGTATGCTTCGGTCAGTTTTTTTGTAACCTATTTAATATGTTTCATAATTAATCTTTTTCATAGACCCAAATAATGATCATTCTTAAGTCATACATTCTCTAGGTACGGTGACAATCTGGCTTCTGAGGTTTATGTACCTGCACGCTATGACCAATATCTTGTAGATCAGACTAGTCTGTAGTAGGGAGTCTGCACCACTGCATTACACTGATAACACACCTTTATGTCATGTTTGGAGAAAAAAACACTTTTTAAAAATGGAGCAGTAGGTGCACTGGAGGCGGGCCTTCACCTCCCTAGAGTATTGCTCTTACTGCTCAGACCCCTCCCATCTCCTGCCTGTGCCACCCCTTGCAGTGAGAGTTGATCCTCCCACTGTTATGACATCACCCATCAGCAGCTCCGCCCCCAATGCACCGACTATCCTTTGTGTATACCATTTCCATGTTGTTTGTCTGAAGTTGTGACATACATAACAGTTGTGTATCATTGTAATGTGTTGTATAATGTAATGCTGATATGTGACTATACTTGGTGGGGGGGAGGTAGTAATTTCATTTTAAGAAGCAGCCCTGTAACTTTGGTTGTGTCATCTCAAGGGTTAGAACATTTGCACAACCAAAAATGTAACTTTGTCTCTAAATTGGCTACTAAGTCACCAAGGTTGTCACCTTTTCATGCCATCTATATTGACCGTTTTAGCGACCGCTGCATCCTAGTTGTTTCGTGCTACAATGTTGGCACCTCGGCAGTGACTACGGATGAGATGGCATAATACAACATTGTGCTTATGTCACGTTCGGCTAAATCTCCTGGCCCCCCGTGTCAGGAATCCCTCCGCTACGCCATGTCCCCTCCCTGCTCCTTGGCTAGTTGATGTGGAAATGATTCTGTAATGTGCAAATGATGACTGTGGGAGAATGATCTAGAATAACCCAGAAGAGGACGGGTGGGGGTTGTTTATAGCGTCTTCTATGGAGTTTGATAGCAGAAAAGCTCCAGGCTGTGATCTCACATGACTCCAGATACCGAGAAAGATGAGAACAGACAGCGCTGCTTTTCCTTAGAGAGGTCACGGTAGGAGCACGAGCACTACGTTGGCTATCTGAGCCGCTCCAGAATATTAGGAAAGTGCTGTCTGCGCCCATAGATTTCCTGTACGATAAAACAAATCTGCCCATCTTTCCAATCCACAAAGTTTGTGTCTTGATCCCAGTCTACCAAAAATCCTCTGTACTATCCTCCGTACTATCTGACGTGTTCAGCTGAGCCCCGGCCTCTCTACTTCTGTACACAGCCACATAGATATGAAGGGTCACAGGGCTCAGCCGAATTTTTTTTTTACCGCTTTGGATTTTCGTTTTGTCAATTTTGGAGTTTCAGCACCCAGGCCTACATGTTACAAAAATTTTGCCATGTTGCTGTGAGAAGTTTGTGGGTATGTGCAAGTAAAGTGGTGTTCTTCTCTCGCTACAGGTTGTATACGTCACCAAAGAAGAGGTTATCCTCCTTGCAGAAATCCGTTAGCCCCTTGGTCTGGTGTCGGCAAGTGTTTGACAGTCCCTCACCTGACCTGGAAAGTGCAAAAAAGTCCCTCATCCACAGGCTTGAGCAGACCATGTCAGGTGAGTACACGTCTCCTTACCGTTGTAACACCCAGTAACTAGAGATGAGCGAGTACTGTTTGGTTCAGCCGATCCGAACAGCACGCTCGCATAGAAATGAATGGACGTAGCCGGCACGCGGGGGGTTAAGCAGCCGGCTGCCGTCAAAGCGGAAGTACCAGGTGCATCCATTCATTTCTATGGAGCGTGCTGTTCGGATCGGCTGATCCGAACAGTACTCGCTCATCTCTACCAGTAACCACTTGTTTCAATGGTCCCAAATGGGAGGGGGGGGTTATCTTTTATGAAATTATTGGTCTATCTTCAAGAAAGGCTCTTCATTTTAGATCGCATGGGATTTTGCCTGTCCGAGCTGTTTCTTGCAGGTTACACGCCATACTTTTAGTAGTGCCAGTTATCGGTACAGCAGCGAGGTCCCGTAGACTTGAATATAAGAAATGCCAGGGACTGCATGCTACAAGGAATGGCTGATCTGTGGGGTCCTGACAGTCAAACCCCATCTTATTTAGAATTGATTAAGAAAGGCCTTCCAATTAGTAAAGGTAGAGATCCCCTGTAGGCCAGGGCTCCACGTGGCGGAAACGCCATGGGAAAAATGGCAGCATACGATAGACAGAGCAAAGTGGATGGGATAGTAGTGAATCCCATGGCCATTTTGCTGCGGACACACCATGATTTCCAAAACCAGAACGGTTTTGGAAATCGCAGCATGTCAATTACACCTACGGAAACACCAGCAAGGTATAATTGTAACAGAAAGTCCGGAGAGGAAACCTCTGCAAACTTTCTGTCTAAAAGACTGCAGGAAGAACCGCGATGCATTGCCGCCGCACTTTTTTGCAGCGCGATGCCACGTGGAGCCTTAGCCGCAATGTGCTATTAGATGGCATTGTTACTCTTCACTCTCGTATATAAATAGATGTATCCTACACTGAAGTGTGAAGACAGATTTGTCTGTTTGGGTGTAGTTCTTCTTTAATCTGTTTATCTTCCCTCTGAATAGTTTCTCTTTTTTTCCTGAGAACATGGCATCTGTTTTGCAAATTCCCCTCCATAAAATCTTGGGCACAGTGAACATCTTGTACTTGTTGCCCTTCAGCCAAATCCCACAATAGTTAATCCTTTGTATTTGACAACGAAGCGTCTTGTACAGTAAAAGATGGAAATGAAGCTGCAAATACACAGGGAAAGATAAGTGTAAAGAAGAAGGGTAAGGCCGCACGTGGCCAGGTCCATAGTGATCAGCGGCAAAGTCTGCACGTGGTACTTGCAGATTCTGCTGTGACTTTTCCCATCCTACAACATGCTCATGTTTCCGCTACACTCTGTCGCTTTCAGAGCCATCCTTATGTGTTATGTTGTCATTTGTTGTGGAATCCACAGCATAAATCTGTCACGTGTGTATGTGAGCTCTAAGTTAAGGATAGCATACAGTGTTTACGAGGGGGTTGGCTTGTTACAGAATACTTGAGTCGATCCTGTGATGGGGGGGCTTTGTCAGGGATGGTCCACCTTTTGACTGTACACAGTAGCCAGGAGCACGGTCATATCTTTTATTATTGAGGACCTTTTACCTTTCCTGTCTGTTTTAGTGAATACATTTATTCCTCAAAATATCAATTCTGTAGGATCCGTTCTTAGAACTCTGTTGTGTGGTTCCTCTGTTATTCCAACTGGAAATTTACAACTGGGCGTTACCAGTTAGGGGTTTGTCCATGGTCACTGACGCTATATGCGGACTGTGTAAGGACTAGAGATGAGCGAACACTGTTCGGATCAGCCGTTCCGAAGAGCACGCTCCCATAGAAATGAATGGAAGCAGCTGGCACGTAGACTTTTCCAGTGGCTGGTCACTTAACCCCCCACGTGCCATGTGCTTCCATTCATTTCTATGGGAGCGTGCTGTTTGGAACGGCTGTTCCGAACAGTGTTCGCTCATCTCTAGTAAGGACACATCACTTTTACAAGGAAGTGGTAACACCCAGTTGTCAATTTAGTCTTAAAATTCTAGGATCATGGAGGAACAGCGTGTCATGATAGGCGACGCGCCTCATATAGAAAAACTTGCAAAACCGGACAGAAAATGTCCATGCAGTTTTTGATGAAGATTTGATGAAGGATTTCACACATTGCCCTGTTAAAGGTAAAAATCCATACTAAAAATCCGAGACCTCATTTATGAATTGTTTCTGTGCCTCGCCTGATGTGAGGGGGAAACTTGAGGTAAATATGGGTCAGAGATACATTTGGGCTGGGACAGGTCTCTGGCATAGATTTCAGTTCTGGTACAGGGGACCTCACATGTTGGCCTAGAATTATTAAATGGCTAGAACCTCTTAAAGGGGTTTTCCAAGCTTATTAAACGGTACGGTTTCATGAAAAGTTGATATATGCCAATATCCCCAGTACCCACATTTTCCATCTGTTCCTGAGGTTATGGCCATATACTGTAGGAGCATTGTGGCCCCATCGTCTATCCTTTATATCTGCTACTTGTTTATTTACATGGAATTCTGCCAGCAGTAACTGTACAAAAGCAAAGAAATGGCCAAGGAAAGCCCAGATGACCATTGTATAGGAAATCCAGGAACACTAAACTGTAAATACATGTAGGCATGACTGCGGAAAAGAGCAATCTAGGAGCACAGTCTGTAAAGCTGCTTGTTGTCTGTGACTAACATCTCATTTGTAATCACATAAGTAGATTTTTCTTACATTGTAAGGCTGGGTTATATCTTCACTGAGGTCTCCAACAATTAGCGGAGATAAAAGTCTTCCCCGGAGAATCCTTCCCAACCACTTTCTGCTGTTTTTGCAGTCCAGCTCTCCATCACTCATGTCTCCCCAACGGTCAAGCCCCCCCCCCCCCATTATCAGTTGTCTAAAGCGACCATAGTGTTTGCATGTGTCCTGTGGTCTCTTCATGGTAAAGCAAAGTCTGCACCCTCCATTTGTGTAGTAGCTGTGCGTAGTATCGCTGCTCAGCCCCTTCATTTGCATGGGACTGAGCTGCGAACAAATCCTTGGGGGTCTTGTGTCGGATACCTGCTGATCTTTATTTGATCCCTGAATGGTGTCCGCGCGCCATTTAATCACAGCCCCACTACACACACTGTCGTGTACATGTCGCCTAAAACTGGATTATGAAAGTATGGGTTGTAAAAAAAAAAAAATCAATTGACTTTATCTAAACCTTTGTTTTTCAGCCAGCAAGAGGCAGAGTATGTACAGCATTCCCTATAACTCTTCCAGCTATGCCAACCCCTACAACCCAAATCCTAGTGGAAGCCCCTATAACAGTGGTCTTAGCTCCCCCTCCTCCACCCTCGTGAGACCTCCAGTCGTCAGGCAGCTGGTTCTGCCGAGCAGCACAGGTGAGTAAATAGAAACCTGTCGGCCATGTACAGGGGAGCAGCGAGGCCTTACTGTACTGACTAGCACTCACTGACTATTCATGGTGCCTGCTTGAGCCAGACACAACCCCCCCACCCCACCCCCCTCCCATTTTAAAATAAAACTATACAAACATATATGTAAATCATACCTTTGCATGCACAGGGGGTGGTCGTGCACGATGCGACATCATCTTTGGTCCCTCCTTCCTCTTCTTTCTTCTTCCAGCGACGTCCTCCTGTCCTGGCTCTTCTCCGCCTTCAACTTCTGTTCTTCCGGTGTGAAGACATTCGCGGGCGTATTGCGCATGCTCGCGTAGTTCTAAGGGATACTTAGAACTACAACAAAAATGGCGCCAGCGCGTGTGCAGGAGCGCTACTGTGCATGCGCAGGATTTGAATGCAACCTGCTGGAAGAACAGAAGATGAAGGCGGAGAAGAGCCAGGACAGGAGGACGTCGCTGGAAGAAGAAAGAAGAGGAAGGCGGGACCGAAGATGACGTCGGATCGTGCACGACCGCCCCCTGTGCATGCAAAGGTATGAGTTACTTATATGTTTTTTTAGTTTTATTTTAAAACGGGGCGGGTGGTTTAAAATAAGATTAGCGGTGCCTGAAGGGCCTTTATAAAGACTATTCATACATACGTGGGGCTCATACAGCAAAATTTTGCTGATAGAGCCCCTTTAAGCCCAAAAAGAGCAGGGGTTCCATTATACTGAGACTTTTTCCCTAAAACTACTTATAAACCTGCTCTATAACATGCGGCCCGCAGATCAGGATGCATTTTCTGGTGACAGTTCCTTTTAGCAAACTGACTTGGTTCCTAATGGTTAAGCGGCATGGAGTGTATATAGAAGTATACACCCTGTATACAGGCACATCAGTAACGTGTAGGCTTTCAGTATGAAGCACCACCTCACCCCAGACTATATCCTCCCCTGTTATATTACTTTATGACTTGCCGGCTCTTTGTTTCCTAAGAGACACATTATTTTCCAAACAGGAGAATATTTTTGGCCGGGCACATGCCTTCAATATCACGTTACTGGTAATACAAAGCAGGGCCGGACTTGGCACGTCCCCTCTTGTAATCTTTTACTAGCTAGTTTTCCTATATTCAAAGCGGAGTGCTGCACATCGTCTTCTATGTAACCCTGTGTTATTGGGGCACAGCATGGAGCATGTCGCTACTACTCATCCTATGTGTCCTCTATATTACATAGTCATCATTTCACAATTCATTATTGGACTTGTAGTTTTCACTGTATTCTATAGGTTTAGTAGATCCATCACCTCACTCCATTGTATATTGTATAACAGTCCGTACAGCGTGTGCCATAAACAAGTCATTATACTGCCGGATATACCGCTGCTCTTATGTAGCCTATGGAGCCCGGCCCGTGACATTTATATCCAGGGTTATAGTCGGGGAAACAAATCCAAACTAAAACTCTGATTCTGAAATTGTAACGTCCGTGTGTAGGTGCGGGTCATTGTGCAGAAATGTTTCATTGCATTTTGCTAATACTTGTGTTTGTCAATAATAATTGTCTGTATTTTAGGGCACTACAAAAACTCTTCAGAGAGACTCCCTCCTCCGGTCAGTCCACAGTCCTCTGTAGACAGTGAGCTCAGTACGTCCGAGATGGATGAGGACTCTGTAGGGTCAGGTTACAAGCTAAATGATGTCACAGATGTCCAGATACTTGCCCGGATGCAAGAGGAAAGTGAGTATGGAATATATACTATGTACCACATTCTGCATGGAGTATTACATAGGAGTGCTATTGATAGAATATATATACAGTGGGGCAAAAAAGTATTTAGTCAGTCACCAATAGTGCAAGTTCCACCACTTAAAAAGATGAGAGGCGGCTGTAATTTACATCATAGGTAGACCTCAACTATGAGAGACAAAATGAGAAAACAAATCCAGAAAATCACATTGTCTGATTTTGTAAGAATTTATTTGCAAATTATGGTGGAAAATAAGTATTTGGTCAGTAACAAAATTTCATCTCAATACTTTGTTATATATCTTTTGTTGGCAATGACAGAGGTCAAACGTTTTCTGTAAGTCTTCACAAGGTTGGCACACACTGTTGTTGGTATGTTGGCCCATTCCTCCATGCAGATCTCCTCTAGAGCAGTGATGTTTTGGGGCTGTCGCTTGGCAACACGGACTTTCAACTCCCTCCAAAGGTTTTCTATAGGGTTGAGATCTGGAGACTGGCTAGGCCACTCCAGGACCTTGAAATGCTTCTTACAAAGCCACTCCTTCGTTGCCCTGGCGGTGTGCTTTGGATCATTGTCATGTTGAAAGACCCAGCCACGTTTCATCTTCAATGCCCTTGCTGATGGAAGGAGGTTTGCACTCAAAATCTCACAATACATGGCCCCATTCATTCTTTCATGTACCCGGATCGGTCGTCCTGGCCCCTTTGCAGAGAAACAGCCCCAAAGCATGATGTTTCCACCCCCATGCTTTACAGTACGTATGGTGTTTGATGGATGCAACTCAGTATTCTTTTTCCTCCAAACACGAAAAGTTGTGTTTCTACCAAACAGTTCCAGTTTGGTTTCATCAGACCATAGGACATTCTCCCAATACTCTTCTGGATCATCCAAATGCTCTCTAGCAAACTTCAGACGGGCCCGGACATGTACTGGCTTAAGCAGTGGGACACGTCTGGCACTGCAGGATCTGAGTCCCTGGCGGCGTAGTGTGTTACTGATGGTAGGCTTTGTTACATTGGTCCCAGCTCTCTGCAGTTCATTCACTAGGTCCCCCCGCGTGGTTCTGGGTTTTTTGCTCACCGTTCTTGTGATCATTTTGACCCCACGGGGTGAGATCTTGCGTGGAGCCCCAGATCGAGGGAGATTATCAGTGGTCTTGTATGTCTTCCATTTTCTAATTATTGCTCCCACAGTTGATTTCTTCAATCCAAGCTGGTTGCCTATTGCAGATTCAGTCTTCCCAGCCTGGTGCAGGGCTACAATTTTGTTTCTGGTGTCCTTTGACAGCTATTTGGTCTTCACCATAGTGGAGTTTGGAGTCTGACTGTTTGAGGGTGTGCACAGGTGTCTTTTTATACTGATAACAAGTTTAAACAGGTGCCATTACTACAGGTAATGAGTGGAGGAAAGAGGAGACTCTTAAAGAAGAAGTTACAGGTCTGTGAGAGCCAGAAATCTTGATTGTTTGTAGGTGACTGTTGGGGACATTAAAGTGTCCTCATAAGAGTATGTTGCAGAGTTCCAAATTAGATAATTAATTAACAGGCCTAGATGGACAGCAGCCATCTTTCTTTTAGGCCTGGAGAACTGATTAAAGACACAAGATGGTAGTGTATCAAAAGAGTTCTGATTTTATTATAAGAAAAAGGTAGTTTAAATACATTACAGACAAAGAGCTGGCTTGGCTTATTCTAATTAGTATAGTATAAAATGATTGGTCATAGAGATACAAGATAAGCCTGGCACATGACTATTGGCTGAGGCCTGATATAATCCACATCTCATTATAGCTTTCCACACTGGGATGGACTTTCCCATGAAACAAAGAAGGATTCAAAATACTTATGTGTGAGCTAACATCCCAGACTATGTCTATATGTATATATCATGGCAAAAGAGATAAGATGACATGTTGCAACTTAATTAACAATTAGCTACATAGATTCTGTCTATACAAACTCTATGTGGCCTTCATAAACCATAAAATATGACAGAGTGCCCAGATACCATAAGATTAATACTTTTGTTGGTTATGTGTCCATACATCATGTAAAGGAGGTAAGAGATATAAAAAGTCAGCTGCATCTTCTCAAAATGAGGCCCTTGAGAGATAAGGATTAGCAACCTCTGCATTAACGTTCATTATCACATTCCTTAAAGTCTAACAAAGGGCCTCCTTGACTTAAGAAGAAAAAACACATACTTATACAGTTTATATGTGAAAGAGTACAAGATGGCTGCCAAAATACAAAGATGGAGGACTTAACTCTAACATGACCAAATACTTATTTTCCACCATAATTTGAAAAAAAATTCTTACAAAATCAGACAATGTGATTTTCTGGATTTGTTTTCTCATTTTGTCTCTCATAGTTGAGGTCTACCTATGATGTAAATTACAGACACCTCATCTTTTTAAGTGGTGGAACTTGCACTATTGGTGACTGACTAAATACTTTTTTGCCCCACTGTGTGTGTGTGTGTGTGTGTGTGTGTATATATATATATATATATATATATATGTATGTATACTTTAAAATAAAGAATAGATAGTGACTTAAAGGGATTCTACCATTAAAGCAACTTTTTTTTTCTAATTACCACGTCGGAATAGCCTTAAGAAAGGCTATTCGTCTCCTACCTTTAGATGTGGTCTCCATCGCGCCGTTCCTTAGAAATATCGGTACTTACCAGTATGCTAATGAGGTCTCAGCAGCAATGAGGGCGTCCTTCTTCTTCATCTGCCTCCTCCCCTTGCTGTCGTCTTCTTTCTTCGTCATGTCTGACGCCTGCGCAGTCGGCTCTGACAGCGAGACGCTGTTAGAGCCGACTGTGCATGCCGGCCGGCGGCCATATTTCCAAGGCTGCAATTGCGCGCATGCGCAGTACACTCTTCACATCTTTGCCGAACAGAGTGTACTGTATATGCTCAGTAAGGTCCGTACAGCCCTTCGACGCCTTGATGAGTTCACTTGCGCGTCGGAGGGCTGTACAGACCTTACTGAGCATGTGCAGTACACTCTGTTCGGCGAAGATGTGAGGAGCGTACTGCGCAATTGCAGCCTTGGAAATATGGCCGCCAACTGCGCAGGTGTCAGACATGACGAAGAAAGAAGACGACAGACAAGGGGAGGAGGCAGATGAAGAAGAAGGACGCCCCCATTGCTGCCGAGACCTCATTAGCATACCGGTATTTCTAAGGAACGGCGCGATGGAGACCACATCTAAAGGTAGGAGACGAATAGCTTTTCTTAAGGCTATTCCGACGTGGTAATTAGAAAAAAAAAGTTGCTTTAATGGTAGAATCCCTTTAAGTCTATATCAGGTTTTCGGTGTAAGGTCCAATTTACATCTGCGCATGGGTTTCCATTCGGGGACTCAATGAACGGAAACCTAATCCGCGTAAAAAGCGGCTACCTCAGGAAGCCGGTGGACCCCATAGACTATAATCGGGGCCATGGTGTTTCCACATAATAAATGTGGAAAGAAGTGCGCTGCTTACACTAAGTTTCTCTCTGCATTTTTCATGTAGAGAGTGGAATGCAATAGCCTGAACGCAGATGTGACCCGGGCCTTAGCAATACATGTTTGTGATATTAGTGTCATCGGTAAAGAGAGCTTAGTTGCAGCTTTGTCGCCCAGTCACTATACAATGTACAGTGCTATCTGCTTCTGACTCTGTGCACTGTATAGTACAAGGACTACAGCTCCAGACAGCAACCCCCCCCCCCTTCCCCCACCAGTGATCAGATATCTATGGCCATAAAAAATCTTGGACAACTCTGAAGTAATTCATTGCAAAGGTTTTATAGCCTTTAGATGGTGGCATTAAGAGAAATGACTATGGAGTGAATTGCTGGGAATGTTCTGCTTTTTCAGCGCTGTTCCCATTATTCCGGCATATGCTAGTCTGGCACTAGGTAAATTTGTCCTCCAGGTGAAGCCGTGTGACTCCATCCTGGTCTTCGAGCACTATCAGACGAGGATCTGCTGAGCTCTATGTCCTGGGGCTTTGCTTGTACACGCTGCTATATTTTCTGCCTCCTTCCTTTTAGCTTCAGGCTTTGTACTGTGACAACCTTGCTGTTCTGTGTTTTTTATTGCAATCTCAGCTTTTTTTATGTTAAAATCTAGTCATTTTTTTTTTGGTCCCGGCTAGGTTTACGACAAGAATATGCAGCTTCTGCTTCCCGGCGCAGCTCTGGCTCATCGTGTCACTCCATGAGGAGGGGGACATATAGTGACCAGGAACTAGACGCCCACAGCTTAGAAGATGAGGAGGACGCAGTCCAGCACTCGGCACATCTGTCTGTGAGCAGGTTCTCTCCTTCTCCACGTCACTCTCCTCGGCCTTCTCCTAGACATTCACCCAGAAATTCCCCGCGCTCCAGATCCCCAGCCCGCAGCTTGGAGTACCGAGGAGCTTCTCCCCAGCCTATGCTCAGCCGTCTGCAGCAGCCTCGCCTCTCGCTTCAGGGACAGGCCACCGACATGCAAACTAACGTGGTCAAAAATGAAGGTAAATGACCGGGAGGAATAGATGGTGCACAGAATGCAGGCTGCTATATATGGCAGCTGTGTAGGTCTTCACTAGAGATGAGCAAACACTGTTCGGATCAGCCGATCTGAACAGCACGCACCCATAGAAATGAATGGAAGCACCTGTGACGCCTGCCGGCCGCCGGCAAAGTCAGCGTCACAGGTGCTTCCATTCATTTCTATGGGTGCGTGCTGTTCGGATCGGCTGATCCGAACAGTGTTCGCTCATCTCTAGTCTTCACCTCTCATTTCTCATGAATGTCTCAGGCTAATAAGAGCTACAGGGTAGAGATGTTTAAACAATGGGGTGAGTTACTAATGTATTATGCCTAGAATGTGTTGCAAAATTTGGCAGCAAAATGTTGGAACTAGTTTTAAGCCATTGGGAAATGGTCATGGAAAGGAATATGGAATGAAATGCAAGATGCAAATTTTTGTAATATATTGACCAAAACTAGGTCAACCAATAGGTAGTGGAAACCTTTAGAGTAGGCAGGTTTATACAACATGAAACTCTGGCACGTTTTCAGACCGCCTGCCGTCTTTGTAGGTTGTTTTCATGCTGCAAATTTCCAGCAGCTTTGCAAGATGACAGGTCTGGTCATCCTGAGCGCCAAGCTCTCCCCGCTAGCAGCGTCTCCCCTGGCTATGCCTTCTCCTGGGAACAGACATCCCCTCTCCCACCTTATATATGGCTCAGTAACTTTCTGAGCACTGCTCTCCTTCTGTCATAGACATAGCATGTGCACAATACCCGGTGATTGATGGAGGTTCTCATCTAGATTCCGGGTCATACAAAGAGCAGATGACGGTTTTAACTCCCTAATGACCAGGCTGGAGTTTTTTTGTGAAGATCCTGTTACACCAATTCTTTAAGCACAAATCTCATTAGCGGGAGGAAACAATCTGTATACAGAGCCTCATCTGACTCTGGTCTATCTTGTATAAGGCCTGAGTGCGCTGCTCAAGGCTTTTCCGATCAGGGATCTCCTTTCCAATAATTTATAGAGCAGAACCCACCCTGCTTTGTGAAATTGGATCGGAACAGAACCCCCATAGAAGTGTATAGAGTTTGGAAGGCATTCAGAGCCTTAAATTAAAAAATCGCGACTTACTTGACTTTCACACTTGGTCTTGTGCATGAGTCCATAGGATTATCCTCATTGTTCCCAGTGACTCCTCCAAGATTTATGACTTTGTGTACATGATCTGCTACTAACTTTTTGCATTTTTCCTTTCTGCCTATCTCTTTAGAGAAATTGAGACGGAGTCTTCCAAATCTCTCCAGGGTACCCGGGACACAGACAGTGGAGGCCGTAAAAAATAGCAGAAGCTATGAGTCAAACTTGCAAGTGCCAAATGGTGGCGTACCTCGAGTACCTAGCACTTCCAGTAAGTGACAACATCACATCTGCAGGAGAATTCTTCAGTAGGAATCTATTGTCTTAAAGGGGTTGTCTGAGATTAGACAAAAGGGTTGGCTTTTCTTCTGGAAACAGCATCACTCGTGTACATGGTCTGTGGCAGCACAGCGCATCTGTAGTGAATGACAAGGTGTGAACAGAAGTGGTGCTGATTTTGGAGAATAAAGTAACCATGTACAGCGCTGTGCTAGGTAAGCAATGAAGTTGCTGCAGTGCTTGTCTGAATACTACAGCTTCTTCACTAAGCTAATAGATGGAGATGTTCGGTTCCTAAAGATGACTGGAGCTAGGGTCTCCTCACTACCATCATGGATGTGGCCTAGCCTGGTCCCTGAAGGTCCAAATCCAGCTTTTGTTGTTCCCTTCTGCCCTGTGGACATTTAGTGGTTAAGCCTGTGCTCAGCAACTTCATCCAAACTTCTCTTACTAGCTCTAGCGATGTGTGAAAGTGGTGGGGCCCCAGCCATCATCATATACCGACTCTTCCTATAGGTCAGAGATAGGGAACCTTCGGCTCTCCAGCTGCTGTGAAACTACAACTCCCAGCATGCTCCATTCACTTCCAGGGGTGTTCCAAGAAAAGCAGAGAAGGTGTGTATGCTGGGAGTTGTAGTTTTACAACAGCTGGAGAGCCGTACAGTCCCTACCCCTGCTATAGGCGATAAATGGACAACCCCTTTAATATCAATATGTTCTCTATTGGCTTTTGAATTGCACAATATTATCTTCCTGCATTACACGTTGCATATATTTTGCATGAACTGGAGGATTGATGCATGGCCACCCTGCATGTGCTAACGTCACATGTCGCCTGCTACAGAAACTTTGTGTAGTTTGAGCAAACTTTTATCTATCTTATGTTGCATTTTTACTGATTTGTGGAATGGTTCTGATTTTCCTTCATATTTGAGGAAAAACTATTGAGACAAACCGCACAAAATATGTTGTCCTGTTTTATAATAGACAGAGCAGATTCATACTTATGAGCCCACTGTATTCAAGAGGGGCATGATCCCTCTACATCTTTTTTTAGGTGACAACTTACATTACAGCTATAGCGTACAGTGCTAACCACTGAGCCATCGTATTGACCCTGTTGTGTTTGAGTTTTTAATATGGGCCCAGGGAAAAGTGATAGACTGGAACAGTAGTCAGAGACCTGGGCATCATTCTCTTACAGCTGTGTTCAGGTTTCTGTTCAGGGGTCCGCTTGGGGACCCCCCAAATGAAAACCTAATCTGCATAAAAAAGCGTTTACCTTAGGAAACCCGCAGACCGAATCTTTCCTATCCTATCCTAATAATATCCTAATCCTCATAATAATAATATAATAATAATATATAATATCCTAATATATTAATATTATTATTATTTTTTTTTTTATTATTATTATTATTATTATAGTTTGGATGTTTGTTACTCAATCACACAAAAACGGCTGAACAGATTTGGATGAAATCTGGCATATAGTCTGTAACATCGATTAACACACAGGCTCCTTTTTATCCCGGTAAATGAGATGGCTTCACTACTGTTATGAATTTATGTTCACATACTATATTACACTGCTCTTGGCAGCAGCTTATCTCAGATTCTGATTAAACCAGGTCTGTTATCTCTATGTGTAAACTCACCCTCAGTCCATTGTGTACATGCATTTGCATATTATCTGATCTGCTCCAGGCAGTGCTGACACACTGGATTGGAAAACACCTTTACTCCACATTGGTAGTTTGCTACTTTTAAACATGCCGGGAAAAGGAAAATCTAATTTGTCCCAAAATTCTAAAACAACGAGCGCTATGAAGGAGCCAGAAGTCACAGACTTCTCAAGCGGAAGTGATAGGGATCATTGGTGCCAACAACACACTCATTATATGGTGTCCCAGCAAGCTGTTGAGATGCCAGAACAATCACGGGCACAGCGCGAGGAATGAGTTCATCAGCAGGCCAGCTGAATATAGGCGGATCATCGACACCAACAACACGCAGACGAAGTCGTGGGCAGTGGCTAGTAGATTGTAATTGGGTCCGTGTGGTTTCCGAGCGACAAATGCAGAGAGAGAAGTACTGCTTGCATTGCTTTTCTCTCTGCAGTTTTCATGTGGATAGGGGAATGGAATCCCTGAACGCAGAGGGGAACCGAGAGTTAGCTGGCCAATACAGAACTGCATCAGAAAAATGCAATACTAATTAATTAGTATTAATGTCCTATTAAGTTTGCTATACAGCGCAGTATAGAGTCCTGGTAAAATGGTATCTAACCATACCCCAGTATGATACAGTGAAAGGCCATTGTCTAGATCCTGGTGATCTAGGGCAGCGAAGAGGTTGAATGTCAGAATCCCTGGTGGTCTACAGGAATCACATTTTTTTTCATTTAAGATTCCTGGTGGAGGGCACAGGGAGGTTAGTGCTGCATATCAGGGGTCCAGTGAGTTACCAGCCCTTTGCAGAGCGCAGTCAGATGTCGAATACCTCTCACTGCCCTGCTGATGCTCTAAGTCAGACCTAGGCAATGTACAGCCCGCAGGCCACATCCGGTCCTCTGACTGCTTCTATCCGGCCCACAAGGACCTGAGATGATGTCATCACAGCCTATCACCAGGATAGGCTATGACTCGTTAGTGGGCGGAGCCACACGGGACTGTGTGCTTGCTGCAAGCTGCCGGCAATGAGGCTGCTGGATGATAAAGAGAGAAGAGACAGCATGTGTGAGCAAGAGGGGGGACTAGGGGCAGATGTAGGGGGGCAGTTACACTGAATGCACATTTAGGGGGGACATTAAACTAGGGGGCAAATGGAGGGTGATATTAAACTGTAGCAGCTGGAGGAGGATTTTAAACCATGGGGGGTAGCTGGAGGGGGACATGTCTGCCTCTAGTTGCCACCAGTTTAATGTCCCCCTCCAGCTGCCCCAGTTTAATATCCCCTCTAGTTTCTGCTGGTTTATACTGGGGCACCAGGAGAGGGACTTAATACTGTGGGACATTTGGAGGGGAACATTTATAATGTAGGGACATATAATGTACGGGTGACTTTAGGAGGATTATACTTTATGGGGGCACATGGAAAGATGAATGAGAATGAGCGGAGTCAGCGTAGAAGTGGGTGGAGCTAAATTTGCCGCAGCACGCATGGCCCTCTAGAACCGTTACAATTTCTCATGTGGCCCCATGGGAAAATTAATTGCCCACCCCTGTTCTAAGTAGTCACATGACTGTCCCTGCTGTACAAGCAGACTTACTTCTCTGCCCATGTGTATACAGGGTACTTTGCTGAGGTGCTTCTATGGGGTTCTCCTTTAATCCCATAAGAATAGTTTCCTGGCACTGGCCTTTGAAGAAGGTAGGAGTCCCTGTACAGATGCTATGTACTTGCATTGCATTTATTATGTAAACAGAATTATTTTCAGCACTAATACAATACTGATAGGTTATGATGGGATAGGCAACGTTAGATAAATGGGGGTTTGACTTGAAAGCCATGATGCTCCTTCATTGTTTTCCAGGCGTAGCTCCCTTCTTTCCCTAGTGGCTATGTCTGGTACTACAGTACACTTACATCTCTGTCTCCTTTTATACAGAGGAGCACAGCATACAACTTGTGTATTTGGGATTTGCTTTGTTAAACCCTAGAACCTCACCTCCACCACGCTTCTCTGCACGCCTGTTTTTATTTTCCAGCTTTTTCACCCATCTTCTAAATACAACCTTTTTATGTTTTTATATTTGCACTTCTGTTGCATTTAGTAACCCACATTCTCCGTTACATATCCTGGCACTTGGTTTCTAGATTAATTGAATATTTCATTGTCTTTCAACAGCGCCAAAAAGGCAGATAAGTATGCCACGCACATGCCAGAAACCAAAACAGGGTGTTGCAGCCCCTAAAGGAGGTAATGTTCAGCCAGCACCACTTGGTACCCTGTATAGATGGCCTAAAACTATTCGGCTTATTCGACAAATTTACTTTAGCACTGGTCTAGCGCAAGGAGCAAAGTAACCAAAATGTCTAACCCTATACAAAAAAAAAAACAACCTTTTTGTACATCTATCGGAGATTCTTGCCATCTAGACCACATTTTTCATTTTATTTTATGACATTTTTTTTTTCCTCCCCAGAAAAACACTCCTCTCCTCTTCAGTGCCCTGCCTTGGTGGCCTTACTGGTCTTTGTTTACAAGCTGCCAGGGAGCTGTGAGATGTAAAAAGGGATTTTAGTGATTCACTTTACAGCAGGCACCTGCTTTGTGGCCTGTGCAGAGATCATTTGTATAGGGAGGAGCATAAGGAATGTTGTGACCATCGCCTATTGTGATTGGTCTCTGTGGTATCTATATAAAGGGGTCATTGTAACAGGATAATGAGATGACTGCTAAGAAGTGATCTTTACAGAACAGGAAGCATCAGTCTATTATGAGGCTCAGTAGTCAGTGGCAAAACAGCTATGTTACATAAAAATAATATATTGATAGACAGATAGATGAGATATATAGAGAGACAGTGACATGACATGGAAAATGCTTCATGGAATACAAGGTAAGTTGTAAGGCTATGTGTACATTGGTGGTGATGGCGCCATTCTGAGCCTCATCTGCATGCAAGTACTGCCAAATTTGAAGACGAGTGATGCATGCATGTTTGTCTATGGATAACCCAGATTGATGCCTTTTATAAGGCTTCTTGTAAACTGACTGCTATTTCTCCTAATAAACACAATTCCTATTTAGATGTTTATGGATAACTTTTTTTGTGCTATGCTTTATTAACCCATCTACCGTATATACTCGAGTATAAGCCGAATTTTTCAGCACAGTTTTTGTGCTGAAAAAGCTCCCCTCGGCTTATACTCGAGTTGGCAAAAAAGAAAAAAAATTTTTTTATTTTTTTTTTATTTTTTTTTTTGGGGGGAGGGGGTGGTTTATGACCAGCTGCAATAGTAATGTATAGAATCTCCCATTAAATAGTGGGGGGAAAAAAGAAGCCTTAAAGAAAATAAAAAATTAAAGTTCTAAATCCCTCCTTTCCCTAGAATACATACAAAAGTAGATAAGATAAAATAAACCTTTAATAGTCCCACAGTGGGGAAATTTCAGTATGTTACAGCAGCATAGTAATACAGATACAGGATAATACACAGTAATATATTACACATATGCTGAGAAGAGAAGATATACTAGGAGTCTATAGCAGCTAAGGAACAGAAGAAGAAAGAAGAAAGACGTGATAATCATTAGTTCTCTGTGCGGAGTGTCTTCGCTTGGTCTGATGTAGATTATACAGCCTGGTCGCGGTTGGAAGGAAGGACTTGCGATAGCTCCTTCTCACACTTGGAGTGGAGCAGACGGTCACTTACAGTACTGCCAAGTGCCATCTAGGTCTCATACATGGGGTGGGATTTGTTCTCCCGCATGGAGGTCACCACAGACAGTATCCTTCTGTCACCCACCACCTGTACTGGGTCCAGGGGGCTCCCCAGGACAGAGCTGGCCCTCCTGATCAGCCTGTCAAGTCTATTTCTGTCCCTGGTTGATATACTGCTCCCCCAGCAGGCCACACCGAAAAAGATGGCTGAAGCAACCACAGAGTTGAAAAAGGCCCTAGGAAAAAAGATTGTGAAACACAAACACATTAGGTATCCCTGTGTCTATTGAATATAGGGGATCTGCAGTGCTCCTGTTCCATCAGGAAGGGGTTAATAGGAGCACTGCAGATCCCCTATATTCAGCCAGACTGAATTCCAAGTGGGGGAAAAAAACCCTCAGTCCTCAAGCTCAGGGAAGGGGCAGACAGACAACCAAACACCCCCTCCCCTTCCCCAGCACCTACTGCACCCAAAAACTCTGATCATTTTAACTTTTGAAATTTTCCAGTAGCTGCTGCATTTCCCCCCCTCGGCTTATACTCGAGCCAATAAGCTTTCCCAGTTTTTTGTGGTAAAATTAGAGACTTGGCTTATATTCGGGTCGGCTTATATTCGAGTATATACAGTAACTTCTTTTTAATAGAAAACAGGTTGTAAAATTCCGTCTGTATGTAGAGCTGTAGCATTTGCCAAAGGAGGGATCATCTCATCAAAATCACATTGCCGACTGTGTTTTGACTAGCGATATCTCTGTTTTTGTTCTGGTTAGTATTGCGTCCCACTCACTCCTAATCTAGGTGTTTATATAATCAGAGATACAGCCATTTGACGTGACTTTTCCCCAATGCTACATACTGGTAAATGTGTACGGAGTTTAATAATTGTTAGGTTAATTATGTTACAAAATATTGATGCAATCATCTCAAAGTCTGTGTCCTCCACAATATGGACGGAAATAGAATATGCTGTAGTAGTAATACTGTCGTGTGAATTGCAGCATGCACTACAGTCCGCGGGTATTTCATAGTACATGTCGTCCAAAAATAAAGTTGCCTTAGAGCAGCGGTTCTCAACCTGTGGGTTGTGACCCCGGCTGGGGTCGAACGACCAAAACACAGGGTCGCCTAAAGCATACCTCCCAACCGTCCCGGTCGGTGGAAGGTATGTCCCGGGTTTCAACTCACTGGCGCCCGGAGGACGCCAATGAGTTGAACACACAAGCGATTAAAGCTGCGGCTTCTGCATGTGTAGCCGCGATGTGATGATGTCACATCATGCCTGCAACTACATGAGTGAGCGAGACCGCAGAGAGGTGAAACATAATGAAGGGGCCCATGAAACTGGGGGCAGATGAAGGGGGGGGGACGGGGAAGGCATGACACTGGGGACAGAGATGGAGGGACATGAAACTGTGGGCAGATGAAAGGGGGGTGGAAATGAAACTGAGGGCAGATGAAGGGGTTATATGAAACTGGGGGAGAGATGGAGGGGGGACATATAATGTACGGGTGACTGTAGGAGGATTATACTGTGTGGGAGCACATGAAAAATGAATCAGAATGGGCGGAGTCAAAATAAAAGTGGGCGGAGCTAAATTAACCACGGCGCGGGCCGCACATTTTGTGCCTCTTTCTGATCTTCAAAAGTTGGGAGGTCTGCCTAAAGCCATCAGAAAATACATATGTCCGATGGCTTTAGCCGCTGAGAAGCCGCTCTACTGTCTTCAGCAGCGCTATTCAGCTGGAACGCACGCTGTTATGGATGCACGTTCCAAACTGAATGGGGTCACCGCAACATGAGGAACTGTATTGTGGGGTCATGGCATTAGAAAGGTTGAGAACCACGGCCTTAAAGGGAACAAAGTATCAGGCATGTTGAAATCTAACTTGTTCTATTCTAATTTTTGCAACAAAAAAAACAACTTGTCTGCCCTTGTCTTGCCTATAAACTCATGTCTTTCATATCATGCCAGTGAAGATGACTGTAGGTTTCTAAGATGAGATGTTTCCGTTCTACATATTAATCATCACAACCTTCTCTTTTTTTCTTACTTTAGTACCATCTCCGTGCAAGATCCGCACCCCTGCAGCACCGTCTCCTTTAGCACTACGCCAGCCCATGAAAGCTTTGTCTAACCCTGGCTCTCAGCTTACACAAGAAGCAGTCGCTGCTGCTCAGAACCTCCCCACATCGGGCCCACCATCCAACCCACAGTCTGGCTCTGCAAGTCCAGTCGCCCGAGCTAGCACACCAATGAAGAGTGGTTTGCCCAGACCTAGCACACCGTCAGGTGGTAATATACCAGTGCCTCGCAGCAAACTTGCACAACCTGTTCGACGGTAGGTGTATAAAATAGATTGCAGCCAAAAAAAAGTGGCAGATTAAAGTGATCAGTAGGGTTGAGCCGATCTTGACTTTTCAGGATCGATTTTGAAATCCGATTTCCGATCATTTTACATTCGAACCCGATCTTGATCCCAATTCCGATCCCAATGCAAGTCAATGAGATTTTTTTTACTAATCGGAAATCGGATTTTAAAAACAATCCTATTCACTATACAGCCTGGAATCTAACAATTGATTGCTTTAATTGTTAGAATCCACGCTGTGTAGTGATTTTTTTTTTTTTTTTTTAATCACTAAGTAGCCAGAGGATTTTTTTTTTAATCCTCCGGCTACTTGGTCCCTACTGGTGTCCACTTACCTGCAGAGATGGCTGCTCCGGTGCCCGGTGTTTTAGTTTTTCTTCCCATCGCTGCCTCCCAGGTTAGGAGAGTGTGGGCGGGTACTGGGAGGGGAGATGACATGTCTCCCCGCCCTGTACCCGCCCACACTCTTCTAAGTCACAAGCCCCGCCTAACCTGGGAGGCGGGGGCAGCGAGGCGAAGAAGAACGAGAACACCGGGCATCGGACCAGCCATCTCTGCAGGTAGGTAGCTACTAGAGGTGTTAGCTAGTCTCCCATTAGAATGAATGGACGCAGCCAGCATGCAGGGGGTTAAGGCTGTGTGCCGGCTGCTTCCATTCATTCCTATGGAACCGCAGCGGAGCCTTCACACTGAGTATACACTCCGCTCAGAATGAGCGAAGCGTATACTCAGTGTGAAGGCTAACATTGTTAGCTTTTCCCACAATGCTTGACCAGTAGCAAAGCATTGTGGGAAATAATCACCGATCTCAATCCCACCTATAAAGATCATGTTCGGAATTCCGATCGCGATCGTGAAATTTTCTCGATCGCCGATCAGAATCCGATCTTTTCCGAACACAATTGCTCAACCTAAGTGATAAGCATTACATGTATTAAATCTGCACACTTATTTCATTGTATTTTTCTTTTTAATATTTTCTTATTGATTATATTTTATATATTATTTCATTAATTTTTATTTTATTTTTATTTTTTGCAGATCATTGCCAGCTCCCAAATCCTACGGCGCTATGAAAGACGATAGCTGGAAAGAAGGCTGCTACTGACCCACCAAATCCTAAACCTTCACTGCTCGATGGACGCGTCATCCACACTGTGACTTCATGGGGCACTGTGGGATTTGCCTACCTGATCCCAGGGTCCTCTGTCCGTATCTAGCACAAGCGGCAGAGGTTACAAAGAAGAGCACTTTATTGATGTTGACCATCAGCTGTTGTAGTCCTACAATCTCTCTATCATGACATCACCCCTCATTTTATTCTTAGCTTTCTACAGTCTTAACCCTTAAGATACTACATGCACTGCATCCCCATTTGGCTTCTCAAGTAAATCCAGTGACAGGAGTAACATCTGGTAATGGCTTATATTTTTTTAGCTTACAAGATGTGTGGTTAATGCCAAAGAACAACTGCTGAAAAGATTTCTTTTTTATATATATCTATATAAACTATATTCAGAGTTTATTATGCATTACGCACTAACATTGCAATGGTCTACAGAGGTATATCATCTGCGAGACTGTTTTCAGTACTGATTTTACAGTTTTATACAAAGACAAATGGATCTTGTGCCATGTAGCCTATGTAATAGCTGCTGAGTCTTTCACAAACATTTAAAGGGATTCTACCGTTAAAACCTCTTTTTTTTGTGGATAAGATGTCAGAATAGTCTTTAGAAAGGCTATTCGTCTCTTACCTTTAGATGTGATCTCCGCCGCGCCGTTCCTTAGAAATACCGTTTTTTACCGGTATGAAAACTAGTTCTCTGACAGCGATGGGGGCGGGCCCCAGCGCTGAAAATACGATGGGGCATCCCCACTGCTGCTCATAAACAGGTTCCAGCGACGTCTCTCTCTACGGCTGGATCCTCCCCTTCTCTGTCGTCTTCCTCCTGCGTCACCTCCGACGCCTGCGCAGTTGGCTCTGCCAGTGAGTCACCAGCCGAGTGCGAATGCCGGCCGGTGGCCATTTTTGGGAGGCTGCTTTTGCTCTTGTAGTTCAATGCAGGAGTGGCCTCCCAAAAATGGCCGCCGGCTGGCATTCACACTCTGCTCTGCTGGTGTCTCACCGGCAGAGCCAACTGCGCAGGCGTCGGAGGTGACGCAGGAGGAAGACGATAAAGGGGAGGATCCAGCCGAAGATAGAGGCGTCGCAGGATCGTGTTCTCAAGCAGCAGTGGGGACGCCCCCATTGCATTTTCAGCGCTGGGGCCCGCCCCCATCGCTGCGAGAGAACTAATTTGCATACCGGTAAAAACCGGTATTTCTACGGAACGGTGCGGTGGAGATCACATCTAAAGGTAAGAGACGAATAGCCTTTCTAAAGGCTACTCCGATGTCTTATCCACAAAAAAAAGAGGTTTTAATGGTAGAATCCCTTTAAGGGGGTTAAGCCGCCTTCTCATTTATGATCTACCCTTAAGATGGGCCATCAATTTTAGATCAGCAAGGGTCCAACTGTTGTGGCCCCCTGACAGATCAGCTGTTTCGCCAGGCACGGCCAGGTATTTACTATGCTGCTGCCTCGCTGTATAGTTGATAGCGGCCATTGTGGGAACTGCAGAAGTGTCTTATGGACTTGAATGGGACACCACTGCAGAACCCGCCATCAGTGCTATGAACTACATGCCAAGAGAAATGGCGGAGCCGAGATAGTCCCAAAAACCTGGTCCCCACTGACTTAAACTTCAAGCCCTACCTTAGGCCGTCAATATTGTGGAGGGTGCTAACCCCTTTATCTCTTCATAGGATCCTCTAACAGTGAAAGGGTAAGTTCACACGATGTAACGTGCCGCGCGATCTGCCACGTATATGGCGTGTGAGAGCTTGCACGCCGTAAACGCTCCCATTGATTTCAATGGGAGTTAGGGTCGTATACGCCGTGTTATTTTGCAGCCGCAAAATTATCAGAGTTTAAAAATAAGCGAGTAAATCAAAGACAAGTTGTATTTGCTTGGTCCCCGTTGCAGAGAGCGTAGTGACATAGCGGTTGTCAGACTTCAGGATCCGCTACATAGCGTGCGCACCCGCTGAGCGTATGAGCAGGACTCTTGGCATGGGAAATACTGATCTACACCCCCCTCCTAATATTATACACATTGATGTGCAGAGGGCTATGCACCATGTGGTGTACATCCTGATCTATCCTTTCACTGTCAGATTGTCCGGAGAGCGAATCTGTGTGCCAAGTGGGCCAATAGCTGTTTGCGCTGTACCGTTGCATTCCCTTTCTGTACACAGGGGGTTAATATTAGAAGGCTTTGTTATATTCTCCATTCTCTACGTGTATTCACATTGTAAATAATCTTCTTCTCCTGGCGCCTCTCAGTATTGTACTAATTTATCTTGCCTTACATATAACCTATGTAACATTACCAGTGCCAGCGCTGGGCATTGTCTATCCAATGGCCCAAAGCTGTATACCTGTATACCCCACCTCCCCTTACAGATGGTGTTTGCCGTGTATTTCACATGGGTCTCTTATACATCATTTTAAATCCTTACTCCTCCCAACAAATATATAAATTAAGACTAGCGTCTTGTACGCCAGTCTTCACTCCCCAGCTGATGCGAGATGTGCCTGTGTACCAGAATTGAGATCCACAGCGGTCAATGACTGGCGTAGATGTCAGGTGTAACGCCATGGCGGTATTCTGGCATGGGTTATAGTACACTTATTGGGCTTGAGGTCACCCTGATCCTTCTGCATCCCAATATCCACTCCAAAGTGGCACAACAAGAGGGCGTGCGCCAAAGATGTGCCACATCTGCTCCCATGTATGCCATTTCTCCGGCATAGAGGGGATAAGATTCCCCCAATGGGTCCCTCCTAATCTGATGTGTTAAAGGAGTTTTGTCATTAGTCAGATGGCGGTGGATCCAACCACGAGTCCTCAGCATTCTCCATGCGTGACTGTTGCTTTATTCACTCTGTTGGGCGACCTGAGATTGCGGTCCCAGAAAGTGCATTGAACTAAATGGAGCTCCAGACGTACAAGCGCCCATGGAGGCCGCAGAGGGGGTTTCACCTGAATAGGGGGTAAATGTCTGTAATGATGGAACCCCATTAAGGTGCAACCCACTGGCCCTGGGCGCCATTAACCCCTAGTAGAGTATATAGTGCTGTATGTCCATTGAGGACAGGAGTTGTACATGGAGCTTGTACAAGCATGGCTGCCCCCTATAGGACCAGAGCAGCTAGGTATTCCCTACTGTTACTGTAGGGCTGCGGCGCGTGTATCCTGTCACGGGCAAATAGGTAGGAACGTACCATATACCATTTGCCTAGGGGTTTATCAACAATGGGGGAACTTGAATTTGGGCTGAAATTGGAAACTTTACTGAAAAGCTGTCCTAGAAAACGTAGGACCCTGCGAGGGATAGCCTCCATAGTAATGGTGTGACCTAGAGGATCCTGGATGTGGGTTGTGTTTCTGAAAGTGGTAAATTTTAGGATTCTACGTTTTATCCAGCTAGGCTTGGGGTGCGCTGTAAGACAAGACGATGTATACTCACAGTACAACATGGCTAATAATACATCATCCATGGCTCAGTCATCAGACATGGGTTTCATCTTCTGGCTGAATTGTGAACGTGTTTGGCTAAATCCAGTGGACGTGATACTGGCCGAGGTTCTCACCATACATATTGCACTATTAGGTTGTATTTGAAGGGTCTGTCACGTCCAAAATGCCTCCCAAACCAGTCCTAGTACCATATAGGGGCCTGTATACGGAGCAGTAACATACTTCTGTGGCCACAAACTGGTGAAGCAATCCAGAGATGATCATCTTTTTATGGATATGCAAGTGCACCGGAGGCGGGCCCAATGTGCTCCAGCTGTCTGTTCCAATCACCGCCCCTTTAGCCGGTTGTCATAGAGGCAGTTTAGGCCCGCCTCCAGTGCACATGCCAGCTGATTTGCATATCTAAAGCAAAGGTTATTATTTCTATATTGTCTCATCAGTTTGTGACCACAAAGTGGTTTTGTCTCCTCTTAGAGGCCACTACACTGCACTAGTATTGGTTTGGACCTGACAGACTCCCTTTAACAAGTTTAGCTCTTTTAAAGGGGCGGTAAAATCTTCTAGAAAAGTGAAGTAAGCTTAGGCTTTTTAAGTTCTTGCTCTCCAGTGCCTGCTATTTCCCGGTTTCTGGGACACTATGACTATGTCCTTAGTAGAGATGAGCGAACACTGTTCGGATCAGCCGTTCCGAACAGCACGCTCCCATAGAAATGAATGGAAGCAGCCGGCCGCCGGCAAAGTGTACGTGCCAGGTGCTTCCATTCATTTCTATGGGAGCGTGCTGTTCGGAACGGCTGATCCGAACAGTGTTCGCTCATCTCTAGTCCTTAGTACCGCACTAAAGACTGTCCCCGTGCGGGTGAATTTAGGAAATCCCGGGGCAACTTCAGCCTAGCGCATCGTGTCCCTTGACCCTGAAGAGATGGGATAGTATTCACTACGTAGAGACAACCATCTATGAGCAAACTACAGGGAAACCGTGTGACAAGACTTCATCAATATCCGCTCCAGATTTCCAATTGTTTGGGTTTTGCACACAAAAAAGTCAGATCTGCTATAGGTTACATTATAGGCGACATCTACGCCAGCCGCGGGGCGGCATGGGATCTCGCGCAATGCACCAGGACAGGTTTTTTTTTTTTTGCTGATGGATGAGTTTTCCTGCTTGTATGTTGCTTTCTAACCTTGGTGGGCATACAATTCAGCACTGACTACTAGCACAACGCTTTTTTATAGGAGTCGAAGCTCTGTATACGAATACAGGACTCTAAATCACTTGCTCTCCTTACATAGCCATATTTAATGGGGGTTTCCAGGACCTCCCCTGACACCCTGGCCAATCATCTGATTTACATGGGGCCATTGGTCTCAGGAACAGGCACAGCGCCATACACTGTGTAGTGGCCATGAATGGTACTGCAGCTCTCTCCCATTCACGTCACTAGAAAGCGATGCTATGTATGTGTTAGCGGATAAAACCTTAGGACAGGAGTTGGAATGAGGAAAAGTTTCTTCTTTTATCGTTTTATCAAACCTTCTATGCAAAATGACCTCTAAAGCTGCCATAGACAACCACAAGATGATGTATCACCCATCGGACTAATGCACCAAGATAAGGAGGATAAAAAACTAAACTTACAAGTTTAAGAAGAGGGAGCAGATATTTCCACATGACTGATTGAATAGCCATGGGTATATATTTTAGTTTATATTCTATGATTCTAACATTGAAGTCCGTGTTGGGTGAAGGAAAACTTTACTGTAGTTGCGGTATTACAGTCCCTTTTATTTTGAGTAGTGGTATTCATTTATTCTGTGCAAGTTCCCTCTCGCCCAATATACACTATGTGATCAGAAGTATGTGGACGCCTGGCTGAGAATGACTTACAAGTTGGTGGCGCCTCCATGGGTAATGCTGGATACAATATGGTGTTGGCCCACCCTTAGCCTTGATGACGGCTTCCACTCTCGCAGGCAGACGTTCAATCAGGTGCTGGAAGGTTTCTTGGGGAATGGCAGCCCATTCTTCACGGAGTGCTGCACTGAGGAGAGGTATCGGTGTAGGTCGGTGAGGCCTGGCACCAAGTCGGCGTTCCAAAACATCCCAAAGGTGTTCTATAGGATTCAAGTCAGGACTGTGTGCAGGCCCGTCCATTACAGAGATGTTATTGTGGTGTAACCACTCCGCCACAGGCCGTGCAGTATGAACAGGAGCTCCATCGTGTTGTAAGATGCAATCGCCATCCCCGAATTGCTCTTCAACAGTGGGAAGCAAGAAGGTGTTTAATACATCAATGTAGGCCTGTGCTGTGATAGTGCCACGCAAAACAACAAGGGGTGCAAGCCCCCTCCATTACCGATGGAGGGCGACACGAATTTGTAAGTCATTTTCAGCCAGGTGTTGGGATACTTTTGATCACGTAGTGTATATACATACATACATACATACATACATTCATACTTACATAGATACATTTGTCCACCTACCTACATAAAGTCGGTACCTCTGTTTATAGACTCTCTTGATACAAGACCCGCCTGTTCTACTTTTCTGAACCAGGACCTGGGTTTGCTTTTTGTACTCCTGATACTCTGGAGAGAAGTGTGGATATGATAACCAGTGCCTATGATTTATTTATGTTTGCGGATTACAAGAGGATCTTTTTGAATGTGGATTATTTTTGTGCCAATGCAGTTGGATTTTCCTTTGTACGTAAGCAGGTTATGTAACTTACTGCTTCCAAAGTTATTTAAATTTTTTTGTATGTGTGTTAATAAAAAAAAAAAGTGTACAAATGTAAAAATACAGATTTATTCTTAACAGTATATGTATTCCTGGTGTTTATTAAGGATTTTCCCAATAGGATTGTGTGAACTAGTCCGGCTTTTTAAAACATTGGAAGAAAGTTTGGGGACTGTGGCAATGGCTGATGATGACCAAGGGAAAGGAGCGATGGAGCAAATTAAAGGGGATGTCCAGCACTGTGTCACTGATTTTTTTTTTTTTTTTTTTAATTTTAATTTTATTTTTTTTTTCCCTCTGGCCCCCACCATTCCTGAGCAATCACTGTAGTTAATGTCAGCACCTAACATGCTATTTAGGCTCTCTGTTGTCAGGTAGGTGGAACAGACCCTCTAGGACATTAGAGCCAAATTAGCATATTGGGTGCAGAAACTAACCACAGTGATTTCTCAGGAATGGTGGGGGCTAGTGAAAAATGACAGCTGCACCAGAAGTAGTGGTGCGGCACCTTTTTTTGAAGGTTGCAAACATTTGGAGGTCATGAAAAGTCATCTTTAAATTGAGCTGCAAATACTGATACAAATAATAAATCGCCACAGGGGCCACACGATGGCTCAGTGGTTAGCACTGTAGCCTTGCAGCGCTGGAGTCCTGGTGTTCAAATCCCACCAAGGGCAAAAAAAAAAACATCTGCAAGGAGTTTGTATGTTCTGCCCGTGTTTGCATGGATTTCCATCCCATATTCCAAAAAAGACATACTCACAATCTACATTTAATAAAAAAAAAAAAATAATAAATCGGCACTGGCGCGATACACAAACCTTTAGATTTGTTTGTTGTAAGCTCATTTGGCCAATTATTCCTCCTATATTCTCCACGTACACACACAAAAGATTTGAGCATGGTGAAATCTAACCATTTAACCCTTATATCCCCAGATGTCTGCCATTTGGGAAGGTCGGGATACACATTAGGTGGTCAGCCCTTCCCATCAGAATATGGACATTAATCTGATGTGTATGGCTAGCTTTAACTCTTATCATATACTTTGCTGTCCTGCAGTCTGTGAGGTTTAGGTCGTCCTATATCTTGTGCTGGGTTCACACATCTCATATTTATTCCTGAATTTCTGTTCTTCTGCAACAATGTGAAGTGCAAAGTGAATGAAATTCCGACAAAACCTTCCAAAATTCCGCAGCAGGTTCTAGGCCAGCATGCCGTGGATATATAGATCTGCAAAATGACATGTTTGTTGCATATTGTTACAATGGGTAAAACGTGTGCCATCAGGGGAATTTTGCCCCTCAAAACTTCATCTGTTCACTGGCAGGTTTAACCAAACATTATGGATTATTCCCATCTTGGCAAATTACTTTGAAGATGGGAATAATGGCCCCCAAGTAGAGGAAAATGGAAGATGCGGAAATGGCAATTCCAAAAGTGTTCTGCACTGTCCTGGTGCTCGCATGAAAGTCATTGGGTGTTGTGTGCTCAGTGCTAAGGGGCCGTACAAAAACTGAATGCAGCTGTTTATATGGATAGATATATTATAAGTAGAGATGAGCGAGTAGGTATTCGAAATATTCGTACTCAATCGAATACTACTAGCTTTTTGCAGTAAATATTCGATTCAGAGCCAGGATTGATTGGCTGAATGCTATACAGTGTATAGCATTTGGCAAATCAATGCTGGTTCTGCAGCAGGCTCGTCCTTGCTAGGAGCAGTCAGCTCCCTCGTAACAGCAAGCTGCCAGCTCTCCCGACTAGCAAGGATGAGCTTGCTGCAGAACCAGCATTGATTTGCCACAGGCTCGTCCTTGCTAGTCAATAGAGCTGGCAGCTTGCTGTTACGAGGGAGCTTACTTTTTCTCATATGAATGAACAGGCCAGCGTTGATTGGCCAGTGTACAGCATTTGGCCAATCAAAGCTGGTTCTGCCGGAGGCTCGTCTGTGAGGAGTTGGAGTCTAAAATCGGACCACAATGGAGACTGCTGTGGTCTGATCTTAGACTCCGCCTCCTCACAGACAAGCCTCCGGCAGAACCAGTGTTGATTGGCCGAATGCTGTACACTGGCCAATCAACACTGGTCAATGCATTCCTATGAGAAAAAGTAAGTCCCTCGTAACAGCAAGCTGCCAGCTCTCCCGACTAGCAAGGATGAGTGTGCAGCAAATCAACGCTGGTTCTGCCGCAGGCTCGTCTTTGCTAGTCAGGAGAGCTGGCAGCTTGCTGTTACGAGGGACCTTACTTTTTATTAGTGCAAGTGCTGTGTGCAGTTAAAGCGCACGGACCTCATAGACTATAATGGTATCCGTGCGCTTTAACTGCACAGCGCTCCTCCTAAACACTCTCCTCCTGCTATTCGTGGACTTGGTGACTCTCCTTTAGTCGAATAGTGGTTTCCCCTGAAACGAGCATTTTTTCCCATAGACTATAATGGGATTCAATATTCGATTGAGTAGTCGAATATTGAGGCTCTACTCGAAACGAATATCGAATCTTTCACTGTTTGCTCATCTCTAGTTATAAGGGATGAAGAGCCTTGCATACGGCTGTGTACACAAATCTTTACAGTGACCTCAGTTGTGGACTCTCCTTATACACTACTAATGACTGTAAGCTGCAGGGGAAATTGTGCAGATACAACATGCTGGCAAGTAATGGACTAATGTAACGTCCTACAACATACAGCAAAGAGCCACTCTATTGTATTCTGTTCTAGCTCACAAAACATACCATGTGTTGTAAAAGTTTTAGGCAGGCGTATGAAAAATCCTGCAGAGGTTTCTGAAATAGATCATTTTTGTCCATTAACAATATTAAGTGAATGAAGAAAAGAAAAATCTAATTCCGTCAATATCTGGTGTGACCTTTATCCTTTGGAGGAGGAGACCTGGAAGTGATGATCTGTCCCCGCACAGAGCCCTGATCTTATCATCATCATCATCCTCCAGTCTGTCTGGGGTTACATGAAGAGACAGACGGATTGGAGCAAGCCTACATCTACATAAGATCTGGGCTTAGTTCTCCAAGATGGCGGGAACAACCTCCCTGCTGAGATCCTTCAGACGCTCTACAAATGTACAGAGAGGAATTGAAGGAAGGTAACGGAGGGTCACACCAAATATTGATGGGATTTAGATTTCTCACTTCATTTTGTTAACAGTCAAAAATAAACTATTGACACTTCTATTTTTGAGTTACATGAGACCTCTTCACATGGAGAGCTATGTACTGAGCTATAATGTCGTCCTCTGGTTGTGTGATGATCACACTGGGAGTCCTAATAGACAGTGTACATAAGGATTGCTATAATTACCAATCACTAATTACAGACTCGTCACCTGCTGTAGAATGAGCAGGAATAACTGGTTTGCCTTGGTCGCAATAAATAGCTGACTAGCCTGGAAAACAACTCCAGCAGCCAATGGATCGTGAATGGAGCCGACTAGTTATTCACAATACTGGTGATACATCTCTTCTGAGCCTAACAGGCCTTGAATAAAAGCCCATTGGGAATACATATAAAAAAAACAAAAAAAACATTGGATTCATAAAAACAAAAAAAGTCGCAAACGGTTACACAGCGCATACCACCATCTTAATATATGTTGTAAATGTACAATCTGTTTCCCTGGTCGTCCGAATACAGTATTATAGAAGTTTCACAATGGCGGTATTATTATAGGATTCATTAGTCCTTCCCAGAAATAATTGCTGGAATTGCTGCAAGTTGAAGAGCAGCTGTAATGTATGTGACCTCCGCCTAACAGGAGCTTTCATCGGTATGGAGCTATTTATACCCATTATGTCACCCAGCCCTGAGGCTGAGTCATCATAAATATGGGCAGTGGTGAAATCTGTTGTAATGTAGCTCAAGTATGAGAAGTGCATAATACAGGGCTGTGCTGATGGCATATATACAAGAGGGGCTGAGCCATGCGAATGCATTATTACATCTGCTATTGTTCCAACACTGCCATGTGCTGTTCACTGGAAGAACTGCTCTGATGTGTAGTATCTTATCATATAAGCTCTTCCTTATGTACAGACAATATGACTAGCACAATTTATAGGTCTACATTGTATCCAGCATAGAATACAGATATACTATACAGAATATAAGGTATCCAGCATAGAATACAGATATACAATACAGAATATAATGTATCCAGCGTAGAATACAGATATACAATACATTATATAATGTATCCAGCGTAGAATACAGATACACTATACAGAATACAATGTACCCAGCCTAAAATACAGATATACAATACATTATATAATGTATCCAGCGTTGGATATAGATATACAGTACAGAATACAATGTACCCAGTGTAGAATAGATATACTATACAGAATACAATGTACCCAGCGTAGAATACAGATATACTATACAGAATACAATGTACCCAGTGTAGAATACAGATATACTATACAGAATACAATGTACCCAGCATAGAATACAGATATACAATACAGAATACAATGTATCCAGCGTAGAATACAGATATACTATACAGAATACAATGTATCCAGCGTAGAATACAGATATATTATACAGAATACAATGTATCCAGCGTAGAATACAGATATACTATACAGAATACAATGTACCCAGCATAGAATACAGATATACAATACAGAATACAATGTACCCAGCATAGAATACAGATATACAATACAGAATACAATGTACCCAGCGTAGAATACAGAAACACTATACAGAATACAATGTACCCAGCGTAGGATATAGATATACTATACAGAATACAATGTACCCAGCCTAAAATACAGATATACTCTACAGAATACAATGTATCCAGCATAGAATACAGATATGCTAAATAGAATACAATGTATCCAGCGTAAAATACAGATATACTCTACAGAATATAATGTATCCAGCGTAAAATACAGATATACAATACAGAATATAATGTACCCAGCTTAGAATACAGATATACTATATAGAATACAATGTATCCAGCGTAGAATACAGATATACCATACAGAATACAATGTACCCAGTGTAGGATACAGATATACTCTACAGAATACAATATACCCAGCGTAGAATACAGATATACTCTACAGAATACAATATACCCAGCGTAGAATACAGATATACTCTACAGAATACAATATATCCAGTGTAGAATACAGATATACCATACAAAATACAATGTACCCAGCGTAGAATACAGATAAATCGGGGCTACACAGTGGCTCAGTGGTTAGCACTGCAGCCTTGCTGTGCTGGAGTCTTGGGTTCAAATCCTGTGAGGAACAACATCTGCGAGGACTTTGCATGTTCTCCCCGTATTTGCGTGGATTTACTCCCATTCTAAAAAGACATGCTGATAGGAAAAAAATAAATGTACATTGTGATTCCTATATGGGGCTCACAATCTACATTAAAAAAAGAAAAATACAATGTACCCAGCGTAGAATACGGATATACAATACTGGATGAAATTCAGAATACAAAGTATCCAGCGTAGAATACAGAAATACAATTCAGAATATAATGTAAGACCACCCACTGTTCTTTCTTTCTACCTTCATCCTTCTGTTTCAATAGATCAATTGTAAAGCAGAATTGATGTCTCTCCTTTGATTTCAATGAACATCAAGGAGGAAATTTATTAACTCATTCATGCCAATTTTCAAGCATATAACAGCATATAAAAGTCACAATATTTGGTAGAGGCCACTTCCTTCTTCACTTCTACAAAGTCATCAGATTTACCATAAAATATGCCAGAAATTGGAAATTATGGAGCAAATCTACACCTGCACCAAAATGATAAAGAAATGTGCACTTCATACATTTGGAGCATTCTACTCCAGGGTGTACTGCATATAAGAGATAAAATATCCAGGTTTATTATTTCAATAGACTTGATACTAACGAGTGATTATGAAGATAATCTTGTTTCCCTTAGTCCTAACAGCGGCACAATGTGGGGTATTTCTGCCCCTGTGTGCTGGTAGGACAGGCGGATATTTAATTAGCCAATCAAATGCGTGGCAGGCCCTATAAGAGGGCACAAGAACCTCCCCTCTGCGTGTAAATACAAAAGTACCTCCATAATATTTATATACAGCTTTTAGACATAAGATATGATTCCCAGGGTGGGAAATCTTGTGCCGCTGTTAGGACTAAGGGAAACAAGATTATCTTCATAATCACTCGTTCCCTATCGTCCTCAACAGCGGCACAATGTGGGGATATAGCAAGCAGGTCCCCAAGATGGGTGGGATTAACCCATAACCGAACTTAAAACGGTATGGGCAAAAGCAGTGGAATCTGCCACTTGGTCCTTCAGGCGATAATGCCGGATGAAGGTAGATTCCGACGCCCAGGAGGCCGCTGCACAGATTTGATCCACCGGCAAGGCACTTTTTTCTGCCTGAGAGGTGGACACTGCCCTGGTTGAGTGGGCATGAAGAAATGCTGGAGCCGACAAACCTTGGGTGGTATAGGCGATTTTAATAGTCTCGGTAACCCACTGGGATATTGTGGCTTTAGCGGCTTTGGCGCCCTTGTTTCTCCCCATGTAGCTGACCAACAAGTTTTCAGTTCGCCTAAAAGGGCGAGTGCGCTGTAAGTAAATCTGTAGGCATCTGACCACGTCCAGTTTGTGCCATCTTTCTTCTTCAGCAGAAGAAGGGAAAGGAAAAAATACCGGAAGGGAGACTATCTGGTTTCTGTTTACAGCGGATGGAACCTTGGGACGAAAACCCGTGAGGAACCTGAGCTGCACATGGTCAGAGAAAAAGGTGGTATATGGCTCCTCAGCGGACAAGGCTTGTAGTTCACCAACCCGTTTGGCAGTTGTTACTGCCAATAGTAGCGCCATCTTGCCGGTTAATGACTTGAGGGAGATTTCCTCCAAAGGTTCAAATGGATGAACACATAGAGCGTTTAGGACCGGAATAAGGTCCCATTGGTGGACAGGGGTGTTTACCACCGGTCTCAGCCTAGTTGCCCCTTTAATAAAGGTGCTCACTAAGGAATCTTGAGACAAACGCCTCCCCAGATAGGCGGACAGGGCCGCTACGTGTACTTTGAGTGTGGCCACAGCAAGACCTCTGTCTAGTCTGTCTTGAAGGAAGTCCAGGATCGCCTCCGTAGGGGGATCGGTGGAGTCCACTTGATGCTGCAGACACCAGGCATTAAAGATGTTACTTATTCGACGGTAGTTCCTGTTAGTCGAATCTGCTCTGGCGCTGGATAGGGTCTTCAAGACGGCTTGTGACAGTCCTCTATTTCTCAATAGGGACTGGTCAACCTCCAGGCTGTCAGGTTGAGTCTCCTCAGATCCTGGCATCTCAGCTCTCCTTGGGTTACCAGGTCTGGGAGTGGGGGAAGCCTCCAATATATGCCCTGACTCATTTGTATGAGCTGAGCAAACCAAGCCCTTTTTGGCCAGAACGGGATTATGGCTATTCCCGAGGCTTGGTCCTGTCTTATTTTTATCAATACCTTCGGTATGATTGGAATTGGAGGGAAAATGTAAAACAGCCTGAACCTCCATGGGATGGACAGGGCATCCACTGCCAAGGGATTGTCCTCCTGGTACAGGGAGCAGAAGGTCCCTACCTTGGCGTTGAGTCGGGTAGCCATAAGATCGACCTCCGGGAGACCCCATCTCTGGACGATCTGTTGAAATATGTCTGGATTGAGAGACCACTCTCCTGATACGGTAATACCCCGACTCAGCTGATCCGCTACTATGTTCAGGGAGCCCTTTATGTGAACAGCGGACAACTGGACCAGATTCTTCTCTGCCCAGGTGAATATGAGATTCGTCTCTCTCAGCAAGGTTGGTGACCTGGTGCCCCCTTGTTTGTTTATATAAACAACCACCGTCGTATTGTCTGACTGGATCTTGACTGACTTGCCTTTCAATTCCGGGGCAAAGTGTACTAGGGCCAGGTACACTGCTCTGAGTTCCTTGAGATTGGATGACCCCAGCTCCGGACATCTCCATCGTCCTTGTACAGTTTTGTCTTGACAATGGGCTCCCCATCCCCACTGGGATGCATCTGTTGTCAGCAGGATCCACAATGTCGGGACCGTGGACCTTCCGTCTTTCAGGTGTATCCACCATCTGAGGGAAAGACGGGTAGCGGGAGAAAGGCAGATCTTCTTGTGCAGTCCCCGTGGAGACCTGTTCCAGGTTCTCAACACTTCCATCTGTAGGGGACGCAAATGCCATAAAGCCCAAGGGACTGCCCTGGCCGAGGATGACATCAGGCCCAGAACTCTCATGGCGGTGCGGATGGTTACCTGCCGAGTGCGCAATAGGAATCGTGCACTGGCTTGGATCCTTTCTTTTCTTGGACGGGAGAGGAAGATCTGCATCGCTTCTGAATCCACTAAAAACCGAGGAATTTCCTTCGGGTGGATGGAACGACTTCGGACTTCTCCCAATTGATAATCCATCATAATTCTTGTAGGAAGTTGGTGGCAAGGTTGAGCTGCTGGAGGAGGGCAGCAGGAGACTGAGCTTTCAGTAGCCAGTCGTCTAGATAAGGGACGATGAAAAGACCCTGAAGTCTGAGGGCTGCGGCGACCGGAGCGATCACCTTGGTGAATACCAGTGGGGCGGATGTGATGCCGAATGGCAGAGCTGTGAATTGATAGTGCTCCCTGTGGCCTGCCATGGAAACGGCAATCCTGAGGAACCTCCTGTGGAAATGAGCAATGGGGATATGTAGATAGGCGTCCTTCAAGTCGAGGGTAACCATCACCTCTCCTGGTTGAAGAAAAACAGCCACGGAATCCACGGTCTCCATTCGAAATGACCTCTTTCTGATAAACTGGTTGAGGTACCTCAGGTCTATTATCATTCTCCAGCCCCCGGTGACTTTGGGGACCAGAAAGACGGGGGAGTAAACTCCCAGACCGAGGTCTGAGGCTGGTACCTTCTCCAGGGCGCCCTTGGTAACATAATCGGCGACCGAGGCTTCCAGACTGGACTGCTGAGAAGGTGGAAGGATTTGAGTGATGACGAACCGATCTGGAGGTGGAAGGTGAAAATCGATATGATACCCGTGCTGTATAATCTTCAACACCCATGGGTCTTGAATGTGGGTGGACCATGCTTTGAAAAAGGAGGAGAGACGTCCTCCCACAGGAAGAGGGGCCACAGGGAGCAGCCCCACGTCAAAACTCAGGCTTCCTCTTGGCATCCTCCTTGGAAGCGCCACGTCCGGCACCCCTAGGGCGGTATCTAGAATGCCGCTGCTGAGCCGGGCGTCTATAATTAGAGGAAGAACCTCTGCCTCTAGAGGGAGCACGTCTGCCCCTGGATGCTTGAGGTAGGGACCTTCCCCTACCTTCAGCTAATCCCTCCATAATGGCATCCAAACTTTGGCCAAACACTCTTCCCGGTTCAAAGGGGAGAGCGCAGAGAGCTGCCTTAGATGCAAAATCTGCACGCCAAGGCTTTAGCCACAGGGGTCTACGGGCAGCGGTAGATAACGCCATAGATTTGGCGGAGATCTTCAATTGATGGCGGGAAGCTTCCGCCAGATAATCTGCAGCCCTATGAACTCTCTTCATAGAGGTCAGAATTTCATCTCTATCCACGCCTGCGTCTATATCCCGCTCCAAGGCGGCTAAACGATTGCGCAGAAAGTCGCCAACCGTGGAGGAGGCTATGGCCACAGAGGCTTGTGCAGAGGAAGCGGAGTAGATCTTCTTTAGAACAGAGTCCGCCCTACGATCCAGAGGGTCTTGAAGATTGGAACCATCTTCTAAGGGCACCAGGGTTCTGCGGGACAGCTTGGCTACGGCCAAATCCACCTTCGGGGGAGGCCCCCAGGAATCCCACTGGGCAGTGTCAACAGGAAACAGAGTCTTGAAAATCCTGGAGAGAGAGTGTCCCTTCTCTGGCTGTTTCCACTGCTGTGCCATAAGGTCGGACAGCGTGGCGTCCGCATGGAAGGCAATATGTCCCCCAGAGGCAGACGTGGAGGCTTCCCCGTCAACATCTCGGCCCACTGTAGACCGGATGGACTTCAGCAGCCTGCCTGTTTGTTCATAGTGGAACACAGGTCTGCCGGAAATTACTGAGTCGTCCTCAGAGGAATCATCCTCTGCCACCCGCAGCTGTTCCAAAGGTGGCAGGGAGGAGGAACGGTGCTCAGGGCATGGTCTCTTGGTGAGCTGAGACAAGGTGGCATGGATTCCTTTGAGGGAATCATCCTGCAAAACAAAAGGAGAATACAAGCAAGGGAAAACCTATTTACCCAAGCGATGCCCAAACTCACCATCTCCTTGACCCAGGCCATCATATCTCTGGGAGAGGGCTCCACAGGTGGAGGACCTCTACACCCGCGACAACGGGCCCATTCATAGCCTAAAAATAATAGGCAAGTTATAGGACCACAATACATCAAAGGGACCAACCCCTTAAACCGCTACCTACCATCAGGGAGCGGTGTGTCGCAATTAAAACAGGAAAGGTGTTTCCTCTTGGCAGAGGATTTCCTCCTACCATCCCCAGGAGGGGTAGTAGAGGATGACATATCCTGCAATAAAGAGATAATAGACCATGCAATACTGTCACCATGCATCATACCATTGCACTTTAAAAAAGGGTAGATCTTACCAGGTTCAGAAGACCGGATCAGTAAAGGTGACAGACAATAACCAGACTCAAGGTTAACAAACGCAATTTAAGCTAGTGAGACCAATAACCAGACTCACAACAATAGCACAGCCTTCCAGGTGCAGCAGGAAGGTACAAGTGACACGGCCGGCCTGACCTTTAACCTGGCCGGCTGGAAATGGGAGGAGCTAACCGCTCCCATCCACTACCCCAAACAGGGGTTAATAAAGACTTTTATCTCCCCTCCCCAGCAATCCCCAAGCCAGGGGAACACTCACCCTCTCCTCCGCTAGGGCTCCGAGTACTGGGAGTGGAGCCTGAAGTGAAGTGAAGACAGGGCTGGCTGCGGCCGCCGCGCCGCGAACTTCCGGTCAAAACCGGAAGTGAGCGCAAGCAAAGTGCGGCCGCCGCGAATGCAGCCATACACAGAAGTTCCGGCTGCCGCACGGACCCGCCGTAACCACGGACGCAGTGGCGTGGTGCGGCACTGAGGATCAGCGCTCAACAGATGCTGAAAGGGTAAGGAGGAGAGGGGAGGGAAGGAGGGGGAGGGGAGAAGGAGGATTCAGGTGGAAAAAAACCAACGCAGGCTAACTAGCACCCTCTTTCCTTAGGAAAGAGGGTGACTTTGAACAAAAACATCAAGCTCAACAGCTGAGCCCTGTAAGAGGACACAAGTCCTCACACCTGTCCTCTGTCCACACAGGACAGAAAAAAACACGCAGAGGGGAGGTTCTTGTGCCCTCTTATAGGGCCTGCCACGCATCTTATTGGCTAATTAAATATCCGCCTGTCCTACCAGCACACAGGGGCAGAAATACCCCACATTGTGCCGCTGTTGAGGACGATAGGGAACATTGATTTTTAAAGTAAACTTACAAAATTGTCTAGGTGTCTTGTTCCCTCCACTAGAGGGCGCTGTTTAATGGTTTATACACGTAGTGGCCAGTCTTGGTTTTGGTCTGCCTTCATTGTGACCCAGTCTGGTTTTCTATTAATGGAATACCCATCTGTGAATTGTCCTAGTCCAGGGGGGCTCACACTTTTTGTTCCTGTCCCTACTAGCTATATTTTTATTAAAGTACTAAATCTAATAAATTTTTTATTGTGGCCATTAAACCCAATAATAGACTGATGTTGACAATTCTTTGCTGCCTTCGTCTCATTTACATCACAAAATTACAATAGAAGATAACACCTCTATAGATAACACCGCTCATTGCATCCACTGCTGACGATAGATGATGTCACAGCTTATTTCCTCCCCCAGCCCTTTCTTAATGGAGCGGTGGTGGCAGCGATGTCAATGGGAGCGCCAGAGATAGGTAACTACTGTACTTCCGCTATCTCTGGCATTCCCTATGAAATGAATGGCGTGCCCGACCCCACTCCATTCAACGCAGGGGGTAAAAGTCCCTCATTCTCCCGATCAGTAGGGTCCGAGCAGGTGACCATCATTGATCTGCAAGCTATCACCTATCCTAAGGATTGGGAGTAACTTGCTGTGTGGGAAACCCCTTTCATACAATGGCAGGATTTCTTACCAGAACAGTCATCGTTACTAAATTTGCATAAATTCGCATTGCACTCAATGACCTTGACGGATGATGTCAGCACCTTGTAATGTGGTGTCGGTCTGACCTTACGTACTGCTGTCCATCCTCCATTGTAGTAGACATCACGTCATTGTCTGTTTTACATTCATCTAATGACACATCTGAGTAAAGGAGAGACTGTATCCAGGCGGATATTAAATCCTCTATGCAGAGATTGTGATCAGGCTTTCTCAATATGTTGTGCAGGGCAGAGTAGAACAGGACGTGAAATCATTCCCGGGGATCGAGGACAGTCATATAGGTGCGTCGCCTCATTACTTTATCTTACAGCTCTGCTCTTATACTTTTCATTTCCGGCTTCAGTTTTGGTAAAATCTTATAGACTCTGAAGGAATCAGATCTTATGTGACTTTTCGTGTACTCCCACACAGTATAATCCTCCTAGTCACTGTAAATTATATGCCCCCCTCCATCTCTCCCCCAGTTTCATATACACCCTTCTTCTGCCCCCAGTTTCATGTCCCCCCTCCATCTCTGTCCCCAGTTTCATGCTGTTCTCCCCCCTTCATCTGCCCACAGTTTCATGTCCCCCCGTCTCTGCCCCAGTGTCATGCCGTTCTCCCTCCCTTCATCTGCCCCAGTGTCATGCCGTCCCCCCCTTCATCTGCCCCAGTGTCATGCCGTTCCCCCCCTCCCCTTCATTTGCCCCCCAGTTTCATGGGCCCCCTTCATTATGTACCACCTTAATGTTTAACACAAAAACCAAACAAACACTTACACTCACCTTCCATCGCTCCCCCGCTGCTCCTCTCTCCGCTCTCACGCCATTCACATAGTTGTAGGTGCGATGTGACATCATCACATCGCGCCTACACACGCAGAAGCCGGGCCGCAGTGTTAAAGCAGGAGCTCAGCTGTCGTCCGTCGGACGCCGATGAGGTGAAATCAGGACAGGCAAGTGTTAGGGCCCGACTACACCATGCGCTGACGCTGGCCCTGCCTATAGTTATCTAGGACAGGGGCGGAGACCCCTTAGGGTAAATTCACACGGAGTATTTTGGTCCGGAACTTGAGGTGGAGGCTGCCTCAGGTTCCGGACCAAAAGCCGGGTAGCCGCGACTGAAAGCCTTTGCACTGCCCTGTCATCCAGCCATGCACTCCGCTCTGTATTAGGCCCCAATGAATGGGCCTAGTCGGGAGAAGGGAGTGTCTTCAGGCGGATGTCACGAGGCGAAATGGCCTGAAGAATGAGCACCTCTCTTTTTCCAGGAGCCGGAACAAACCTGCTTCTGGAAAAAAGAACTGAGCGGTTCCTATTGATTTAAATGGGAGCCATGTTTTTGGACAGGATTTTGAGGCAGATACTCCATGTGAACTTACCCTTAGGGTGATCTAAATGTAGACTTTTCTCCTTACCATCTCCACCAGTTTTATAGCTTGGATTAATATGAAGATCACCACGAATAAAGTCAAGCATTGGATTCAGTAGTGTAAAGGATAGCATCAATGGATTCTGGAAAAAGAGCCATATTGTTAGTGGCAATGTAGTGTCATCTGACAAACACACATGTATTTTGTGAGCGCCAGTATTAGAGATCCTTTCTAAGACCAGGCTCACATGGGTGTTTTGGGTCTGTACCCTATGTCAGCCATATTTTCTGGACTGAACACTGAGCAGTGCCCTGGACTCCAATCCTCATAGTTGTCTATGGTGCTGGGAATCTCTGCCTTTCTGCAGGACTAGTGTGGCTAGCTATGAGGCTTGGAGTTTGGGGAAATTCAGCCAAGAAACAGACTGTCTTTCAGGGATTGAATAGGCCCATGAGAAGCAAAATCTTCTAAAAATCTGTACAAAATTAATACAAATATGCTAAAAATCTGCATTAAACATCTCCCAACCGTCCTGGATTGGAAAGGACAATCCTGTATTCCGGGTACTGTCGGCGGGATGTTTGTCCAGACTTCAACTCCTATGCATCCTCAGAAGAGACGAACACAATGGTCAGTGGTGAAATAAGGAGCTCTTCTTTGAGGGGGCTGATGTGAATAAGTCCCAAGGATCCCTGTAACATCAGAATTTCATAAGGCTCTGTTCACATCTGTGTTGAAAGCTCAGTTAAAGGAGTTATACCATGAAAAGTATTCCTCTTCTATCTGTAGGACAGATCATAGTGGGTCCGACCCATCCTGAAAATGGCGGGTATTTTTGTGCATTGAACCTGACTGCAGCCAAGCTGTATGCTGAATGTAGTCGTGCCACTTGGTTGGTAATGCTACCGACCTACATAACTACCTACCTACGGCTTTTTAAGTTTTTATTTTGGCCAATTCCCAGGGATCTCCTATAAGAGGTTAAGCCCTCATCCACATGACTTGTGTTGTACATTGCAGCATTATATAAATCCAGGTCCAGTCCTCCATCCCTCAAGATCAACCTATAGACCACCCTATAGATCACCCTATAGATCTCGGTACTGACAGCTTGTGCCACTGTCAGATTCTCAGCCTGCTGCTCATTTATCACATCGCCTCCTCTGACATATCCTAATAGGCAGCTTCTATGGAGGAGTCTGACACAACGCATCTGTTTACAAGCTTTCTTCTATCCAAACACCCTGTCAGTTCTGTCTAATCCCCTCCCCAGCAGTGAGATGGATGCTGCCTGGACGGGATCTGAAGAGATTTGCATTAGGCCTGTAACCCTGTCAAAATAATAAGAATATTCACAGAGCGCCCTGTGATAGCAAAGGTGCACTAAAATCACTGTCGCCTTCCATCAGAACGTATGGCTGTCAGACTGCGCAGTGTACTAGTCCTGATACACCCCTGAATACCGCCAGTGGTGCCTGGGTATAGTAACCTAGTAATCCTGATCTATTACAATAATCACTTGTCACATATATACAATGGAGGATGAAATGTCTCCTCTCCACCAATACAAGCTAGAATGGAAGAAGGAATTAGGGGTCCATTCACACATACACTCACTTCTCACACATTTATACAGATTTTACTGAGCAACATTTCTTATGATTTGCAGAATCCTATAACTGTCTGGGATATTTTCCAGGTCCTGTTTAGGAAACATGAAATTCTATTCAGCGTCGTAGCATTAAATATGCCATATATCACTGCATCTGCTACCCCTGTGCTCAGAGTGAGCCATCCATCATACACCCATCTACGCTACTGCTTTTATATCCTCTTACACCGATCAAAAGACTAAATGACGAAATTCTGTATACCTACAGCCACCACTAGGGGAGCTAGCTGAATACAGATTTATTACATGGGAGTTGTTGAAATCCCTATCTAGTTAACCCTTTGGGCCTGTTCAGAAACCTGACTTTGCGCAAATTCGCAAATGATTGGCCATAGGTGGCTGACGTCCCAGACTCGAGACTTGAAAATTTGCAACAAGGTGGATTCCTTTTGGTAGCCAAAAGTTTCATCCGGTGTTAATCTTTGGGGTTGATGAATGTGTTCAATGCATCAAAATGTAGCAACATAATCTTATATGTACATCTGATATGTATATACCTTATGATATACCTTACATGTATATCTGATGCTACAATGATCCTGCAGTCCTATGTAAACCCTGTTCCCATCACATCAGACTCGTAACCTTAAGCATTATTTCTAATATTACACATGAGGATGTATTATCAGTCCAGAGCCACACGCAGACTGACATAGTCTTTTTGGGTCATCCTTTGGGTCATTTACTGCAAGAAGGAAACATTAGATGCCCCCGAGCCCGTTCCTTTATTTGTGCTCGCATCAGTGATAGATGGCACAGTAACACAGACAGGGCTGTCACATGGACCCACGGATGAAATACTGACAGCACTGGCCGCATCCAAAGCTACAACATTTATCTCATGGGGATTTCTTACTACAGAGCAGATTTTTGATGTCTGCTACCATATTTCTGGAGATTAACTAGTCTACCCTGACTCCAGAAACAGAGTCGTCCTAAATTATCGCCGTCAGTACTTGACTACCTACAAAGGTCTGCCATATCCATAGATGATCTCATTTTACTTTTACCATTTAGGACCCACCAGTGGAAAGGACTCCATTATTACAGAACATGTCCACTTTGTTACTATCATTGTATGCTCAGGATACTGTATAGTACACAAGGTCTAACAGTTTACATATAAGTCCACCCATAAGAGATAAGAGGGAAGTTATGCCCCTCATAGAGTTTTAACAAAAATAGGGGCCAGAGAGTTGGCTACACAGTGCTGGGCCTTCATGGCCTGACACATTTATAATAGTTTGCACCAGAAAAATGGTGAGTATAACTTATATGCTGCCCCTAGTGGTGAGTATAACTTATATGCTGCCCCTAGTGGTGCGTATCACTTCCATGCTGCCCCTAGTGGTGAGTATCACTTTCATACTGCCCCTAGTGGTGAGTATAACTTACATGCTGCCCCTAGTGGTGAGTATAACTTACATGCTGCCCCTAGTGGTGAGTATAACGTCCATGCTGCCCCTAGTGGTGAGTATAACTTACATGCTGCCCCTAGTGGTGAGTATAACTTACATGCTGCCCCTAGTGGTGAGTATAACTTCCATGCTGCCCCTAGTGGTGAGTATAACTTCCATGCTGCCCCTAGTGGTGAGTATAACTTACATGCTGCCCCTAGTGGTGAGTATAACTTACATGCTGCCCCTAGTGGTGAGTATAACTTACATGCTGCCCCTAGTGGTGAGTATAACTTACATGCTGCCCCTAGTGGTGAGTATAACTTCCATGCTGCCCCTAGTGGTGCGTATCACTTCCATACTGCCCCTAGTGGTGAGTATCACTTTCATACTGCCCCTAGTGGTGAGTATAACTTACATGCTGCCCCTAGTGGTGAGTATAACTTACATGCTGCCCCTAGTGGTGAGTATAACGTCCATGCTGCCCCTAGTGGTGAGTATAACTTACATGCTGCCCCTAGTGGTGAGTATAACTTACATGCTGCCCCTAGTGGTGAGTATAACTTACATGCTGCCCCTAGTGGTGAGTATAACTTCCATGCTGCCCCTAGTGGTGAGTATAACTTCCATGCTGCCCCTAGTGGTGAGTATAACTTACATGCTGCCCCTAGTGGTGAGTATAACTTACATGCTGCCCCTAGTGGTGAGTATAACTTACATGCTGCCCCTAGTGGTGAGTATAACTTACATGCTGCCCCTAGTGGTGAGTATAACTTCCATGCTGCCCCTAGTGGTGAGTATAACTTACATGCTGCCCCTAGTGGTGAGTATAACGTCCATGCTGCCCCTAGTGGTGAGTATAACTTACATGCTGCCCCTAGTGGTGAGTATAACTTACATGCTGCCCCTAGTGGTGAGTATAACTTACATGCTGTCCCTAGTGGTGAGTATAACTTACATGCTGTCCCTAGTGGTGAGTATAACTTCCATGCTGCCTCTAGTGGTGAGTATAACTTCCATGCTGCCCCTAGTGGTGAGTATAACTTACATGCTGCCCCTAGTGGTGAGTATAACTTACATGCTGCCCCTAGTGGTGAGTATAACTTACATGCTGCCCCTAGTGGTGAGTATAACTTACATGCTGCCCCTAGTGGTGAGTATAACTTCCATGCTGCCCCTAGTGGTGAGTATAACTTACATGCTGCCCCTAGTGGTGAGTATAACGTCCATGCTGCCCCTAGTGGTGAGTATAACTTACATGCTGCCCCTAGTGGTGAGTATAACTTACATGCTGCCCCTAGTGGTGAGTATAACTTACATGCTGTCCCTAGTGGTGAGTATAACTTACATGCTGCCCCTAGTGGTGAGTATAACTTACATGCTGTCCCTAGTGGTGAGTATAACTTACATGCTGCCCCTAGTGGTGAGTATAACGTCCATGCTGCCCCTAGTGGTGAGTATAACTTATATACTGCCCCTAGTGGTGAGTATAACTTATATGCTGCCCCTAGTGGTGCGTATCACTTCCATGCTGCCCCTAGTGGTGAGTATCACTTCCATGCTGCCCCTAGTGGTGAGTATAACTTATATACTGCCCCTAGTGGTGAGTATAACTTCCATGCTGCCCCTAGTGGTGAGTATAACTTATATACTGCCCCTAGTGGTGAGTATAACGTCCATGCTGCCCCTAGTGGTGAGTATAACTTATATACTGCCCCTAGTGGTGAGTATAACTTCCATGCTGCCCCTAGTGGTGAGTATAACTTCCATGCTGCCCCTAGTGGTGAGTATAACTTCCATGCTGCCCCTAGTGGTGAGTATAACTTCCATGCTGCCCCTAGTGGTGAGTATCACTTCCATGCTGCCCCTAGTGGTGAGTATAACTTACATGCTGCCCCTAGTGGTGAGTATAACTTCCATGCTGCCCCTAGTGGTGAGTATAACTTACATGCTGTCCCTAGTGGTGAGTATAACTTACATGCTGCCCCTAGTGGTGAGTATATCTTCCATGCTGCCCCCAGTGGTGAGTATAACTTATATACTGCCCCTAGTGGTGAGTATAACTTATATGCTGCCCCTAGTGGTGCGTATCACTTCCATGCTGCCCCTAGTGGTGAGTATCACTTTCATACTGCCCCTAGTGGTGCGTGTAACTTCCATGCTGCCCCTAGTGGTGAGTATAACTTACATGCTGCCCCTAGTGGTGAGTATAACTTACATGCTGTCCCTAGTGGTGAGTATAACTTACATGCTGTCCCTAGTGGTGAGTATAACTTACATGCTGCCCCTAGTGGTGCGTATCACTTCCATGCTGCCCCTAGTGGTGAGTATCACTTCCATGCTGCCCCTAGTGGTGAGTATCACTTTCATACTGCCCCTAGTGGTGAGTATAACTTCCATGCTGCACTCCCTATAAGGACGCTCTTACATCTGCATGAGACATTTGCTGCCCATTAAAGTCAATGACATCATTCCCGGGAACATTTTTGGCTTCACATTCAATCTGTGATGTTTTTCTCTCTATTTTATTCTTGATTCTGCTCTTTCTTGATCAGAGGCAGGATCACAACAAGGGCAGAATAACAAGCTATGCAGTAAGCTATAGGATGAAATGGGTAATGGATTTGGCCCTCTCCAATGACACCTGCCCATGAACAAACACCCAGGTGAGGAGATGACAGACAAGATAATATTCTGATAACATCAGACACAATGGCGACCATTGTGGCGCCCCCATCTGCATGCAATGATGGGAGTGATACTGCTGTGCCAGATACAGGTCTGTGACCGCCCCTGGAATAACAAGTGATCTATAAATAAGATGCTGTCATTCATCACATAGCAGGAAGATAATGGAGCCCAGAAGAACATGTTGCATTAGGAAATGAAAATGTATCGAACTAATCAGATAAAAACAAATCAAGCGGAACACAAAAAGCAACGCAACATGAAGAATACGGGACTGAAAATATTACTAATATCTGACGCATTACGATGACGGGTGGGATTTTCCATATGAGCATCTCTCTCTATCTCTCACTACCTACCATTACATCCGCAGTATAGCTACACCATTTTTTTTTTTTGCATATGACGTTAATGAACCATCCTAAAATAGGTCATGCCCCCCCAATAGGATCAAATCTATAAGGGATGCATGAAAACGCGTGGCCCTCAGAGGCAGAGGGGCCCTGAAAAATTGTAGAATGTAGAATCCTCACAGACAATTGACAATATGTCCATCACATTAGAATACGGTCATCGCAGCGCACTTGTTGATATTGCTTGTCACGTATCTCCGATACCACTTGTGTCTAGTATCCCAATATAGCAAAACAAACAATGGAAAAAAAAACTTGTCAGATTACATGGCTTTCTGTAAATATACAGGGGCTGTCAGCGACTAAAGACACAACAGTAAGATGAGTGATAAAACTAAGGACTTATATATTCAGGAACTGGCTCATATCTCAGACATACAGTATACAACACTAGCCTCTGCCCGCGACTTCGTCTGCGTGTTGTTGGCGTCAATGATCCGCCTATATTCAGCAAATTGCTGCCGTCGATGGTTTGCCTGCTCCGGCGTTTCAGCAGCTCTTAACTTGTTCCTCGCTCCGTGCCTGTGATTGTTCCGGCATCTCAGCAGCTCACCGGGACGCCATCTAATGAGCGTGTTGTTGGCGTTGATAATCCACCTGCTCCAGCAGCTGTGAAGCTGGCCTGCTGCTAAACTCGTTCCTTGCACTGTGTCCGTGATTGTTCCGGCATTTCAGCAGCTCACCTGGACACCATATAATGAGTGTGTTATTGGCGCCGATGATCCCTATCAGCTCCGCTTGAGAAGAACTCTGTGACTTTTGGCTACCTACATAGCTCTTGTTGTTTTAGAATTTTGCAACAAATTAGATTTTCTTTTTCCCGACATGTTTAAAAGTAGCAAACTGCCAATTTGGAGTAAAGGTGTTTTCCCATCCAGTGTGTCAGCACTGCCTGGAACAGATCAGATAATAGGCAAATACATATACAGAATGGACTGAGGGTTAGCTGTGTGTTTATACAGAGAGATAACAGACCTGGCTTTATCAGAACCTGAGATAAACTGCTGGCAAGGGCAGTGTCATATAGTATGTGAACATAAATTCATAACAGTGGTGAAGCCATGTCATTTACCAGGATAAAAAGTAGCCTATGTGTTAATCCAGGTTACAATCTATCTATGTGCCAAATTTTATTCAAATCCAGAATGAATGACAGCAAGCAGAGATCTAGAAAACTGTTAGGCATTGATATCGAGGAACAAACACACAAATTTTCACATTTATAATATTAGTAGTATAAATATCTATCTACAGTCTATATGACCACAAATAAATATTACAGAATATACTGAATGTAGCAGTATTATTGATACATTCATCCCACTATAGTCTAGTTATACATGTACTATGGTTATTCTCATTATATATACTGTTCAGTCCACTGGGGGACGCCCCAAACAGAATACTGAATGCATTAAAAAGCGGTGAGCAGTGAAAGCACACGGACCCCATAGATTATAATGGGGTCCACACGAATCATACAGAATGGTACATTAATCCCACTCACAGCAATAAGGATCTTATACACACACACACACACACACAATTCCTTGACCCACCTAACAATAACCTATCGTCAACCACTGATTGACTGACATGTAAAGCTCCTTCTCTTTGTAAAAAAAGAGGTTCTTCAGCAGCTACAGCACTTTTTACATAGTCCTAGGTCCCAGCTGCTTCAAAATATCCTACTGCACATCCCTGATACTGCGGATCTTCTATACAAAAAGTATTTCTATCAATCACTGGTGGACACTAGTCTCCTCTTATTGAGAGCCTTTACTCTCTAGTCTCTGTTATTCCAGATCTATAATACCAGATACAATGCAGACCAATCCATTTCTATAGCTCCACACACATAGCCATAGTTTCTATTGATCTGCAGACACACAATATGGAGCACTTCCTATTCCTGTACTGTATTGTGGCTTAGACCATCTATTCTAATGATAAGTTCCAACTGTTTGCCGTCCATTCCATTCTCTATGGACCTACACAGGACTACAGCCACGTGCATAGAATTGTATGTTAGGTTAGCTTTTGGGTTTTTGTTTGGGGGGGGGGGGGGAATGTCCACTGAGAAACCCCTGAATGGAGACCTAGTCTACTTAAAAAAGCAAGTAACCCTCAGAAACCTGCGGCCCTATAGACCAGTGATGGCGAACCTTTTAGAGACTGAGTGCCCAAACTGCAACCCAAAACTCACTAATTTATCACCAACCTTAATACTACATACAGTCCAATCTGCTCCATAGTCACCCCCTTACAGTCCAATCTGCTGCATAGTCACCCCCCACACAGTCCAATCTGCTCCATAGTCACCCCCATACAGTCCAATCTGCTGCATAGTCACCCCCCCACAGTCCAATCTGCTTCATAGTCACCCCCCACACAGTCCAATCTGCTGCATAGTCACCCCCATACAGTCCAATCTGCTCCATAGTCACCCCCATACAGTCCAATCTACTCCAAAGTCACCCCCACACAGTCCAATCTGCTCCATAGTCACCCCCATACAGTCCAATCTGCTCCATAGTCACCCCCATACAGTCCAATCTACTCCAAAGTCACCCCCACACAGTCCAATCTGCTCCATAGTCACCCCATACAGTACAATCTGCTCCATAGTCACCCCCATACAGTCCAATCTGCTGCATAGTCACCCCCATACAGTCCAATCTGCTCCATAGTCAACCCCCATACAGTCCAATCTGCTCCATAGTCACCTCCATACAGTCCAATCTGCTCCATAGTCACCTCCATACAGTCCAATCTGCTCCATAGTCACCCCCATACAGTCCAATCTGCTCCATAGTCACCCCCACACAGTCCAATCTGCTGCATAGTCACCCCCATACAGTCCAGTCTGCTGCATAGTCACCCCCATACAGTCCAATCTGCTCCATAGTCACCCCCATACAGTCCAATCTGCTCCATAGTCACCCCCATACAGTCCAATCTGCTCCATAGTCACCCCCACACAGTCCAATCTGCTCCATAGTCATCTCCATACAGTCCAATCTGCTCCATAGTCACCCCCATACAGTCCAATCTGCTCCATAGTCACCCCCACACAGTCCAATCTGCTCCATAGTCACCTCCATACAGTCCAATCTGCTCCATAGTCACCCCCATACAGTCCAATCTGCTCCATAGTCACCCCCACACAGTCCAATCTGCTCCATAGTTACCCCCACACAGTCCAATCTGCTGCATAGTCACCCCCACACAGTCCAATCTGCTACACAGTCACCCCCACACAGTCCAATCTGCTCCATAGTCACCCCCACACAGTCCAATCTGCTCCATAGTCACCCCCACACAGTCCAATCTGCTCCATAGTCACCTCCATACAGTCCAATCTGCTCCATAGTCACCCCCATACAGTCCAATCTGCTCCATAGTCACCCCCACACAGTCCAATCTGCTCCATAGTCACCCCCCACACAGTCCAATCTGCTGCATAGTCACCCCCATACAGTCCAATCTGCTCCATAGTCACCCCCATACAGTCCAATCTACTCCAAAGTCACCCCCACACAGTCCAATCTGCTCCATAGTCACCCCCATACAGTCCAATCTGCTCCATAGTCACCCCCATACAGTCCAATCTGCTGCATAGTCACCCCCATACAGTCCAATCTGCTCCATAGTCAACCCCCATACAGTCCAATCTGCTCCATAGTCACCTCCATACAGTCCAATCTGCTCCATAGTCACCCCCATACAGTCCAATCTGCTCCATAGTCACCCCCATACAGTCCAATCTGCTCCATAGTCACCCCCACACAGTCCAATCTGCTCCATAGTCACCTCCATACAGTCCAATCTGCTCCATAGTCACCCCCATACAGTCCAATCTGCTCCATAGTCACCCCCACACAGTCCAATCTGCTCCATAGTCACCCCCACACAGTCCAATCTGCTACACAGTCACCCCCATACAGTCCAATCTGCTCCATAGTCACCTCCATACAGTCCAATCTGCTCCATAGTCACCCCCACACAGTCCAATCTGCTGCATAGTCACCCCCATACAGTCCAGTCTGCTGCATAGTCACCCCCATACAGTCCAATCTGCTCCAAAGTCACCCCCATACAGTCCAATCTGCTCCATAGTCACCCCCACACAGTCCAATCTGCTCCATAGTCACCCCCATACAGTCCAATCTGCTCCATAGTCACCCCCATACAGTCCAATCTGCTCCATAGTCACCCCCACACAGTCCAATCTGTTCCATAGTCACCCCCATACAGTCCAATCTGCTCCATAGTCACCCCCACACAGTCCAATCTGCTCCATAGTCACCTCCATACAGTCCAATCTGCTCCATAGTCACCCCCATACAGTCCAATCTGCTCCATAGTCACCCCCACACAGTCCAATCTGCTGCATAGTCACCCCCATACAGTCCAATCACAGATTGGACTGTGTGGGGGTGACTATGGAGCAGATTGGACTGTATGGGGGTGACTATGGAGCAGATTGGACTGTATGGGGGTGACTATGGAGCAGATTGGACTGTGTGGGGGTGACTGTGTAGCAGATTGGACTAATCTGCTACACAGTCACCCCCACACAGTCCAATCTGCTCCATAGTCACCCCCATACAGTCCAATCTGCTCCATAGTCACCCCCATACAGTCCAATCTGCTCCATAGTCACCCCCACACAGTCCAATCTGCTCCATAGTCACCTCCATACAGTCCAATCTGCTCCATAGTCACCCCCATACAGTCCAATCTGCTCCATAGTCACCCCCACACAGTCCAATCTGCTCCATAGTCACCCCCACACAGTCCAATCTGCTGCATAGTCACCCCCATACAGTCCAATCTGCTCCATAGTCACCCCCATACAGTCCAATCTACTCCAAAGTCACCCCCACACAGTCCAATCTGCTCCATAGTCACCCCCATACAGTCCAATCTGCTCCATAGTCACCCCCACACAGTCCAATCTGCTCCATAGTCACCTCCATACAGTCCAATCTGCTCCATAGTCACCCCCATACAGTCCAATCTGCTCCATAGTCACCCCCACACAGTCCAATCTGCTCCATAGTCACCCCCCACACAGTCCAATCTGCTGCATAGTCACCCCCATACAGTCCAATCTGCTCCATAGTCACCCCCATACAGTCCAATCTACTCCAAAGTCACCCCCACACAGTCCAATCTGCTCCATAGTCACCCCCATACAGTCCAATCTGCTCCATAGTCACCCCCATACAGTCCAATCTGCTGCATACTCACCCCCATACAGTCCAATCTGCTCCATAGTCAACCCCCATACAGTCCAATCTGCTCCATAGTCACCTCCATACAGTCCAATCTGCTCCATAGTCACCCCCATACAGTCCAATCTGCTCCATAGTCACCCCCACACAGTCCAGTCTGCTCCATAGTCACCCCCATACAGTCCAATCTGCTCCATAGTCACCTCCATACAGTCCAATCTGCTCCATAGTCACCCCCATACAGTCCAATCTGCTCCATAGTCACCCCCACACAGTCCAATCTGCTCCATAGTCACCTCCATACAGTCCAATCTGCTCCATAGTCACCCCCATACAGTCCAATCTGCTCCATAGTCACCCCCACACAGTCCAATCTGCTCCATAGTCACCCCCACACAGTCCAATCTGCTACACAGTCACCCCCATACAGTCCAATCTGCTCCATAGTCACCTCCATACAGTCCAATCTGCTCCATAGTCACCCCCACTCAGTCCAATCTGCTGCATAGTCACCCCCATACAGTCCAGTCTGCTGCATAGTCACCCCCATACAGTCCAATCTGCTCCATAGTCACCCCCATACAGTCCAATCTGCTCCATAGTCACCCCCACACAGTCCAATCTGCTCCATAGTCACCCCCATACAGTCCAATCTGCTCCATAGTCACCCCCATACAGTCCAATCTGCTCCATAGTCACCCCCACACAGTCCAATCTGCTCCATAGTCACCTCCATACAGTCCAATCTGCTCCATAGTCACCCCCATACAGTCCAATCTGCTCCATAGTCACCCCCACACAGTCCAATCTGCTCCATAGTCACCTCCATACAGTCCAATCTGCTCCATAGTCACCCCCATACAGTCCAATCTGCTCCATAGTCACCCCCACACAGTCCAATCTGCTACACAGTCACCCCCACACAGTCCAATCTGCTACACAGTCACCCCCACACAGTCCAATCTGCTCCATAGTCACCCCCATACAGTCCAATCTGCTCCATAGTCACCCCCATACAGTCCAATCTGCTCCATAGTCACCCCCACACAGTCCAATCTGCTCCATAGTCACCTCCATACAGTCCAATCTGCTCCATAGTCACCCCCATACAGTCCAATCTGCTCCATAGTCACCCCCACACAGTCCAATCTGCTCCATAGTCACCCCCCACACAGTCCAATCTGCTGCATAGTCACCCCCATACAGTCCAATCTGCTCCATAGTCACCCCCATACAGTCCAATCTACTCCAAAGTCACCCCCACACAGTCCAATCTGCTCCATAGTCACCCCCATACAGTCCAATCTGCTCCATAGTCACCCCCATACAGTCCAATCTGCTGCATAGTCACCCCCACACAGTCCAATCTGCTCCATAGTCACCTCCATACAGTCCAATCTGCTCCATAGTCACCCCCATACAGTCCAATCTGCTCCATAGTCACCCCCACACAGTCCAATCTGCTCCATAGTCACCCCCACACAGTCCAATCTGCTACACAGTCACCCCCATACAGTCCAATCTGCTCCATAGTCACCTCCATACAGTCCAATCTGCTCCATAGTCACCTCCATACAGTCCAATCTGCTCCATAGTCACCCCCACACAGTCCAATCTGCTGCATAGTCACCCCCATACAGTCCAGTCTGCTGCATAGTCACCCCCATACAGTCCAATCTGCTCCATAGTCACCCCCATACAGTCCAATCTGCTCCATAGTCACCCCCATACAGTCCAATCTGCTCCATAGTCACCCCCATACAGTCCAATCTGCTCCATAGTCACCCCCATACAGTCCAATCTGCTCCATAGTCACCCCCACACAGTCCAATCTGCTCCATAGTCACCTCCATACAGTCCAATCTGCTCCATAGTCACCCCCATACAGTCCAATCTGCTCCATAGTCACCCCCACACAGTCCAATCTGCTCCATAGTCACCTCGATACAGTCCAATCTGCTCCATAGTCACCTCCATACAGTCCAATCTGCTCCATAGTCACCCCCACAGTCCAATCTGCTACACAGTCACCCCCATACAGTCCAATCTGCTCCCATAGTCACCCCCATACAGTCCAATCTGCTTTACAGTGGCCACCACACAATACCACAGAAGGGTGCCTACAGAGAGGGCTCGGAGTGCTATGTCCGGCACCCGTGCTATAGGTTCGCTGTCATGGCTATAGATAAAATGCTCAGAGAAGTCTTGTTTGCAGAACTTTTCTCTCCACATTTTTTAAGTGGAATGGGGGACGGAATCCCCAAGCGAAGACATAGTGCCAGTGTGGACCTAGCCTTAAAGAGTCTGCAAGTAAATGTCATTGTTTGTATGCAGAAAAGTTGTACAAGTTTCCAATATACTTTCTGTATCAATTTGTCATGGTTTTCTAGATCTTTGCTTGCTGTCATTCATTGTTTACTTTAGTGCATAAAAAGCAGTCCATGATCTTGTGATATACGGTCCAGGGTCAAGTAATATATAGTCCATTGTCATGTCATGTACAGTCCATGGTTATGTGATGGGCACACAGGGGCACAGCTCATTACAGCACAGTAATCAGACCTCTGACAGATGAGGATCTGTGTGTCCACCATATGACCTTGGACTGTATATCACATGACCATGGACAGTATATGACATGACCATGGACCGTATATGACATGACCATGGACCATATATCACACAACCATGGACCATATACTGTATCACATGACCACTGATTTATTTTTTATCCATTAGAAGTAAACAAAGAATGAAGGACATCAGGCAGAGATGTAAAAACCATAAGGAATTGATACAGAAAATATATTGTATAAATTGTATTACTTTTCAGCACACATATAATATTTATTTGCTGAAACTAACAACCCCTTTAAGGAGAAGTTGTGCAGCTGCTGAGAAGAATATTATAAGGAATCACCTCCTGCTTCACAGAATTTCTTCTTAGCTTCTCATGCTTTACAATAACAAGCACGTTATTTTATTGGTTTTATCCTTATTCAGAAGTCTATAATATTATTCTCATTATCGCTGGCAGGTTTGGCTTTTTATTACTATTGCTATTTTTTATATCTTGAATTATTATTACCCTTGTATTGCTGTCATTATTATTATTATTATTATTATTATCATTATTATTATCATTATTATTGCTATATCTAATACAATGACTATTACTGTACTAATTACTATTAATCTGATGTTTAGGCTATTATTAGTATTCTTATTACTAGTATTATTACTAGTATTAATCGCATACTCATTATAATATCTATTATTAGTATTCTTATTACTAGTATTATTACTAGTATTAATCGCATACTCATTATAATATCTATTATTAGTATTCTTATTACTAGTATTATTACTAGTATTAATCGCATACTCATTATAATATCTATTATTAGTATTCTTACCATTACTATCAGTACTATGACAGTATTATCCATCATTTTGTTAATATCGTTATAGCCGACATTCACTGTTCCATGCATGTAATGTAACAGTAAGACTTCCTCGGAATTTGCAGGATTTTGATCTATTAAATCTTCCCTTCTATACTTTCCCATTTCCAGCTGTTCCCTGGGGGCCGCTCCAATCTCTGCGCTTTGTCTCCGGACCCTTCCAGTGCTGACAATGTATCACATAGTAATTGCAATAAGACACATGACTGTAATGTTATTACACTGGGTGGATTTAGCTACAGACTGAGTCTCTGGTAGACCAGGATACAGGAGAGACATGAGTGTGAGCAGCAGGTTGCCTTGGCCAGACTGGGATAGACCTTCAGCTGCTCTTGTACATGAGATGCTGTTAGGAGGTGTGGTGGGGAGGGTGAGGGTGGACAGCTGCAGGGGATGTGATAGAGGAGAGGGAGCTTCATCCTGGTCAGATTACTGCCTGGCTGCTGCTTGAAGATGAGATAGGGGCAACCTGCCTCCTCCTCCTGCTCCTTCCACCTCCTCCTCCTTCACTTGTACCAGCTCATTCACAACCAAGGGAAGAAAACTGGTTCGGAAAATGGAAAACTCAAGTACCAATTCTCTGGATGGATCGGATGCTACGCTATGGAACTTTTGGGCAAACTTCACCACTGGGTCACCACTGGATCCTAATGATACCTATATGATTGGAGATGAGAGGACAGAGCCAAGTAGCATGACTGCCATGCTCCAGGGGGTCCTACCTGAGACACTAGCCACCTCCACACCTTTCTGGGATAGCCCTCTGAACCATGGGCTGAGTGTCTTTGTTGGGGTGGCCCTGTGTGTGACAATGCTAGGCTTGGGCTGCACTGTGGAAGTAAGTCAGATAGGAGACCATCTAAGGAGACCCATCGGGGTCCTCCTGGCTCTCATCAGTCAGTTTGTCCTTATGCCATTGATGGCTTTCCTGCTGGCTTTGATCTTCAAGCTGAATGAAGTAGCAGCTATTGCTGTTCTACTATGTGGCTGCTGTCCTGGAGGAAACCTCTCCAACATCATGTCACTCCTAGTGAATGGAGACATGAATCTCAGGTAAATGACCTCCGCTCTGGGGAGATGAATGTCTATGGCGAGGGTGGGGGTCCTCCATTACCTCTCTGTTTTATGTTATAGAGGAATAGTTAGAGAGATACAACCTGTGGCTTGTAGCATATTATAAGACTGCAACTCCCACTATGAGATCCAGCACTCATCTAAGTCTTAGGGGGAAGAATTGTAGTGACCCCCATATAAAAAACAAGTCACGTAGGGCAAAGAACAAGGGGCAAGGTGATGTGCATTACACAAGTGACGTGCACCATATTCATGGAAGACTTGACTCATTCTTAATCAGATTAGATTTTTTTTATTTTTTCATGTGACGTAATCAGGTTTGCAAAATATAATGTTTGCACCAAAATTTGGATGGGCGACATACAGTGACCAATTACTAGTATACGGCAGCCATGACGCGTATTATTGTGTACGCTATTTTTATTAGGACGAATTAATCTTTTTATTAATACTTTGTAGTATCTGGATCTTATTAGAGAAATGATTTATGTGCTTCATTGTCTTCTGCCAATTACCCAAACACTGGCGACAGTCCACTGTATACTACGGCTAGTCTGGTGTCACACATTGCAATTGTTTCCATGGCCTGGTAATTCATTATTGGGATGATCACATTCTAGATTTACACACAGGGAGAATGTTTGTAGAAGGGACAGAAGAAAAACTATTCTCGTCACAGCTAAATAACCCACAATGGGGTCTCCTCTGCCACTTACATGTAGGATTGCAGAAACATTTGATGGAATGGATACATGTGTGTGACACATTATTTATAACGTTGATGATCTTGGATTCTAAATCTAGTTTTCTTTATTTCTATTCATTTTTACAGTTCTGTGACCTGTAGAATGTATATTGTTCCCAGATACCGTACACATAACCATGTAGCGCTCATAGGAATGTACTGTATAGTGATAATAGGAGGTTGTAGGGCGGTCATTAGCTGGGAACGTGGTGGAAGGAATTACAAGTGCAAACACTAGTTTTTATTTTGGAAAACTCAGATCACGAGACTTGTTTCTGAAGGTGCGGAGCTAGGAATGAGTGAGAAAAACTATAAGACAAGGGATCCATTTCTGTGACTAATGAAAATATATTCCATATAGTAATTTACAATTCACATGACTTCAATGTCTGCTACATAGTAAGTACATTAAACTGGAAACATTATATGTACATTATCCTGGTTACATTGTATGTACATTATCCTGGTTACATTGTATGTACATTATACTGGTTACATTGTATGTACATTATCCTGGTTACATTATATGTACATTATCCTGGTTACATTGTATGTACATTATCCTGGTTACATTATATGTACATTATCCTGGTTACATTGTATGTACATTATACTGGTTACATTGTATGTACATTATATTGGTTACATTGTATGTACATTATACTGGTTACATTGTATGTACATTATCCTGGTTACATTGTATGTACATTATCCTGGTTACATTGTATGTACATTATACTGGTTACATTGTATGTACATTATCCTGGTTACATTGTATGTACATTATCCTGGTTACATTGTATGTACATTATACTGGTTACATTGTATGTACATTATCCTGGTTACATTGTATGTACATTATCCTGGTTACATTGTATGTACATTATCCTGGTTACATTGTATGTACATTATACTGGTTACATTGTATGTACATTATACTGGTTACATTGTACAAGGACAGGGTGGATACCAATAATAATATAAAGGGCAATATACTGGGCGTTTCATGGGACTGCCCTTATCAGAGTCAACTTTGGCTGTTAGGGCCAGTGTTTGGGGGTGCATTAGGGTGAGAACATTGCTACCTTTGGTTGAGTACCCCAATATCCTGTAATACATCCACTATCTGGTAGGACTCTTGCACTGTCTTGTTTATTGTGGTTATTTGTTAGAACCTATAGGGTTCCCTTGTTTTTAGCACGTTTTGACATTATATTTGTCTTCTGTGTCTGACACTTTTAGGCTGAGGCCCCACGTTGCGGAAAAGCTTCTTTTTTGTTGCAGATTTTGCTGCATTTTGTTTAAGCTAAATCCAGGAATGGATTGAGCAGAAGGAAGAAGTAGAAGAGCTTCCTATATATTTCCCATACCTTCTGTAGTCACTACTAAATTTGGGTAAAAAAAAACAAAAAAAAAACACAACAAAATCTGCAAGAAAAAAAACTGCCTTTGCTCAATGTTGGGCCTCAGCCTTGAATGTTATGTAATAAGCAAAGACATTTCTATTTATATTTCACATGCCTCAACCAGGGGTGACCTAGTCTCTCTGCTGCCCGAGGCGAACCAAAGAAATGTGCCCCCCCCCAAAAAAAAAAAAGATACCCAGCTATCTTTGGTGGCGTGATTGGATCACCATAATTAGGAAATTCCTCCCCCCCCATTGGCAGATCAAAAAATCTACTTATTTGGCCCCCCCGTTGTTTAACAACCCCTTTTCTTTTTATGCCCCCCACATGGTATATGAACCCCTTTTTTGCCCTCCACACACTATATGACCCCTTTTTTTTAGACCCCCACATGGTAAATAACCCCCTTTTTTTCCTTCCACATGGTATATGACCCCTTTTTTAGCCCCCCCCCACATGCTATATGACTCCCTTTTTTAGACCCCCACATGGTAAATAACCCCCTTTTTTTCCTTCCACATGGTATATGACCCCTTTTTTAGCCCCCCCCCCACATGCTATATGACTCCCTTTTTTAGCCCCCCCATGGTATATAACCCCCTTTTTTTGCCTTCTACATGGTATATGACCCCTTTTTTAGCCCCTCCCCCCACATGCTATATGACTCCCTTTTTTTAGACCCCCTCCACATGCTATATGGCTCCCTTTTTTGCCCTCCCTCAGCATATGACTTCTTTCCCTCCACACTATATGACCCCCACACAGTATATCACCCCGCATTTTATGCCCCCCCGGGTATATGACCCCTTTTTATAGCCCCCACACAGTAGGTGAAACCCACATAGAGTAGTGGCCGACACTTTCTACTCACCTACCCACACTCCTGTCCAGGCCGTCCTCCACTGCCACCTCCAGGGTGCACTGTAGCCAGTGTCAATACGAGTGCAGCACCGCCTAGAGGTAGCAGCAGAGCACAGCTTGGACAGGAGCATGGACAGGTGAGAAAAAATTATTGCCAACTACCACAATAAACACCCAAATCTACACCACCCTTAAAGTAGACCTGCAGTCCTCTGACCAGATTCCATTTAAGAAAATACCTCAGACCAGAAACCCTTAATACAGACACCCGATCAAATCCCCCTTATTACAAGCCTTAAACTAGACTCTCATTTTACTGGCCTGGGAATTGTGTCAGCCGGGTGTGGACATACCTTTTGTGCAGCCTTGGCCCCTGCACTTGGGTCCTTTAGTTCAGGGGACTTATAACCTTAGCAGCATCTTTTTACTGTCTATTAGATTGCAGGTAAATACCTTGGCTAAAGATTCCTGGTGGGGGGTCAAAGAGACATAAAGGGGGTGCTAGATACTAGAAAACAAGGGGCCCACAAAGTTTCCTGCGTCTCCCAGTAGAGTTCTCAAGTAGGATAATATGACAAACTTTATTCAATAGAAGGATGTGCCAGTGGCTTTCTGAACAGAAAACATTAATGTATACATTTTATCAATGTATAAATCACTTGTACAAGTAACAATGGGCATAAAAGAAATCAGCTTAGAGTAAAACAGTGTGTAAAGGAGAGGGAGGAGGGAGATGCAGCTGCAGCTAATGTAATGCAGCTAATAACTTTCCCCACACTGTGTCTGGCTCTGGTCCACTCATAGTCATCTATTTATCTGAACGGGAACCGTGTAAGACTAGAATGCCAAGGTCTAAGAAGGGGTTGCCAGATAGGACAGTGGTGTATTTCCCATAGCAGTGTTCGGCCTTTGGCCACTGCAGGACACCCAAAAGGTAGTTGCTTGCGGGTCCTAAAGCAACTGTATATTCCATATGAAAACCATCCACCACGCTATATCAGGTCCGCACTCCTCAGTCATGGACTAAGAGGCTGCGTAGCCTCGAAACGCGTTGGCGTTTTTAAAACACTATGTTTTTTCTGAACTTTTTTCACGTCTGTTTTGTGTCATGTGAATTTTAAAATGGCATATTAAAAGTTATTTTTTATCAAGCCTGAGGAGTGCGGACCTGATATAGCGTGGTGGATGGTTTTCATATGAAAGTTGCCTCATTCAGTCCAGGGGTAAAAGGCCGTGCACCCAAGGGAAGATTGGACAGATTCGTACATGGTGAGGTCGAGACTTTTTTCTGCTTTTTGCAACTGTATATTCCACCTCAAGATAAAACCTAGAGAAACAGAGAAGGACTGAGAGTCACATCATAAACTGTACTCTATAAACGAACATCATAAACTTATATAGATTCCAGTACTCATTGCTTCTAGAACACTGACATATTCCACAGAAATTGTCACCATCCTACCATCCTTCTTAGTCCCCCCCAAGAGTATGAAAACCACACAAACACAAGAGGAACATGCGTAAACCATGCAACCCTTGGTTGGAGTCTATGTCAGCACGTTATTGTTAACCAATGCTGCAAATTAAAGTAAGGGTTCTCCCATACTATGATCGTCGAGAACCCATCCTATGAATGTCGTCCAATAGTCAACATCATCAGTTGTATCTGGGTTCATCCGAGCTACAGTTACAATTCTACCATAGCTTGCCCCTTCCGGACGCCTGCAGAATGCCCCATCAGTGCTTGCTGTTGAGTTGGGAAAATATGATATATGTGGACGATCAGATCTGATATATCTCACACTGAATAGTTCTTCAGACTTAGTCTGATGCCGTCAGCGAAATGAGAAGTGAACCTCTACATGTGGTCAGTCCTTGTCAATCACTGGGGTTAGCCTAAAGGAAAACCCAGCGGAAGAGAATTCCACTGCACGAGCGCCTATTCCTCAGCTTCATTGGGTCTCTCTATCTGAAGTTATAGAAAATCTCTTATCTCATATACTGAAGATACATTGTGGGAATTGACTAAGTCAACGACTCCAGAAAACTGCGGTACATGTGGCACATTTTTGGCGCACAGCTTATAGTTGCACCACTTTGTTCTATGTCTCACTCAACACTTCTTAACAAAATTGGCTGAATGAGGTGGGCATCATTCCGGGCAAGGGCGGAGATGCCTTGTCCATCAGGTTTACTGTAACTGGAAAGTGTTACACCTTAAATCTACTGGTGTGAATTTTGATTTTGGTGCATAGGACCTCCCATGATACTCCAGAATCATTAAGAGGCCTGAGCATCTTAATAATTCTGGTACCTCTTATCCCAGAGGGGGAATGGATTAGAACTGGCAAATAAAACGCCAGTCTTAATACATCTCCTCCAGTGTATTAAGATACATGTTCTATACTAATAGGAAGTGACATGTGCAAAATGACATGAAAGTCCTCACAATACAAAGTGGTTTTCAGATATGATAGCATAGCTCAAGTTTTACTGAAGGGTATGTGTGTCGTAGACGTCCTTAACCACTTCAGAACTGGTACATCCTTGCAGAACAACACAACCACTATCTGAACGTATATGCCCTCTGTGGGCGGAGCGGAAGTGGTTAATGTACTTAAAGAGACATGGCGGCAGTGGCGTAGATTACAGAAGCACCTAGGTAGAGTCTATGAAGGAGATAAAAATATCTGAGTGAGTGCATTTGTTTCTTCCATGGACTATACTAATGCCTGACTGCCATAAAAGGGGTCCATGTAGCCCCAATCTTAGGGCTGAAGATCTTCACTCCTGCATTGGACAGGGAATATGCCATAGAAGCTTAAAGGGGTTGTCCGGGGATTATAGAACTGGGACAATGCTCGCTTATTGCTTCTATTCCTCTCATATTTCGGTATATTCAGTATATTTCGGCCTCCTGTCTGCTCTTATCACTCATCGTCTTGATTTTCAGTTTCTCTGTACTTTGTTATCAAACCCAAGATGCCTTAACACAGACTCACAAAGACAGCTAGAGACAGTGCCATGTTTGTCTGCTGGGGGACAGTGTAATAATCCTTCTCTTTAGAAATAATCTAAGAGACAATAGGGAGGTTCAGCTATGATCTCTCTCACTATAACTGTGTGACAGGAGTCTGTCTTATTATAGAATATAGATGTATGTAAACTTGTAAGGAGCCTGTATAGACCAATCCATCATACTAGAAGTTCTTGTCTTCTGCAGAGACATAAAGGCATGTAATTCCTGTATAAAATAATACTTCCTGAATTATGTATATTAGGGGAATACAAGGAAGCAAAAAAATGACTGGAGTGTCGCTATATGTTGGAAAGAGAACAAGATAGAGCTTTTATACGTATGATGATGTCTGTATTAACACTTGTAATACTAATAGCAGCATTCTGTTTTCCTGACCTGCCAGTATCATCATGACCACGTCTTCTACACTCCTGGCGCTGCTCTTGATGCCGCTCTGCCTGTGGATTTACAGTCGTCCATGGATTAACACTCCACTGGTGCAGTTTCTACCTCTCGGGGCTGTGACCCTGACCCTTTGTAGTACTCTTCTGCCTATTGGTCTGGGGGTGTTTGTACGTTACCGCTACAGCAGGATTGCTGATGTTCTACTTAAGGTAAGTTTGGAGAGTAAGTGGATAGTTTCTCAGATAAGGAAGAGGGAACATTTAGACTTTTTTTAAAACTTTTGTTTAAATCAGGTATGTTCTGGATCCAGTAGGGGGCACTGCATCTGCCCTGGGAGTATTAGCATTGCGGTATGGCGAGTTCCACCTGCCAGCATATCTCAGCTAACAACAGTACAGCACAGCACAGTTGGAATTTTTTCTGTAGCCCCCACCTTTCCTGAGCAATCGGTGCTGTTAGCTTTGGTGCCTGATGTGCTATTTAGTCTCTGTGCTGTCAGGAGGGCGGTGTCAGGCAGGAGCAGACAAGGGGTGTGACTGAGCTCTGGCACTGGCTGCCTCTGATTGGAGCTCTGAATCACACCCCCCGCCTGACACCGCCCCTCTGACATTACAGAGCTAACAGCACATCAGTCACCAAAACTACCTGCACGTGTTGCTCTGGAATGGTGGGGGCCAGAGAAAAACTTCCAACTGTATCAGAATCAGTAGAGCAGCGACTATTAACAGATGCTAAGAACATGAATTGGTGGAGGTGGTGAAAGGTCCTCTTTAAAGACCAACATATAGAGAAAAGGATGTTAATTCTGCTGTAGAGTTCTCTTCATCTGCATACTACATATACAGTAGATCTATGTCATAATAAGATTGCATAAAAGAACATTCCGCCTTTGGATGGAGAATAGCTACATTGTCTAGACTTTCCCTGTATTTCTTTATTGTATTGCTGTGCGGAGACTCCATTTGTATCTGACTGAGAGAATGTATTATTGTTCAGTGCGCACAGCCATATCCCTTGTCAGTAAGAGGCACTCCCTGATTTATTGATGCTAGACATAAGCCAGGCATGTCTATGAGTAATGGTGGTCCCTGCATGTATATAGTACTGTCATATATCTCCATCCTCTCATCTGCCAATTTACCGAGAGCACCAACACTCTCCCTGTCATAGCCCATAACAAGTAACACACAAGTCATGTCATCAGTCATTGGCATCATTACAGCCTTCACTTTGTTTTTCTGTCCTAAAGATAAATGTATGGCGTCCATTTGGCATGCTGCACGGTGAATATGTTATAAATTAACTTCTGTGTATGGGCACCAAACATGAGTCTGCCCCCATCATCATCAAGTACCTGGTAGGAGTGGATGTTCCAAGTTTGTTGCTTTGAATTTTGTTAACCCTGGTTCTCATAAAACATTTCCACCACTTCACTTTAGCACTTACACTATGTGATCAAAAGTATCCGGACACCTGGCTGCTAATGACTTACAAGTTGGTGGCGCCTCCATGGGTAATGCTGGATACAATATGGTGTTGGCCCACCCTTAGCCTTGATGACGGCTTCCACTCTCGCAGGCAGACGTTCAATCAGGTGCTGGAAGGTTTCTTGGGGAATGGCAGCCCATTCTTCACGGAGTGCTGCACTGAGGAGAGGTATCCATGTAGGTCGGTGAGGCCTGGCACCAAGTCGGCGTTCCAAAACATCCCAAAGGTGTTCTATAGGATACAGGTCAGGACTCTGTGCAGGCCAGTCCATTACAGAGATGTTATTGTGGTGTAACCACTCCGCCACAGGCCGTGCAGTATGAACAGGCGCTCCATCGTGTTGTAAGATGCAATCGCCATCCCCGAATTGCTCTTCAACAGTGGGAAGCAAGAAGGTGTTTAATACATCAATGTAGGCCTGTGCTGTGATAGTGCCACGCAAAACAACAAGGGGTGCAAGCCCCCTCCATGAAAAACACCACCACACCATAGCACCACCGACTCCGAATTTTACTGTTGGCACTACACACGCTGGCAGATGACGTTCACCGGGCATTCGCCATACCCACACCCTGCCATCGGATCGCCACATTGTGTACCGTGATTCGTCACTCCACACAACGTTTTTCCACTGTTCAATCGTCCAATGTTTACGCTCCTTACACCAAGCGAGGCGTCGTTTGGCATTGACCTGTGTGATGTGTGGCACCCAATCACCTGACCACGTTCCAAGTCCGTGAGTTCCGCGGAGCGCCTCCTTCTGCTCTCTCACGATGTCTAATGTCTACTGAGGTCGCTGATATGGAGAACCTGGCAGTAGGGGGCAGCACAATGCACCTAAAAGGAAAAACGTATGGTTTTGGGGGTGTTTGGTTACTTTTGATCACACAGTGTATCATGTATCACAATACATTGCAAGCTGCCTAATGCCATTCTCAGTCCAATCCATCACATAGACTCTCAGACAGCTCAGTCTATAGTGCGCCTCCCAAATTGTAGCCAACATGTTTATAACCAAGCAAAATAAAAGTAAAAGGGATGTCAGCTTTATAAGTACTCAAAAGCACATATAGGAATAAGTCCATACACAGTAACTTGTCCACCACCATCCCAAGGGGCAGGGGAGATGGGGCTCTGCTCATGAATACAGCTGGACTGATGAGACTGAGCTCTGCAAGAAGCCAAACAGCACATTTTTTAGTATCATGTTGGCTACTATCAATACGATCCTGTATCTATAAGATGCTGCTCTTATACAGCATCACATGCACAGAAGAACACTTATAGATTTCTTTTGGAGAGTGTTGTGGGCATGCTCAGTCACATGAGCAAAGGTGACCAGGCATGCCCACAACAATGACTAGATCCTGTCTGAGATGACTGCTGCAAAGTGATCTTTACAGAACAGGGAAGTGTTAGAAGTCAGAGGAAAAAAATGCAAGACTAAGAATATAGATAGTAACAGAAAAGAAAAATTGAAATATGGTTAACAAAAATTTGATTGACACAATTGGTCATTTTCCGTAATGTTCCTGATACGTTCGTGGTAATGTGGTTTCCACATTCTCTTTACCAGGATATTTGGAGGTGTCTGTTCCATTATTTTAATAAGTGACCACTATTTGCAGAATATCCTGATCATCTCTTTTTCCTCCTTTAGGTTTCCCTCTGGTCTCTCCTGGTCACCTTGGTCTTGCTGTTTATCCTTACTGGGGCAATGCTAGGACCTGAGCTTTTGGCTACGATCCCCCCCTCTGTGTATATTGTGGCAGTGATCATGCCCTTGATAGGTTATTCCATGGGATATGGATTGGCCACTTTATTCAACCTGCCCCCCAATTGCAGGAGAACCGTGTCTCTGGAAACAGGGTGTCAGAACGTCCAGCTCTGCACAGCTCTCCTGAAACTCGCCTTCCCAGCCCATCTCATAGGAAGCATGTACATGTTTCCGCTGCTATACGCCCTATTCCAGGCCGCGGAGGCAGGAGTATATGTCTTAGTCTATAAACTATACCGAAAAGAGGTTCTTCACAAGCTAGAACCCATGGATGAAGACGAGGACACAGACGTTTCATATAAAAAGCTAAAGGAGGAAGAGATTAACGAAATATCATACGGGACAGTGACATCGGAAGACCACAATTCTGTAGCCAAGGAACCTCCACCACAAATGCACTAGTCCCACGTCACATTGTACATGTCTGGCCAGAGATTTACAGCAAAGTTCATAGTTGCCAAAACAATCTCTATATATAACGACACATCTACGGTAAATTCCTTTAACCCAACATCAATAAGATCTGATACTGTAGGTGCCAATTACTTATATATTCTGGATTATTAGTCATCCAAATGTATGTAAAATGTATGTGTAATAGTGGAAAGAAGGAAACACAAAGAAATATTAGACCACAATATACAACTATTATCAGCGGAGTCTCATGGACGGATCGCTCTTATTCTTCTGATACAGAAGATTCGTGCTGGAATCTCTCACTTTCTGGGTCATCAGATGTTGCTTTAAAGGAATTTCATTGTATATGCCCCTCATAATGTATAACACACCATAACCAATGACATACACCGACGAGATCGAAAGGGAACCTGTCGCCTTTTACATCCCCGAACCAGGTTATAGTCACATGACTATGGCCATTTAGTGGCCCTACGTATTGTTCCGTTTTCAAGGATCCGTCATCAACTTGAAGTTCATTGGCAAATCTGTAAGAACAGACAAAAATAGGACATGTCCTGTATATTCCCGGTCTGGTAAAAAGGACCATAAATAAGAGAACAGTCTCAATGCAATGAGTGGGGGGAATTTAATATGACTGGGTTACCTTAGTTAAATCCCAGAATGGCGCGAGATGCAACTAAGTTATTAAAGGGAACCCGTCAGGTGTTTTTTTTTTTTTACCATAAATTGTCCCTATCATGTGCAGGATCCTCTCCATTGTTGCCCCCTGTATAAGGTTACAAATGGTATCTTATAAACTTTGTACAATTGCCCCTGAGTCCTCAGAATCTGCATTATGTAGAATAAGATGTTTATTCCTCCATGTGTTATTTACCTGCTGGTAGTCACAGAAGTGGAGTTGCTAAGATGGATAGTTATGGCGCCCAAGCCCTAAACAGACCCATTCTAGCTTGGTCGATGTCCTTGCCCGGGCGTGTACATTTACCCTCGCACTGTCAATCACACTGGAGTGGACATGACCGGAGAGCAGCTCCATCTCCATTTGTCTACAATGCATAAGATTTACATAGTGAGGATATTACTATTAATATTCTATATAATACATCAAAGGGGCAGAAACGGCGTTTTAGGGAGTATTTACCCCAAATGCCAAAAGGAACAAATACATAGGAGTCAATGAGTTGTCATTGTCTATAAAGGAGTGCAATGGGTTTTCCTATTATTGAAATGTTTTCTCTATCTACAGGATAGGGGATGAATATCTGATCACATCTGGTCCCGCAAACAGTCAGAACAGGCGTCTTCTATGTGACTAGCTCACAGGGGTTGGACCCCCATGTGTCAGTATCCTGTGGATAGGGGATATAAGGTTTTAGGACCCACCTCTACCCTATACTGCCCTCAGATAGGGGAACATACAAGACCTGGCAGATCCTAATCTTATGCCTGATCTGTGATATCTGATATGGGGATGATAGGAAAGGAATCTATACTGATACAGTCATGGGGATGTTACGTGACCCTGCCCAGGATCAAATTTACTTGTATAATGTTTTAGGGGTAAATGTTCTTTAAAATAAACCCCTTTGATATAATGCTTAGCCTTTGAATAACATTGACCCATCAAATTTACTATAACTCAGAGCAGAACACTGGCATGAATTATACCATTAGTCCCTATCATTAGTCCCTACCATTAGTCCCCGTCATAGATCTCATCTCTGGTGCAGGGGCCTCCCTCTGATGTGCCAAAAGGCCGAAGCCTCTTAATTCTGGCTCATCTTGCTCCAATGCCCCAACGTGTGCCTTTTACATGGTGTCACCTGTTGTTAACCATATAGCAATGTGGACGTCCACCTACAGAGCTGAATGCAGGACGGGCATGCTCAGTCACTCTCCACAAAGCATGCTGTCTACATAGAGACCCTTTGTTCAGGGCAGAATAGTCAATAAATCTCCCCCTGCACTGGAGCTAGTAGATATATAATAGATATAGTATTCCTCCTTCCATCATCTGCACTGGAGCGAACAGAAAACCACGGTGTGTCTATCCGCGTGTCCACCAGCTATCAGCTCTGGAGGTGGACGTATACATTGCTATACACTTTGAACACCAGGTGGCGCCATATTATGTAAGTATCTTATCTTATTCAACCATTATTTAATTTTTGGGATCTATCCAATGAACATGACTTTTCCAGGTGGGACAAGCCCTTGAAGTAACCCCTTCTGTTCCTTCTACTGGTTTTGAGTTCCAAGTCATTTTCCTTTCCATTCACACCTAAAGCAACAGGACAATTCTTCTGGTCCCTTCTGGAAATCTATCTGCTGTTACTTGCACTTCATAGACATTCATGTCTTCAGAGCCCGCACAACGTCCTGCGCCTTGTAAAGTTCCCCAAAAGAAGTCAGAATTGTGCGCCAATGGAGAATAATACAGTAACGTGATGAAGCCATTCCTCAATATAAAGTGACACGAACGTCTAATCTCTTTACAAATATGTGTAAAAGTGGAGCTTCCCTTTAAATATGGAACCTAGAGGACAAGTGTCATATTCTGTATGCTAAATCAGTATATATTAGAGACTGGACGTGTTTCTGGACATTTTCTTCTTCCCCTGCAGACTGGATACAGTTGGAAATTGGCGTTGAAGGCCGATGTATAACCACAATGTGAAGAGTGCTGTGTATATATGAGTGTATTAGACTATATGGCGGTATACGAGCTGAGCCTAGTATGTATATCATGTACTGACGGCCGTGTATCAGGGATCTGCTCCCGGATGTTCATGTTATACAGTCTGCATGCTTCACTCATTACCCACAATCCCCAGCTTACTGGACGCTGAGTGACCGTGGCTTTATACGGAGGTGACAGATGTGTCTCCAGCATGTGAATGTGACCATAAATATCTGGAATCATTGCTGTGCTCGGCCGAGAGATGGTGTCATTTATTTCTCTGAAATGCCTGGATTTTATTATATTTGGGATGATGCGACTACATTAGCAATGGCGGGCGGCCCGCTCACCAGACACAGCTGATCACTAATTCCTGCACGTTCTATGACATGCTACAGTGCCATGCAAAAGTTTTAGGTAGGCGTGGGGGAAAAAAAAATACTGCATAGTAAGAATGTTTTCAGAAATAGAAGTGTTAATAGTTTAGTGTTCAATGAAGAAAAGGTAAAATCAAACAACATCAATATTTGTGGTGACCTCTGTTTAGAGGAGGAGTCCTGGAAGTGATGATACGGCCCCCACCGAGCCCTGATCTCATCATCTTCCAGTCTGTCTGGGATACATGAAGAGACAGAAGGATTGGAGCAAGCCGATATCTAAATTAGATCCGTGCTTAATTCTCCAAGATGGCCGGAACAACCTCCCTGCCGAGCTCCTTCAAAAACTGTCTGCAAGTGTATCTAGAAGAACTGATGGAAGGCAAAGGAGGGTCACAACAAATATTGAGATGTAGATTTCACTTAATTTAGTAAATTGACAAAAACAGACTATTAACGCTTGGAAGCATTCTTACCTGCCTAAAACCTTTGCACATTATTGTTTATTGCAAAATTGTATCGTGGCAGGCAATGTGCGGGGAGATATTCACTGCTTTAAGGAAAGGATATACTCATAGACACGGAGTCAGGTGGAGCACGCAACACATTGTTATGTCAGAGTTGTTTGGGATTCAACAGGGGAAAAAAACTCTGCACCCCTGGCCATAAGAGCAGAGGCAACCAGAGATTACACTTAGGGCTTGTTCACATGGGATAAGAGGGGCGCATTTTGGCGCTGAATCCATATCATAATCCACCCCCTCACAATAGAGGTCTATGCAGCGAGCTGCCCTTGCTTCAGCCGGATTCCACGGCTGATTCAGCTCCTGCAACGCCTCGTGGCAGCACCCTCGGGACTAGGCACATTCATTTGAGCCTACTCCGGAACGGGAAGCCGCGACTGTCAGAAGCTGCGACGGTCGTGGCAGGTGCATTTTGGCCCTATATATCTAGAATGAGTGCGTGAGCAGCGCAGGGCCCGGTAAGTAAACAATACTGGGAGCTGCCTGCCATGGGAAACATCTGATCTGCAGCATCCTAGCAGTCTAGCAGTGGGGTTGCAACACCCAGGGCCCCTGCTGATCAGCTGTTTGGGGGGACCATGGTGCTTTCGTGAGTGCCCTTACCCCATTACTACTGACATTGCACAGGAACTGTTTTTTGATGACTGTGCAATGTAATTTCAGCCTGTAATAATGTCACGTCTGCTATAAAACAGATGGCTTGTGATGTAAATAGTGAGAGGGGCTCACACAGTATAACATGCTCCTCCCACAGAGATCCTACACAGTATAACATGCTCCTCCCACAGAGATCCTACACAGTATAACATGCTCCTCCTACAGAGATCCTACACAGTATAATATGCTCCTCCCACAGAGATCCTACACAGTATAACATGCTCCTCCCACAGAGATCCTACACAGTATAACATGCTCCTCCCACAGAGATCCTACACAGTATAACATGCTCCTCCCACAGAGATCCTACACAGTATAATATGCTCCTCCCACAGAGATCCTACACAGTATAACATGCTCCTAGTGCACGTCCCCCCAAGGTGGCCCCACACAATATAATATGGTCCCAAGAGTGGCCCTACAAAGTATAATATGCTCCCCCCCAGTACAATATGATCTTAAAGCCTCAAGCCGCTTCAGGAAAACCTTATAAAATTAGTTTCAATGAATATTTTTGAGGTTTGGCAATCCGGTTCATTTTAGTGCCATTATTGTACCCCAGGATCTCCTCAGTCCCCAGAGTATAATAAGTAGAGGTCCAGGGGAGGTGAGTAAAAATAACAAACACTTATACTCACCCTGCCTTACCTCTCCTTGGCATCCTCTCTCAGTTTGGCTTTCTCTATCGTCCTCCAAGTCCTCTCCAGGCTGTGACTGTGGTCATGCACCCTATGGGTCACCACTGAGGCCTGTGATTGGGGCGAGCCAGTGCAATGATATCAGCACACCCAACAAGACTGCTCAGGCCTGTGATTGGGGGAACGTGATGCCAGTCAAAGGCCAGAACAGCCACAAGGGAATATTGGGGAATTACAGACTTCTCTTGGGCAGGCTTCTAATAGAAAGGGACAGCGGCATGTACATGCATCACGTGACGCCAGGCCCAGCGTCCATTGACGGCACTGTCCACAGGTAGTGGAGATGAGTGCTGAGATAGCGGTTGTGGATCCAGGCTGTAATACATAGGACACGGACACCTAGTAGGATTTTGTACAGCTGCACCTGAAGTCAATTTTGGTTATTTTAGGGTTCTGTACAGACGATCTAGCAGTGTTCAGGACTCATGTCTATAGAAGTCTATAAGGATGTGACATTAGCCCCTTTTACTTATGCCTATGTGTATGGACAGCACAGACTAGCAGTGTCCCGCTTCCTCATTACCTCAAGCTTTCACTGGGTACAACAGTCCAGGTCAGTGCAGTACATGTCATGTCAAAAACAAGATCAGATCCGTCAGGTGAACACAATAAACACTGGCAAACCATTCTTTGACGTGGTCTAAATTTCAGACGCCAGACGCATAGAGAATAGTAATATTCAGGTAAGGTGGAAACTAGAGATGGGCTAACCTATCAAAATTTGGTTCTGGTTTGGGTTCTTTGGTTCTGAGCAAAAGCTCGAGTTCGGTCCAAACCGGATGTGCAAATGAAGGGATTTAAAAAGTTAGGTAAGACACTCTAAGGGGGCAAATGTCAAAATGACAGCAGCAGATATATATGGCGGATGGAGCCTGTGCTCAGTTGGGAACGCCTTTCCTCACAGTAGCGCCTATAGTGCTGTACTGTGAGAGCGGTGAGGAACGCCCCCCCAGTGCTCGTCTATGGACGAATACTATCAGGAGAGGGGGGGGGGTCCTCACCGCTCTCACAATACAGTACTATAGGCGCTACTGTGAGGAAAGGCGTTCCCGACTTACGGTGAAGAGTTACGGTAACGGCACCAATAGCTCTTCACCCGGGACACAGGACATGAAAGCCAACAGTGCGCTGAATTCAGTGCGGTGTATAATACCGCATGTGCCGCAAGTGGTGAAAGGTCCTCTTTAATAATAGACATCCGTGTAGGAAAATAAGCCAAAATCTACAGCGAAAAAAGGCACAAGCTCATCCATTTTCCACTCGTGAAGTAATCCAAGAAAACAAGACCATAGTCCATGACTATACAGTAAAGCGTAGCACTAAATACTGTTACTAGAGCAAAGGAGAAGCTCAGGCAAGATGGCGGCTCAGTAATTGTGTACAGAAAATAGAATAAAAAAATGCTCCAGTCAGAAAAAAATCCAGATCTAGTGATCTATTTCTATATTATAAGGAATGAGGGGTCAAGAAAAACAATCTGAAAAAAGTGGTAGAGAAGACGTATCATAACTGGTGCCGTAGTAACAAATTAGGCCGTGGTTTTAATTTTTGAAAGTGCCGGTTCAAATTTTTTTTTTAAAATGAATCAACTTTATTGTTTTTAAATGCAGAAAAAAATGCATCATAATAATATGTGTGTGTGAACCAAGCCTGAAAACGGCCACACATCGGGTCACCTGTGTATTAGCGGCAGTCTTATTCTCAGGGTACATTCACACATGGCGCTGTTTTTGCCACAATGACTTGGGTGAAGAACACAGGCTGAAAATTAGACTCCCATTGACTTCAATGAGATTATTTTTACATGTGTAAAAAAAATTCTCCCTTCTGCTCAATCCACTCTTGGCTTTGGCTCAAAAAATGTTGTAAAATCTGTAAGGGCCCCTTCACACGGCGTAAGCGCGCCGCTCATTTAGACACGTATACATGTGTCTGAGCGCGGCGCTTCAAAACAGAGCCCATTGATTTCAATGGGAAGTGTGCGTCTATGCCGATACATGCACGTTTCCCATTGAAATCAATGGTCTCCGTTTTGAAACGCCGCACTCGGACACGTGTATACGTTTCTAAATGAGCGGCGCGATTACGCCGTGTGAAGGGGCCCTAACAATAAACAGCAGTGTTTCCACAACGAGGGGCTTTAGCCTGAATCCCCTGCAGACACATCCCTGCCACACCCTGATTGCCAATCAAGTCATCCCCTATATAATCAAGCACCTGGGCTATGCTGTTGGCCAGACATTATGGCTAGCTTCACAGAAGAGGCAATGGATAACTACATGTATTCCGCGTATAATCCTTACTCCTACAGGTACCTTAATCCTAAAAATAAGGGGATGAACTGGAGGCAGAAGAGCTACTTCTCCAACTATGGGGACAGCGGAGAATATTTCGATAACTACCAAAGAGCTCAGTTGAAGGCTATCCTGTCTCAGGTAAACCCCAACCTTACCCCAAGGCTGAGAAAAGCAAATACCAGAGACGTTGGCATCCAGGTCAATCCCAGACAGGACGCCTCTGTCCAATGCTCTTTGGGCCCAAGAACTCTAATAAGGAGGAGGACAGGAACCGCCAGAAGACCTCAGCAGGTTCCTTCAGACCAGGGAAGTCCTGCCTCCCCCACCAAGACCGTACGCTTCCCCAGAACTATAGCCGTGTACTCTCCTATGGCTACTGGGAGAACCTTACAGGAGCAGAAAGAAGAAGCCTCACAGATAACGGAAGAGGCTGCAAAAGATGACGTCCCTACAGAAGAAGGTGATCTAGAGGGCAAGAAAGATGAGGCCACGGAAGCCAAAAAAGAGGGAGAAGATGAGGCCTCACCTGGGCAGACCAGACTAAGATTTCAGGTAAGTAGCTTCTCCTCCCTGGTGTAACAATCCCAAATACTAAGACCATGTTGCCATGAATGTGTTAGCTGTAGCTGCAGAATCCCATGTATGGTGCACTGAGAGTTTATAACCCATTTATTATAACTATGATAAAACTACAAAGTGGAAATACAGAAATGTAACTGGTTTGGGTCAGAAAATCTGTAGCGGTCTCCCAGTAAGTGCCAGCTCTTATACAGGGGTAGCTGGACCCTAAAACCTAACATAAGCAGGCGTATAAAGGGGGTTGTCCAGGGGGTTGTCTCGCCTGATCTGGCAGCTTCTTGATAATGGACCCAGGATTTGAGACCAGGCCAGAACCTCTTGGCCTTGTTCCATCCCCTGGGTCGCTCCTCCCCTCATGTTGCAGGTAATTCCCTGGGGGTCAGAGCATTGCTTCTGGGATCCAGAGTCCACCAGAACAGGTAAGGGAATCTAAATCTCCTGATAACCACTTTAAATGGAGGCCAAGTTCGGCTGGGTTTACAAGGCGGGTTTTTTCCTGATCTCCATGTGGTTTTTATATTCATAGCACAGTATTCCCCAGTATATTAATGGCCAGTAAACAGAGGCTTTTAGTGACCTTTGTCATACAGGTGACATGCGGAGTAATTTGTGCTAGTTATTGCTGCAGATATAAACTGCAGGCAGCTATTCTGTACAAGTCATGTAAACTCTCCTCTAGTCCTTATTCACACTTGTCACCACTTAGTGCAACTTGTTGATCAAAGTTAGACCAGGTCAGTAACTAAAACACTGGGGCAACATGGTGGCTCTGTGGTTAGCCTTGCAGTGCTGGAGTCCTGGGTTTGTATCCTGCAAGGAGTTTGTATGTTCTGTTTGTGTGGATTTCCTCCCATTCTACAAAGAAATACTGACTTGGTAAGTTCAATTTGATCGAATGTTGCCTACCCCTGAAACGAGCATTTTTCCCCCCTAGAGTATAATAGGATTCGATTCGAGTAGTCTAATATTGAGGGGCTACTCGAAACGAATATCGAATATTTAACTACTCGCTCATCTCTAATGCTGATGTGTTCCGTCCATAAGGGTCCACACAAGGACCCCTACGGACGGAACACAAGCGCAACTCCAAGCACTGTGCAGCTCAAGCGCATGGGGCCCCATAGACTATAATGAGGTCCATGTGCTTGCCGCACGCATCGTTTGTATAGTCTATGGGGCCCGTGCGCTTGAACTGCACAGCGCTTGTGTTCCGTCCGTAGGGGTCCTCATGCAGACCCTTACAGACGGAACACATCAGCATGTGTGACCTGGGCATTAGTCTTGCAGAGCAACTCTGTTCTGACACACAGCAGGGGCCCCAGAGAGGTAAGGGGACATGTGGTGGTTAAGACTGTTCCCACTATCATCCATTGCTGTCCTTCACCATAGGATGATGGGTAAAAAAATATGCAAATCTATTCTCCAGGATGTAATTAGGAGAACAGTGCCTCTGTATGCCGCCCTCTAGAGGACAGCCCCCTTAACATCATGCATGACTCAGTTAATAAGCCTACTAACATGATGTGGAGTTTATTGCCAAATTAATATTTCTATTCCAAAAGGAACAGATGGTAATGGACACTCGGAAGATTCTCCTTTTCTGTCCTCATTAACTATACACGTCTATCTTTGCAGTTCTTGGAACAGAAGTATGGTTATTACCACTGTAAAGACTGCAACATTCGCTGGGAAAGTGCTTATGTGTGGTGTGTGCAGGGTACGAATAAGGTGGGTGATCTTATAGCGTTATTATAGCGTGTGACGTTATGCTGTGCACTACAGGAACGCTCACTGTAACCTTTGTTTGTCAGGTGTACTTCAAGCAGTTCTGCAGAACTTGTCAAAAGTCCTTTAATCCTTATCGGGTGGAGGATATCATGTGCCAGGTAAGTGCACCTTGTCCGGTACCTGAGCCTTGTGCCCTCAGTCACACGATTTGGTTATGTTCACATTGAAGAATGAGAGCAATGGAGTCACTATAAGAGTAATTGACCTCAATGTATTAAAAAAAAATAAATAAAAAAAAAAGCCTTGCCCTGTTCACTTTTGTAACTCAAACCAAAATTTTTTTTTTTTTTGGGTTCCTTCTGTGACGTTCTGACCATCTTGTCTTTCCAGAGCTGCAAGCAAACAAGATGCATCTGTCCTGTGAAAGTCCGTCATGTAGACCCAAAAAGACCCCACCGCCAAGACCTGTGTGGACGATGCAAGGGCAAGAGGCTCTCCTGTGACAGCACCTTCAGTTTCAAGTATATTATTTAATCCAGCCCTGTTCAGACTACTGTTAGGCCGAATAAGTGTGTTTGTTTTCTTGGAGTAGCTAAACAGATGGCATGTAATGCAATAAACTCTCCCAGCACCTCTGTCCGTACACTCAATAAACTCTGGTAAAGATGATGTGCTTCACAAGACGCTGTGAGCTGTTTTTTTTTTTTTCTTTCCCTCCTTTGGAGACTACTTATCTATGTTCAGGTCAGGCTACGTTATGCACAAGGCTCCATGATGGACCTGCTAATAATGGGCCAGATGTCAGTAGTTTCCCTGGGCTGGGGCCACATGGGTTAAATCTCATCCACATACTATGGGTTTCACACTCTTATGGTGGATTGGCTGAAATCTGTGTGGGAGGGGTGGACTGCAGCACGAGACACCTGCTTTTGCGTGGGGTAGTGTTTTTTTTTTTTTTTTTTGGGGGGGGGTGTCTGCACAACTATTTTTTTTTTTTTTTTTACACACCAACACTTTGAAAGGGCAAGAAAAAAAAGTGCTTTGAAGATGTACTTCATGTTTAAGGGCCCTTAGGCAACAAGGAGCGGAGCCCCCCCCCCCCCCCAAAAAAAAACAAAAAACAAAAAAAAAACCCTACTGAGGTTGGGTGATGTGTTTAGCCTTAGTATAGGAACATTCTAGACTAAACAATGCTTTTACAGCAGAATTCCCATGTACTTATTGTTCCTATCTAGCATCAGCCCATCTAGACAAACACTTGAGTACCTTCCTCCCGTCTAGAGCCACTTACTGTTGATTTGAAGGAGCCTGTTGGAGATCAAATAAATCTGCAATGACCTTACACGTGTTACCGCCACACACATGTTGTACATGTGCTACATAGATTTCTTATACGTTTATGGCTTGCTTTAGGATGTAGTCCTATACTATCTTATCTACTATGACAAGGAGTCTGTTCCCTACAACAAACTGAACCTTGCATGTTGCTTTAAGCAAAGAAAGGACTTAGAAAGCCACAGCAAAACCTAAATGCGGCACACAAGAATTGTGCTCCATACCAACATGTTAGCCTTAAAGGGATCCTATCATTCACACACTTTTGTTTTTTCTAGGTACCACATTGGAATAGCCTTAATCGCCTCCTACCTTTCATTGTCTTCTCCGTGCCACTGTTCGCCTACAATCCTGGTTCTTGTCGGTATGCAAATTAGCTCCCTCGCAGCACTGGGGGTGGGCCCCAGCGCTAACAGAAGCACTAGGGGTGTCCCCAATGCTGCGAGAGAACTCTCTCCAGCAGCGTAATCTTCAGCCTCTTCTTCTGGCGGTGGCTTGTAACTTCTAAGCCTTGGGCAGAGCAGACTGCGCATGCCCACAAGCCACGAGAAAATGGCTGCTTACAATACTGTGCAAGTGGCCATTTTCTCATGGCCTGTGGGCATGCGCAGTCTGCTCTGCCCGAGGCCTAGAAATTACAAGCCACTGCCGGAAGAAGAGGCTGAAGAGGACGCTGCTGAAGAAGATGGAGGCGGCGCTAGAGAGCTCTCTCGCAGCATTGGGGTTGCCCCCAGTGCTGTCTGAGTGCTGGGGCCCGCCTCCAGTACTGCAAGAGAGCTAATTTGCATACTGACAAGAACCGGGATTGTAGACAAACGGCGGCGCAGAGAAGGAGACAAATAGCCTTTCTTAAGGCTATTCCGATGTGGTACCTAGAAAAAATAGTGTGTGAATGAGAAGATCCCTTTAAGTTAATAACTCTAAGCCCTGTATGGCCGTGGCCTCAGTTTTGTCAAGGCTTTGTACACACCTGCAACCATAAGATCGCTTCTGTGTCCCTATTCCAAAAGCACTGGGAGCAGCAGAGGGGATGGAAGGAAAATCCATTAATATGGAGGTGGCCATGCAGATAGTGACTCATTGGCCGTCAGAGCACACACTATCAGTTCGGCACTGGTGATGACTATTCTCCAATATTTTATTAGGGTCAGGCACTGACATATACGGACTTTGGGGATGTTCACACAGCTGATCTTACTGTGTTGATTTCTGCTCTTAATGCTGAAAACCACTTCACGGTGTTACCAATGAGAAGCTTGTTCCAGAGTTCATATGACCATATTGGATATTGTGTTGTAATACGGATACTAAAATGTATCAGTCTGAATGAGGCCATAGGCATGTTATACAGTTCTGTGTAGAATTCAGAATTGGATCTGGTCAAGGCAAAGTAAATACACATTGTTTCCTATGGGTGTATACAGCACAGGCTGCTGCTACTGATGACTCAGCTTCCTGTTTGCACACACATAGGAGAGACAAGTGCTGCTGGGAACTTCCTGTGCTGGCTGGAAGCTCATTAGCATATGAATAAAAACAGACTTATTCAGAAACCACTGAGACAATCTACATACTAAAGGTAGGTGTGGAATAGACTTTCTAAAGCCTATGCAAGGATGTGATTAGATAAAAATGACTTTTCCCAGTGATAGAGCCCCTTTAATGGGGTATTCCAGTAACAGGTCAAAACCAGACGGTTACACTGTGGCTCAGGTGACGTCCTAGGTTCGAAGTTAACCAAACGCATCATCATCATGGAGTTTGTATACAGAGATTGTTAGGCAAACAACTGCCCCTTGTGGGTGTTGGGGGACAAGCACCTGAACAGCACCCACTAACTCCCCCTACTCCACAACACTCTTTGTGTCCCGTATATGAGAAACGCGCTTTACAACTATTTGCCTATTTGCCATTGTCATAACGCCTATCTATTCTATGGGATAACCTACTGATCAGTGAGAGTCCAACCTTTGGGACCTTCACTGACCAGGAGAACTAGGGAGTCTTGGATCCTAGTATAAATGGAGCGCTGCATGGCCATCTCCAGCAGGTGCAGTGGTGGTGCACAGGTCTACTCCATTAAAACAGGAGCACCAAACACACAAGTTCACCAGAACCCACCTCTGGATAAGGGTTAACCTCTTCCAAGAATATCCTTTTACAATCCATCTACCTGTTGTATAACTGAATATCCTCTCCAATACCTTCTCTTGGAATCCATGTGTTCTCCAGGCAGGGATCTCCAACCATCACAAAGCCGACACAGCAGAGGCAGTAACATTATACAATCTTTTTATTTAACAAAAAAAAAAAGAAAGAATGGCTGGTAGGATGTAAAGGAGTAATGCACTGCTAAATAAAACTACTCGTCCCCAGTAAGGATTTCTTAAATTAAGAAACTAATACCATCTAAAGTACCACGTGTCCCCGTCTGGTGTCCAATACAATACAATGTGCCATGGTGACTGCTCGGGTCGTGCGGCTCCTTCAGGTGACATGGCTTCCTCTTACAGGTTCATACCTGCAGTCTTTTAGCGTGCGGACAGTTTCACATTTAACCTCTTCAAAGCCGAAGCGCCTACCGTACATAGGTCAGCTGGTTCCAAGTGTTAAACGGGTTACTATATGTACAATAACATAATTCTCGGTTTTTCGGAGGTCCGGTGGCCCCGTGAAAAGGCGATGCCAAGTAATGCGTCCTTTATAAAGAATACATATCCTCGCGTACAGAAATAAATATAGACTTTCTGTTTAGAATCACAGTGGGTGTATAAAAATTGCAGAGTATTCCTTCTCGGTCAGGAATCGGTGCGGGGGCTACATTCATATCCTTTTACAAAAAATGTTCTGCTTGTCCATAGACACCGGTTATCTGGGTTGTGCTGAAGAACTGCATTTTTTGTACAGTGAATGTGTATTGCCAACGCTGTGTATTTTTTGGTAGAATAAGTTATGGACGATAGCGATCTATTCTTCGCTACCCGACGTGTACGGCCCTTTCGAAAGTAACTATGGACAGGGTTTCCTTAGCGTCTGTACATTGACTGAATTGCACACATTTACAAGAAAAAAGACAAAAAAAAATACTGTTTTTTTCCACCATACGTAGATTCTAGAATATATACAGAATAAAATAAGTTATCTTTTCTGTCTAAGGAGAGTTGCTGTCGGGCAGCATATACCTAAATATACATTATTAAAGTCTCTGCAGGCAGCTACTTTTTGGTTAGTCCGGAATATTTATACCATAAGCGCTGGTCAGAGAACTGAGCAGCATTCTAATAAAATTAAGATATATTATTTCTTTTTTTTTTTTTCCTTTTTTTTTCTTAGAAAGACCGGGGGAAAGCCCAGCTTAAAATAATATAGAAGGTCCTAAGATTTACAAGCTATGAGCTGTTAGATCTAATAAAATAAAAATTTCTCCAAAAATAATGTCATAGTACTCTTTGAGGCATGCGTGAAGACTATGTACAGACATTCATACCATTAGATACAACCACGCGTTCCGTCCATCGCCCGTCGTTCCGGGCAAGAAAGCAACACAAAGATACGGACAAGGAAAATAGCAACATAAATGATAAAGTTCAATGGATTCCAAAGCTCCTGCCGATGTCACATGGGGGACACTAGGGTCCGCCATCACGCCTCCGATTCTCGCCGTCGTCTTCCATGGCAGAGGGGCCATATTGCAACTGTACATCGTGTTAGCCCTTTAGCTTGTGGATGGTACATATGTAACAAGAAATAATAATAATAATAATAGCTTTCACTCTAGCTGTACATTATTCCCAGCGTCTCATGTCCAACGTGCTGGAGCTCAGAGTCAAGAGAAAAAAAACTAAAGGATGAAACGTATTTTACAGTAAATATGGAAGGTGCTTCATAAGATCAATAGACATCCAGTGCTTCAAGTCTGAGGCCTACGCAACGGCAGGTGCTCAAAACTCAGTGCTCACCGCGGTAGTGACGGGCTGGGCTTTAGATAAAAGCTGGTAGGACTGCACCATGCGCAGCGACATTCGGATTTCTAGGTTTAGCTCCATCAGCTTAGAGCTGGCGTTAGACATGTCCTGTTTGCAGCCAACAATGGCAAAGCTGCCAGTCTGGCCCAGTGTCTGATGTCGGAAATAGATGTGCAGCAGGGTTTGGATGGGATCATCTTCTGAGCTGCCAAATATTTCATTGGGCCAGATAGTCCTAGAAAGCAAAAAGCACAGGGTACAATTCAATAGAGCAGCGTTATATAACAGACCGTCCCGTCATCTGGTGACTCCTGAACATTCATCAACTATCCTGTAAAAACAGTGATTTTGCAGGATAACACTATTAAGCCAATTTAGAAGGACGTTGTAGATTTCTGGAAAGTGATTCTAGAAAGATTTCCTAATAAATGAATGCAATTCACCTGAGATCGCGCACACCCCTAGTGACCCCTGCCGCGCACGTACCTGAATGCCTTGACCTGTGTGATGGCGGACACAAACTCTTTTCCTCTCAGGGCTTCAATGAGAGAGTGGACAGCAACCTCTGTGCTTGCTTGGTAGAATTCGGAGAAGTCACAGTCCTCTATGCCGATAGTAGATGTGGCCTCTGCGTCTTTCAGACAGGCCTCCAGCTGGCAAAGCTCGTCGGACATGTTTATCACCTGTAACACATATGGCACTTTATTAGATGTCCTAATGGTCACCTCTGATGTTTATATAATGTACAATTCTATCTGAAACTAAATCTCTCCAAGACTGAACTACTACTGTTTCCACCATCTAATAGATCTGTCCCTGATATATCCATTGTAGTCTCAGGCCTTACTATAACTCCTAGGCAGCAGGCCCGCTGCCTCGGGGTTATGTTTGACTCAGACCTTTCCTTCACCCCTTCTATTGAATCACTCGCACGCTCATGTCACCTCCACCTCAAAAACATCTCCAGAATACGCCCTTTCCTTACCAGAGATACACTAAAGACACTTATTGTCTCTCTGATTCATTCTCGCCTTGACTACTGTAACTCCATACTAATCGGTCTTCCCCTTACTAAACTCTCCCCTCTACAATCTATTCTGAATGCAGCGGCCAGGCTCTTCTATCAGGCTAGACGCTACAGCGATGCCTCTGGTCTGTGCCAGTCACTACACTGGCTGCCTATTCATTATAGAATAAAATATAAAGTTATCCCCCTCCCCCACAAGGCTCTCCATAATGCCGCACCTCCATACATTTCCTCCCTCATCTCTGTCTACCGCCCAACCCGTGCTCTCCGCTCACTCAATGACCTAACACTTACATCCTCTATTATCAGAACCTCCCACGCTCGTATACAAGACTTCTCCCGAGCTGCACCACTTCTCTGGAATGCTCTACCCCGGACAATCAGAGTAACTCCCAATTTCTACAGTTTCAAACGCAAACTAAAGACGCATCTTATCAGACAGGCCTATCACAATTCCTAACGTAAACCCTTCCATACTATGATTAGAATCCCCAAAACTTAACCCTCCTCTGTCCCCGCTCCCACATTACCCCACATGATATGAGGCCATCTCAAGCTAACTTTATAGGTCCAAGCTCCATCCACATGTTACAGGACACCACTAGTGACGGCTCATAAAGTCTTATGTTTGTGTAATGACAGTCACCTCTATTACAAAAGTGTCTGACCTCTGTATAAGCAATGCCGCCCCTGCTACCTCTTGTGTCACCCCCTCTACCTCATAGATTGTAAGCTCTTGCGAGCAGGGCCCTCAGTCCCATTGTGTGAAATGACTTTCTTTGTAATGTATCTTTCGGTCTGTATTTGAACCCTACAAATTGTACAGCGCTGCGGAATATGTTGGCGCTATATAAATAAAATTTATTATTATTATTTCAAAGCATGGAAATGGACGCCATACTATCCTCTATTACTTGTCCCTACAGATAACACAGGGCTAGGAGGATCATTTTCCATGGTGATAAATGGTCAGAGAGGGAACGAGGAGACCATACACTGTGACTGCACCTCCAGAGCCATTTCATCATGCTGTGCCCGGGGGTGTAGGAAGCATTCAGAGCGCTGGATGTGGCTGGCCGGGCTCGTGATGGTACATAGGGCAGATACAACAGTGGCTGACTCCATAAATAGCAATGTACTAATCTCATTCCTCTGCCTATGTACTTGGTACTCTACCTCCGTCTGCTTCTTAATCGTGTCCACATGGCTGATGAGCTTGCAGTAGGCCTGGAACAGCAGAAGAAGTTGGAAGTGCAGCTTGTAAAGCCTCCGACAAAGCTCCAGCTCCTACAAGAAATAGCGAATGCTTGAGTAAAGACAACACCGTCCGTACAACGCAAAAAGAGAGATCAAATGTGGTTACTGGTTTAGTACAAGGAAGGAAAGTCAGGCGTCTATTAACTACACAGCGGCGAGAATTGGGTTAAATGGAAAACATGGAAGACGCAATCACACGTGCCACTTTAGAAACAAGCAGCCCAGTAGGTTCATTTTTTTATAACGGGGGTAGCAAGCCAGCAATCTAAAGAAATCCACCAAAAATGTCACATTCTGGGACCATGTCCTAGTGACGGCAACAAGGCGTTACATATAAAGATCTGCTGACTGCTCGGAGTCTCATCAGTATATAGGACACAACACAAGTCATGCACTACTGTACTGCAGGTATACGGGAAACAGAAGGGATCGCCCAAGGCCTTGCCGCTGTCTTTCTCCAGCATTCTGCCCTGCACAGATAGGACACCAGATCTGCTATGTATCTCATAAGAAATATGGTGGGATTATAGTAGAGGTGCTAGTGGTCTTTAGTGGTCATTGAAGGCTGTCTCAAAAATTTGGTGGAGACCCTAGGCCCGGTGAAAGTGTAAGAGTATGGTCACACTACTGTTATTACAGTCATCTGTCATAGGACGACAGTAACGGACATTAATAACAATAGTAGTGACAGACACGGACGGGGCCCCCTCCTTCTGCATTGATTAAAACGTAAAAAACCATGATGGACACTTTCTTCTGTCATGTTTATTTTCTTAGGTGACCGAAGAAAAGAACCATGGCGGTAAAAAGTGACATCATGTTTTGTTTTTCTTCTTTACATTCGAATGAATGCAGACTGACACCATCCGGAGCTGTCGTTTAGTGTCCGTCGCCCTCATCCTGTGACGGACCTTAAACGACAGTAGTGTGAGCCCACCCTTAGACCGGAGGGACCTTGGAGACAGATACACTGAGGGCCCCGGCAATAGCTGCTTTTACGTCACCCCTGCCCAACCTACAGTCCAAAGCCATAATTGGGGCAGACTTACTGATTAGAGATGAGCGAACACTGTTCGGATCAGCCGATCCGAACAGCACGCTCCCATAGAAATGAATGGAAGCACCTGTGACGCCGGCCGGCCGACGGCAAAGTCAGCATCACAGGTGCTTCCATTCACTTCTATGGGAGCGTGCTGTTCGGATCGGCTGTTCCGAACAGTGTTCGCTCATCTCTATTACTGATAAAAATGAATCCGAATTCTGGTGTAATTGGTGTACACGCTTTACACCCTTCTTGCAGCTCTCTCGACAAGGGGAATGACTGGAGATGCAACAATGTGCACCATAATTTAGGGGGATGGAGGTTACTGAATAATGGTGTATTGCACCCAATGTATCATCCGGCATAAGCGACTTCATTTGCACTGTCTAAATACTAGCCAGGATTAGTAAATCTGCCCCAGGAAGTCAAATGGTTCTCCATGAAACCTAGCTAGCATGTGTTCATGGAAGTTACAATTGTACATGGATGGTCAATGGCAATGGACAATGTTTCTAGCGCTACAAACACAAGCTGGCCTGACGTAGGAGTCTACATTTTATTTCTACAGAATGTATTTTTCAGAGAGGTTTCCTAGAAGTGAGACCACGACACTAAGACACGTCAGGCCGGAAACTACACGAGCTACGAGACATTAATGAGCGGCCAACAATTGATGGACGAAGACTGTGCAGACCCAGAGCGCACTGTAGTTTTACAATGGCAGAACACGGCTAGCTCCACACATGGACAAGACAGGTGAAAGTCAGGCTTTGATCTGACATGTTTAGTATTGGAGAAATCAAGAACCATCACTTACTGCTAGAACTTCCATTTGCTAAGCAAGAAGGTGAGCAGGTCACAAAAACACAAAGGAAGAAAAAGATGGAAAGTTAGTCATAGACAAAGTTCTGTAAAACCTCAGGCAAACAGTCACAATGACGTACAGCGCGGCTCAGTCTCTGAACACAAGCTTCAGTTTACATATGAAATGTATAGAAGGAGTGATGTCACCTTACAGACACACTGCTTTACTTATCTTGCATGATTCGGGACTCTTCTGGTTGCCATCTGCTGACGGATCCGCCTCTAGTAACTAATGTCATGTGAAGCGTAAGCCGTGGGTCTAACGCGCCATATTTGATTAAAGGGATTCTATCATTAGAATCCCATTTTAAGCTAAACCCACACTGGAATAGCCTTAAGAAAGGCTATTCTTCTCCTACTTTTAGATGTCTTCTCTGCACCGCTGTTTGGTAGAAATCCCAGTTTTCATCTGTATGCATATGAGTTCTCTCGCAGCACTGGGGGCGGGCCCCAGCGTTCAAACAGCACTGGGGGTGTCCCCAATGCTGCGAGAGAACTCTCCAGCAGCACCGCCTCTATCTTCATCTGGAACTGTCTCTCTGCACGACTTCTTCGGGAGCTCGGTTCAAACTTCTACGCATGCGCAGTCAGCTCTGCCATCAGGCCTCGGGCAGAGCCGACGGCGGATGCACAAAGGCAACAAGAAAATGGCCGCTTACAGCAGCATACTGTGTAAGTGGCCACTTTTCTTAAGGCTGCGGACATGCGCAATTGGCTCTGCCCGAGGCCTAGGAGATTGAAACCCAGGATGGAAGAAGAGGGCATTCCAGAAGAAGATAGAGGAGTCGCTGGAGATTTGTCTCGCAGCTTTGGCGACGCCCCCAGTGCTGCAAGAGAACTCATTTGCATACAGATGAAAACCAGGATTTCTACCGAACGGTGGAGCGGAGATATCTAAAGATAGGAGAGCCTTTCTTAAGGCTATTCCTACGTGTGATCAAGAAAACAATTTGATTTTAATGATAGAATCCCTTTAAGACAGGAAAGCAGAGAGATTTTCTATATCATTCTATATTCTGAATATTCTGAATAAAGCTTTAATAGAGAGCAAGAGATGCAGTAACACAGGATCAATGCAAGAGAAGTAACTTCAAATGTGCACAATTTTAGTTTGCATTTTATCTCTATAGAAATTGTTATATTGTGTTCAGTTGTGACGCCATGTATAATTCCATCTCCCTATACGCAGTCTCCCTGCGTAGTAGTAATACAAGAGCTGCGATGCTATAACATCAGGCTACAGACAGCAGGAGGCCCATACGGACAAGGCTACACCTATACTTCAGAAGCAGTATATAACCATGTACTTTGTGTGTATCCTTGAGAAGTGGCCTCTATGTCTGGAATAACACCGGCCTCTCCATATTTTATGTCCTCTGCAAATAATTCAGTGGACCCCTCCATTAAAAGAAGTTCTTTGCACTTATGAAGGACCAGTCCAAGAGGTAGAGAGAAGATGCTGACTGTGATCTCCCACCCTTATCCCCATCAAGTCTTCAAAGCCAAATGGTTATTTAAAGGAAATGAGGAGGGGCAAGATGGCGGCTCAGTGGTTAGCACTGAAGCTGTGCAGCGCTGGAGTCCTGGGCTTGAATCCTGCCAAGGACAACATCTGCAAGGGGTTTGTATGTTCTCCCCGTGTTTGCGTGGCTTTCCTCCCATACTCCAAAGACGTACTGATAGGGAAAAATGTACATTGTGATCCCTATATGGACTCAATCTACATTACAAAATTTTTTAAAAAAAATAATGGAAATGATGAGTCCAGTAAAATTGTTAAATGTATCTAAACTTTATGTAAACTTCAAAAATCAATAATCTAATATAATAACTTAATCTATTGATTCTTTGTAAAAATGACTTATTTCTCCAGTATTTCTGCCCCCTTCCCCCGCACTGATCGCCATTTCTGAATACATTGTTCACATCTATACACAGAGAAATAAGGCGATAGAAATGGGAGAGGGAGGGCGAGATGAGAGTGCGAGGAGATACCAGATGCAGCTGTAGCTTAAATCCCCACAGAGCAGGCTGATGGGGTGAAATATAATCCAATTCTGTGGGGAGATCATATCACTTTCAAGCTACAGTCATGTGTAATCTCTCTGCTCTCCATCAGCTCACCCACGACCCCTCCAACCTCCGTAGACTTCAGTGGGCTGACTATTAGCTGTGTATAGACTCTAAAATATGGATGTGAATAGAGAATTTAGAAGCCGTGATCAGTGCAGGGGCAAGAAAAATACACTATGTGATCAAAAGTATCCAGACACCCCCATAAACATACGGTTTTTCTATTAGGTGCATTGTGCTGCCCCCTACTGCCAGGTCCTCTATATCAGCGACCTCAGTAGACATTAGACATCGTGAGAGAGCAGAATGGGGCGCTCCGCGGAACTCACGGACTTTGGACGTGGTCAGGTGATTGGGTGCCGCACATCACGCAGGTCAATGCCAAACGACGCCTCGCTTGGTGTAAGGAGCGTAAACATTGGACAATTGAACAGTGGAAAAACATTGTGTGGAGTGACGAATCACGGTACATGATGTGGCGATCCGATGGCAGGGTGTGGGTATGGCGAATGCCTGGTGAACGTCATCTGCCAGCGTGTGTAGTGCCAACAGGAAAATTCGGAGGCGGTGGTGTTATGGTGTGGTCGTGTTTTTCATGGAGGGGGCTTGCACCCCTTGTTGTTTTGCGTGGCACTATCACAGCACAGGCCTACATTGACGTATTAAACACCTTCTTGCTTCCCACTATTGAAGAGCAATTCGGGGATGGCGATTGCATCTTACAACACGATGGAGCACCTAGTCAATCCTAGTCCTATGCCCCCATATGCTATGGCTATAACACACTGTTAATTCTATTACATACATAAATCACAGTAAAATGTGGTGCTTCCATAGAAGTCAGCGTATCCAAATGACCGAAAATAATAAAATCATCCAAGGAGAATGGCATCCATAATGTTAATCTTTCATATGGGGCGTAGAAAGCTATCATTCTGGAGGTCTAATCTTCATGGGCTAAAGTAAAGTGTGGCAAATGTGTTTTTTGGAAGAATCATTGCTCTCCCTTGCCTGAAACCAGAACACATTAGTAGTGTTAACGTAGCATGCAGCCGCGTACCGGGCCCCTGGAGACGCCCTAAGTCTTATGGAGCGGTGGAAGTAAATTTACCAGGACACTAAAGGTTACTGCACCTATAAGTACTGAATACCCTGGAATAACACAAGTATCAGTCCTATAGTGAATGCACAGTAGCAGAGAGCACATAAAAGGTTCATTATAGTAACATTGTTATAGCGGGTGACGTCCATGTAACCGCATTACATCCTATCAGTTGCAATACTTATTAAATCTTCGGTCACAGAGAATTAATTTCACTGGCGGTCTGTACAACATTGTCTGGGGACAAGTCACTGAAGGGATGCAGCGTATATATATATATATATATATATATATATATATATATATATATATATATATATATATATATATATATATATATATAATGTATAGCATGAAGAGAAGGACACGTACCTGTGCTTCTGTGTTAGGCACATGGCGGCTGTCTCCTGAACTAAAGGTTTTCTTGCAGTTGTCAAGCCACTACAAATGAAAAGCAACATACAAAATGGACTGGTGAGTGCAAAACATATAATAGAGGATATAATATTTCCAACAGCGCTGCAAAGGTGGAAGCAAAAGTCTTAAGGTTAAGCGTAAGGGTCTGGTCACAGCTGCATTAAAATCTAAGACTATGAGCAATAGGTAAAAAAGGTCCCGCACGGATGCAAAGCGGTTGGTTTGCATCATCGTTGTCTGCACAGAGATTACGTAAAAGTCGGACTATTTGTATCACAGTTATTCCTTTTAGCCTCTGCAAACACATGTATACTCAACTCAGTTGATTGTGCATATGTTGTAAACAGGTAGTGCGGAGCAGCCGGTCGCCAGTCACCTTGCGTGGTGTCTTATCTGGCTGGAGAACAGATTTCAAGACACCAGCGATGACCACTCAGTTATAGACTCCTTATAGTAATCGCTATAACCTCTGGCCAACCTTCAAGTGCTGCCACAATGAGGGAAGAAGAATGTGCATCCATGGCCGCCTCAATTTAATAAAGGCTACTCAGGGAATTAACCATAGCGATCTGCATTAGTGGGATGGGGGAGGGGGAGAGGACGCTCTCTGAGGAATACAGAGCCAGATTCAATTAGTGACATGGCCCAACGTCCACTGTAAATCTTATTCTCCCCGACAGCCAGTGATGCAGAAGAACCCGCCTGCAACACAATGCAATCCTACAGATCAGGAACCCAAGGTTTTACCGTATATATTCGAGTATAAGCCGACCCGAATGTAAGCCGAGGCCCATAATTTTACCACAAAAAACTGGGAAAACTTATTGACTCGAGTATAAGCCGAGGGGGGCTTTTTCAGCACAAAAATTCAAATGTTCTTGCCTTCTTTCCTTAAGAATATTCTATTCCTGTACCCATCCGGCCAACTTCAGGAGAAGAGTCCCCCATACACATGAGATGGTCAGCTGGTCCCAATGAAATCTTTGGGTTGCTGACATCAAACGATTGGTGCCATTAGCTTATGGGTCAGGAACCTTTGGGACTACAGCTGTTGTGAAACTACAACTCCCAGCATGCATAGCTGCTCTTCTGTTCTCAGAACTCCTACAGATGTGAATGAAGCATGCTGGGAGTTGTAGTTTCACAGTAACTGGAGAGCTGACGGTAGATGACCCCTGCATTAGACTTTTCCTGACTCCTGCATGCTTAGGTACACTAAATATCCATGAATAGGGAAAGGGGAGAAAGACTCTGGAAAAATTGAAGGATCGAATATGTTGAAATCCGATCATCCAATCCATCTCCTGATATCTGCCATCAGGGAGGAGTCAGAAGGACCCCATATACATTACACTGGGGGCTGGGGCTGCCAAAATCAATAAACTTATCTCCACATCATTCCATGAGATAGACAACCCATGATCACTAACAGGTGCCATACTAGTCAGTATGTATACAGCATATCACTGACACTATGGGTCCATAATAGATTTTTCAGAATTTCCACCTTATCTCACTATGACACGTTACCTTTAATCACATACAAATCCCATACTGTGCCATACTGATACTATAATACACAGCTAACACACAATGAATGCGTATGTGAATTATTCATCCGGGACGACCTGCAGGCTACCATACATGTACAGGGCCTGCTGCATCTTTATTCCATTACTCCCTCTCTCATTGTTTTGTATGGTCACAAAAGAAATTCTAATAGTCTGATTTTGTGCTGTTGCATTGCATTCTGGGAGTTGGGTCCAGTGCTAAGACTACCAAGAATACAAATCACTGGAGCAAGATCTGTGCAAACAGAGAATGAAGTAACCCGCCTGCTTTCAGAACTATGAATGCAGCTCTGGGTGACAAGTAACTACCATTGGCCAGACCTGACAATTCCAATATAACTGGCCAACCAGGCTGGTCATACATTCCCTGTATAGTTTGCCATGGCCAACTTATAGTAATGTCCTGACCTTCAATGGACAGCCGATGGCACGAAGCAAAAAAAATAAAATAAATGTTGAATCTCAAAATATCTGATACTTTGCTCTCATCAGATACCAGCCGCCAGCACAGGTTCTCAGCAGAAGCGTATTCTTCTCTCCCTAAGGCTAGGTTCATATCTAAAATCGGGTTTCTGTTCAGGGGGTCCGCTTGTGCACCCCCGAACAAAAACCTAATCCACTTAAACACGTGGTTACCCGCGGACCCCATAGACTATTATGGGGTCTGTGTGGTTTCCACTTGAAAAGGACGAAAAATGGGGAGAGGGGAACGGAAACCTCATATGGAGAGCCAACGCTGGTGTGTACCCAGCCTAATAACACATGCACCCTTGGCCGACTGTATTGGGTAAGAGGGGGTATTTAGACAAGTCAGTACCTGTTCTGCTGCCTCCCGCTTGGAGTTATACGTGTCCAGATGTTCCTGTAGTTCCAGCACACTGAACTTCAGGGTCTCCAACAAGCCACTTGACATGAGCTACAAACAGGGTGACAGTGTTAGTGACTAGTGACAGACTACTGCAGCTCCAATGACATCGAAATATAAAAATCAGCTACACAAAGAGATATTAGTCAGCTATATAACAGGTCTAGGCCCCAAAGAGAAAAAGACGACGGCCATGAAGGTCAATCTAATGCGTTCACGTCACACACAATGCTTGTGACAAGAACTACAAGTAACATAATGTCCTGTAATAGTACATGGACATCATGTCCTGTAATGGCCAGTACATGGAGAAACATCTTATCACTCCCTTACCGTCTCAGCATCCACAAAGACTGTCGGGCACTCTGAAGACGCCATCATCACCTCCAAGGAACTCTTAAACTTTGTGCCTATCCTCTGCAGGCTTTCTCCTAGGAAGTTGATGGAATCATTTGTTATCGTCCCAAACTTTCTCTGAATGCTCTGCAAAAATATAAAGCAAGAATAATAGACACTGCGGAGTTACTAAGTCATCCTTACTACAGGGATCTTCTGCCGCCAATGTGCCAATAATGATCAGGACACTAGTCAAAGCTAGATCCAATACAGTAAGACAAAATACTAAGGTTTTCAGAATTGGGTTCTCTGATCCAATCCTGATTTTAGAGTAGCATAATCATTGTTTGTTCCGTTCAGACCTGTGACACTTTTTGGTAAGAGAATAGAGATTCTGTATAAACCCGGGTAAGGCTGAAGCCCCACAGCGCCGAATTGCATCTTTTTGTTGTTGCAGATTTTATTAAAGGGGTTGTCCCATCACAAGGTTCCTATCTATACTGCTTGTTAATGTGGATGTAAGACTTTTCCTAAATACACTGCTTCAGCAAAACTGCTTTGTTTGTCCACTATCTTACTTTATTCAATTCTTTGTGGCCACAGCCCTGACCTAGCTGCTCCTGAGTCAAATGATGTATCTGCTGCTCTCAGGGGGGAGGGAGGAGGGGCTAAGTGCAGGGAGCGAGCCTGTGTATCTAGCTATTCCTGTGTCTGCACCACATGTGATCTAGCTCCCTGCTATCAGATAGGGGAGAGGAGCTGCTTTCATTTCTGAACTCATCTTCTGTTCTCCCAGTTATCAGGCTAGCTAATTCAATTGTGTTCATTATGGCAGAGACAGGCAGTCTCTGTATGTAACACAGAATGGAGTTGCTCCTGCCTGTACTTCATAGTCCAATATTGTGAATATAGTGTTGTTTGAGGACCTTTGATGATATCACAGGCCCTTCAGCCACCCCATAGGATCACGCTATGTGGTGGGCGGAGCTACATGCTAATTTGGGGCGGAGCTAAACAGGTTGCATGTGAAACCCCGCCCACCAAATGACGCAAGAAACCAGGAAGAAAGAAGATTTTACAGCAGTGAAGACTGGTGAGTATGTGACGTGGGAATACCCCTTTAAGGCTTTTTGAGCCAAAAAGGAATGGGAGATAGATAGGAAATAATTCTACTTCTGACTTTTGCCCAATCCACTCCTGACTTTGGCTAAAAAAAACGCAACAAAATCTGCAACGACAAAAAGCTGCGTTTCCGTCACGTGGGGCCTTAAAGGGGTTTTCTGAGAATTTAATATTGATGATCTATACCTAGAATAGGTTATCAATATCAGATGAGGCACCAGTGAGCAGACTGAAGTAGGTCTATATACTAGGCCCGGCCCTGTACACTGTGTAGTAGTTGTGCCTCATACTGCGATTCTGTCCCAGTTACTTGAATGGGACTGAGCTGCAGAAAAGTTGTGTGAACAGTCCAAACAAAAGGTCCCTTAAATCAGATTATTTAATATTAATAAAGACAGGTTATCAATAGAGATGAGCGAGTACTGTTCGGATCAGCCGATCCGAACAGCACGCTCGAATAGAAATGAATGGACGTAGCCGGCACGCTGGGGGTTAAGTGGCCGGCCGACGCCAAAGCGGAAGTACCAGGTGCATCCATTCATTTCTATGGAGCGTGCTGTTCAGATCATCTGATCTGAACAGTACTCGCTCATCTCTAGTCATCAATATTAGTGTCTAGGATATGGATTATATATCCTAGACACTACATTGATCTCCAGAACTGGAATCCTTTGACCCTCATCTTGCCTGGTGATAGGTTATAGGGTGATATCCACTTACTGTATAATAAAGGGAGGGTGGACTAACCTGAAAAAGCCTGGAGAAGATATGAAAGGTATAGACAGCACAGGAGCCATCTGTCTCAGACAACATCTGATTGACGTGACAGCGCCAGGCTTCTTCCTCATCCTCATAGGCCACTGGCTGGAAAGCAGCTAGTATAGCAGAGAGAAAAGGCGAAGGTGGAGGAGAGGCCTGGACTTCTGCAAAGCCATCCGGTTCCCCATCATCTTGGCTACAAATAAAGCAGAAAGTGTGATTATTAGCATGGTTGACTACACCCAGAAATAACGTCTACAGGCGACCAGGGCTGTCTCCATCGCTTACTTACAGGCTCAGATCCCCAAACAGCCTCACAACACAGGCCGAGTAGATAAATTCGATAGCCTTCTTGCTTATCAAAAAGGAAGACGACATCTCCATAGAGGAAGTGAAACATCTCACTGCTAGCTGCCATCTACATGCTATCTTGTTGGTAGGCTGATCTTGTGGACATGCAGGCAGAATACACAATGACTTGCTGGAGACCGGCCAAGGGTGCTTGCTGCAGACGCACTTTTTTTTTAATTATCTAAAGTAATATCTGTGTATAGGGCAGGGGAAGGAAGAGCCTAAAGAGCATTCATTTCTAGGGCGATCAATTTAATGATCCTGTACAGTGCGTTTTCTGCCAAAAGACCGCACACGTGATGCTCTTGCTCAGCAGACAAATGAATCAAGGCCCTCCACAATTTACAGCAGGAATCCTTTAACATGCTACCGGCAGCAGCTGTTTAATATAAAGCAGACAGCGACCGAGCGGGGATGGAGATCCGCCGCAAAGGAAACTACTTTTTTTCGGTAGCCTTTTGTAACGCACGCCTCACTGAACTCTGCATTTTAACCCTGGTTTGACTGTATAACCTCTAGTTATAAAGCCTTGGCAAGATCTACGCGCCTTGTATTATTGATCTTCTGTGGAGACAAAGGGACTAACCCTTAGGACAGTAAAGATGTTCCCATGCACAATATACGGTCAGTGCATCCTATAGAAATCACCAGGACCCTCTGACAAATACATAAGAGGACCGGTCACCTCCCGATATATCTATTTGGTCAATACATGACAATTCTGGATTATCTGCTCTTACAATTCTCTGTTGTCTGGTTCCTCTGTTAATCCTCTAAGGGTCCATTCACACAGAGGAAAATGGCGCTGATTCTGGCACGATAACTCGTGGCAGAATCAGCGCTGATAAAAAGAAGACTCCCATTGAGTTCAATGGGTTCCGTCTTCCGTGAGTTATCGTAGCAGAATCGGCGCCATTTTCCTCCGTGTGAATGGACCCTTAGAAATGTAACCATAAACTGGAAAATGGGTGTTACCAATAATCTTGTCAAAGGGGCGTGTCCCTACAGTGACTGAACAATGTCAGAGCGTGTAAGGACACGCCCCCAAGAGGCCACACCCAGTTGTCTAGTTATTCAAACTTTCTAGGAACACCACAACATAGAAAAAAGATAAGCCATGAGAGGTATCACAACGTGGATGGCATCTGTATCCTAAATTGTCTGTTTTAGTAAAGACTCAAAACTTTTGGACAACTTTTGATTTTCTGGCTGTATTTGTGTCATGAATACCTTTTGTAATATACTTTATTAACAAATGTTGGCTCCTTTCAGTGAAATCCTCATTTTTTTCCCTTGATTCTCTATTGAGAGATGTCCCAATTTGTCATTGTGTACAGAGTAGGGGGCTGTGTGAAGTGAAGAGAATATGAGTTACCATATATACTCGAGTATAAGCCGACCTGAATATAAGCCGAGGCCCTTAACTTGACCACAAAAAACTGGGAAAACTTATTGACTCGAGTATAAGCCGAGGGGGGGAATGCAGCAGCTACTGGAAAATTTCAAAAATTAAAATGGTTGGAGTTTTTGGGTGCAGTAGATGCAATGATAAGAGAGAAGCAAGGGGAAGAATGAAAAAAATGGAGGATTTCACAGAAAGAGGCCAAAGTTTGTCAAAGTATATCACAAAATTTATTAAGGACGCAAATACTGCCAGAAAATCAAAAGTTGTCCGAAAGTTTAGTTATGCTGTAAATGAAAGCTACCAATGACATTAAGAAGATCGGTCATGGCCTGTCACTGTCATCTCTTCCCCCAGTGACCCTGGCGGAAACTGGCGTATAGAAATTTTTGTCCATGTTATCACTCCTCCTACCAGTTAGAGGCACTGGAATAAAGGTATTGGTTTTATAGATTGTGAGCTCATGTGGGCAGGGCCCTAACTCCTATTGTGCGATAAATCATTTTTTGTTACATTGTAATGTCAAATAGATTCTTTTAATATACATGGAAGCGCCCATGATGGTATAGTGTTGGGTTGCATTTCCATGATGTGCTAGGTGACTACTGGGGGTATGAAATGACTAAATCAATTCTATTACTCAGGTTGTGTGCGGGTTCAAAGTGTGAAGGTTGCTGGGGGAGCCAAAGCTCTCTATTCATATAGCATGCTTCTCGTGTACAGTCATGTGACTAAACAATGACCCCTGTACAAAGAGTATTGGGAGGGTAGGTTTGTACCCAAAAAATGTGCAATCCTATTAACTGTACCCAGTGACAGGTGTTCTATCTGTAGTGATCACTTTAATTGATACAGACGTCACTGCGTTCCATGTCAGTACTTCTCATGTCACAAAAAGCAATGCGGACACCCTATCGATACGTCTCTGCATGTTAACGCTATTCTCAACCAAGATCGTGAACCGGATCTTCACAAAATGACCAGACATTGCCCCGCTGTCTGGCTTTATTAGTACAACCGTCTTTATAGGCTTATTAAAGAATTCACAAAACATTACGCTAACCTTGATAAATAAGAAAAATCAGCTTCTTCTTCTTCACATCGCTCGTCTAGCTCCTTTAAAGCCAGGGTGACATCATCTTCACAGACAGAATCCGGGGGGCTGTCAGGGGCGGGGGGCTCCTGTACATCAAATGCTTCTTCCACTTCTAGGGGCTCCTGACATATTAGCACTTCATGCTGGTCCTGGGTTACATAGGAGCCGGTGTCTTCACTAGCGGTGCTCAACTGTTCATCTTTTACAGCTAACGTGCCCTCCTGCAAGCAAACAGGCTCAGTCAGCCCCATATACACAGACACGACGAATAATGGAGAATTCAATTACTGTAAATGACGGCAATGTGCTGAGCTGCTGGGAGGCGTGCCGGCTGTCCGAAATGTCAAGACAACTTAATACTTCAGAGAGGGGCTGCCATGTATCCAGCACAGGAGAATGCGGAAGGAACTATTCACGTCTGACATGTATACATACACCTAGAGATACTTAGCTTCATTCTTCTATAATTCACAGAAAATTGACTTATTAAAATAAAGTTCCAGCAAAAACTGTCTGCAAGTGTATCTAGAAGAACTGATGGAAGGCAAAGGAGGGGTCACATAGAATATTAATGGGGTTTAGAAATATCTTTTGTTCATTCGCTTCATTCTGATTATTGATAAAAATGAATTATTAACATTTTTATATTTGAATGCATTCTTAGCTTGCTACATTCTGTTCCAAGCCTGCCTATAACTTTTGCACATGCCTCTAGATCTAGCTTGATTGAGTAGTAACGAGTTTACCTTTGCATTGGAGCCCTTTAGGATGTTATAAAGGGGGGAGAAAAGTTAGTAAACCTGACCAATCCATGAAATCCATGAGCGACCAGGACTGTGAATGCCCTTGCGTTTCATATCCACGGGACCGCTGAAGTCAATCCCTGGTCTTCCCGGTCATCATGTGCAGCATGTCAATATGTAGAGCAGTGATTGGCTACAGCAGTCACATGGCACGTCATTGTCGCAGGAAAATACAGACCAGTAAGGACAACTAGAGCATTGGTGCGGGAGCAGTGGCGGATTTAACAGGCAATGGAGACTACAATGCAGATATGAACCTAGTCTTAGGAACAAGGCTATGCAGTCTAGTGACACCAAATATTAAAAAAAACCCGCTCGAGTAAGTGCTTAAAACTGCGTGCAAAGCATTGATGCGGAATAAAACCTAAACCCAAAGAAAAATATCACTTACCTGTACGCCCACTACCTCGCACATTGCTTTGTGACGTCTGGAGAGATTGGATTGCCCTACCCAAAAGAGTCATAGGTGACAGGTCCTCCGAACAGGAGATGATCCCTGTCACAGGGGTTACCTACGTCTACTTAGACTCCATTCTGAGGATGGGCTGAGCTACACTGCGCACGTTCCAGGGGTTTACAGCTGCAGTAATAGAGTCGGCTCACATATATGACCAGACTAGGTGCGTAGCTCAACACGCCATAAATGGTTGGAGACCCGACTAGCAATCGAAGAACAAGGCTCCCTTGTATTCCTACTAAATACCGCACTGATCAAGGCAGTCGCATAAGACCACACAAAAGGTGTACAAAGAATGTGAAGGAATTGTATTCATGGCTCATCACAATAAGGATAGGTCATCAGTGCCAAATCTGTGGGGTTCAGACACCCAGTTAATTCGGGTGCTGAAAGCAGAAGCATTTTACTCTTATAGGAAAAGAGCTGCAGTACCCTGAAGCCACCACTACAGAGTAGGTGGCGCTGCAGCTCCGCTCCTATTACTAATGGGATCCCATTGCCTCTGCTGCCCATCCTCTAGCTCCGAGAGGTTGCAACGTCAACCGAGCCTTATACGGCTACGCATTGACCTCTGGAGTTTATAGACTGCCGTAAGTTTGCTCTACAATTTCGTTTTCTAACTTCTTCGTAGACTAAAAAAACCCCCCTAAATGAAAAGTAGTACTTACAAATAGTCGGTCGCCCATTAGCTGCCTTCTTCCATACAGGCCATTTTACACTGAGGCTGTGATTTTGGATTCGGAGTGCTCACCGTGGATACGTGCCACCCATCCCTAACAGAGCTGGCCTGAGGTCCTAACCCCAATTACAGCCCAATCACACAGACTGAAAGCCAACCAACTACAAAGCATCACCAAAAAGGAAAACATATTGTTCTAGAATCAAAGGAACCATGCCCACAATTGTACAATAAATGACCCCATTCACCCAAAATGGTAACAGAATGTAATGACTATTTGTAACCTTTGGGGCGGATGCTACTGTACAAATAATACTGCCGAGAAGGGCCCCGAAAAGGTTAGAAATAGCAAGAAGGTAAACAGAAACAAAAATCACAATCTGATGTATAGCACATGGAGACTGGAAATCAAAACGTAAAATTTATAAGACGAGATTAAAAAGATCCCAAATCAGCCATGCACCAGCCCAGATTTCTCCCCACCTCAGGCAGCTGACTGTTAGCGCTATCTGGAGGGGTCACCTCCACACTTGGGGTCTCAGATCTGGTTTGTAACACTTCCTCTGTCAGAGCACTACTAACTGAGTCTTGAGATTGGAGGAAGTGGTCCACATGCTCCGCCATATTGTCTTCCACTGTGCAGTCATTCTGAAGCTATAAAAGAAATAAAATCGTATGATTAATATTTAACGCTCCATATCTATCACTGCGCATATCACACACACCATTATAGTCTAGGAAGGTCTATGCCCAACCTGCTGCTTAGGTAGCCCCTGTCATTTTCAGGATTGGGAGTAGTGACAGACTTACAGCAATGAGAGTAAAGGAATATTCTAGCAATACCATCACTTTATAAGATATAAATACCGTATATACTCGAGTATAAGCCGACCCGAATATAAGCCGAGGCCCCTAATTTTACCACAAAAAACTGGGAAAACTTATTGACTCGAGTATAAGCCGAGGGGGGGGAAATGCAGCAGCTACTGGAAAATTTCAAAAATTAAAATGGTTTTTTGGGTGCAGTAGGTGCTGGGGAAGGGGAGGGGGTGTTTTGGTTGTCTGTCTGCCCTTTCCCTGAGCTTGAGGACTGGGTTTTTTTTCCCCCCACTTGGAATTCAGCCTGGCTGACTATAGGGGATCTGCAGTGCTCCTATTAACCCCTTCCCAACTGAACAGGAGCACTGCAGATCCCCTATATTCAGTAGACACAGGGATACCTAATGTGTTTGTGTTTCACAGTAATTTCCTACTTTTATTTGTATTCTAGGGAAAGGAGGGATTTACAACTTTTATTTATTCTATTTTTTTTTATTATATTTTTTAAAGCTTTTTTTTTTCACTATTTTATGGGAGATTCTATACATTACTATTGCGGCGGGTCATAGACACCCCCCCTAATTAAAAAAATTAGGCCCAAATGAATGGGCCGGTGCCTCACACTATGACTGATTCAGCAGCGGAATCCGCGGCAAGATAGGGAAGCTTGCTTCTTTTTACCGCTACTAACTATTGGAAAAAAGAAACAAGGAGCTCCCATTGAAGACGATGGGAGACATTTTTGGCAGTGGATTTTGAGGCGGATTCAGCGTCAAAATCTGCTGCCAACTACCCCCGTGTGAACTAGCCCTAACATAGTAGTTCTCAACAGTATCTGTAGACAGCAGAGTGAGACCTCCTGCTTGTACAGCAATCCATGCTAGAAAAAACGGGTCACACTGTGATCATGTGACTTATTGAAGAAGGTAAAAAGCAAGACACTGTGAGCGGACAACCTTTACTACAAGGGGATGGTCTTTCAGATGTTACGATGAGTCAATAAGAAAAACACTGGAGTGTCCCACTTAGCACAGATCCAGTGTAAAAAAAACCAAAAAACATAACCTTTCCATTTTAATCATGAATTGTGTTTTCAGACTACCAAATTAAAAATTTTGCACATGCCATTTCTGACAGGTCACCTACCAGCAAGTGATAAGGCCAAAGTCTCAGATGACTTTGAAGATGACTACCAGTCTTCAGAGACTGAGGCCGCTAGCCTGCTAAGTATATCATATGAGTGCTACATACTAGTGGTTGTACAAGGTATTACAATATAGTGTGGCGGTCCCTTCAAACAGCTATCTGTAGTTTGTGCAGAGACTGCAACCCGCCACTGATAGGATTTTAATGGGCTATTCCAAGATGAGGCCATCAATATTATTAAAACTAAACACCCCTTGACTAAACATTATACATTCCTATAAAGTAACAAATAATTGGGCAACAGTAACCAAAATAATAAATCAATAAGCAAAAGATTACTTATAAGAATCGGAGTATCTGGAACCGGAATATCAGATTATTGTTTGCTAGCAAGACATAAAACTCAATATACATACCATATTTGAATGGGACAAGATCTGACTCACAGTCAGAGCTTCTTCCTCTGAAGACTCGTCGGTGTCTTCTTGGTTGGTTAGATTGAGACTGGGGGTGCTCCCAGAGTACTGACATTCCTGTAGAGACGGGGTGTCTCCTTTGTCAATGCTGTCCAAGGAACGTCTGCGGACTCCCCAGTTAAAGTTGTCAACGCTCTCACCCTAAGAAAGGAGAAAGAACGTAGAATGTAAGACTCGTCTCTGGAGGCCAAAAGTCACCCACGCTTAGAGGGACGGGCACGTGTCACCAGAAACATGGAACAAATAACGCAGCCACTATACACGGACACCGAATCAAACATCAAGCCTTACACGGTTTAGGGACTACACACAATACATGGGATCAGAGGTGAAACAAGCCACTCCACCAGGCTGCAACTTACCTGCAGCTCCTGGTTAGCAAGAAGGAAAACACAAATAATCATAAGTAACAAGGACAAACATAGAAACAGGAGAAAACATACAATTAGGCCGCATTTAGGCTAGGGTCACAATGGCGTCCTTCCTTTTATAACAGAAACCAGCAGAGGAAGAGGTCCTTCATGCAGGACCTTCTCTTCCACCGATCTTCAGGCGGATGCTGCAACAGTCTACAACGCAGCCTTACATTAACAAAATACGTAGTGTATATAGGAGAGCCTATGGGCCGGTGGTCGAAATACTCTACACCATATGGGCCGGTGGTCGAAATACTCTATACCAAAGCCATAAGGAAAAATCTAAGTTATTTCTGCAACTTCCATAGAGGTAAACAGAATTTAAAGAAATGGCGTAGCAGAGCGAGCTATAGGATTTCTATAAAGTTATGAATTTATTCATATTTCTTGCTCTGGAGGTTCCCAGAAATGGCACAGAACATGGTATTGCCATAAGTCCCAACCAGAGAAGAAGCCATACATTCTCATCTCAGCCAAGATGGCAATACAGCTTTAATAGACTATATGAGTATGGATACACATAACAGGTTCCTGCTAACCTGGGCAAATATAATATCGGGACATAGTCCTTTCATTTCTGAAGTGGTCGGAGCAGAGACATTATAGCTTATGGACAAGTAGGGGTTAAAAAAAAAAAGAGACAAGGTTTAAGATCTGGCAAGTCAAGAAGAAAATCGGGACTAAAGAAAGAGGAAAATCAATGACTGCCAATGACTGATCTAAGGTAAAATACATACTTGCACATATATTTTTAAAACAAAAAACGTGTAAAAAGTTGAGGTTTTGAGTTGGCTCTTTTTCACACTATAGCAGTGTATCCTAATCTTATTACACACAGGGACAACATGGACAAATCTGTTCGTTCTTGAGGAAGCCCTAATGCGATTCCTGCTGTAATGAGGTCTGGTGTAGGTGAATTGGTTCAGAAATGCTAAGCTGTTGAAATTACCCCTTCCTTATTGTTTACTATGGTATAGTGTCAGTCCAAGACATCCATTTAACATATATGTGTCCCAGAAGCCATAAAACGTGTACGAATAGAGTCTTAGTTGAAATAAACTGGATTATGAATACATATTGTCTGTGTATACAGACGGCGACGACCTTTCCCCACCTCTTTACATCAATTCATTTTTCTCTAGCCCCCACTGTTTCTGAGCAATCAATACTGTTAGTTTTGATGCCAGATATTCTATATAGGCTCTGTCAGGCAAGGGGTGTAATTCTAAGCTCTTGACACCGGCTGCCTCCGATTGGAGCTCTGAATCACACCCCCTGCCTGACACCGCCCACTGACATTACAGAGCTTACATAGCACATCGGGTACCAAAACTACCCGGCGTTTGTTGCTCAGGAACGGAGGGGGCTAGAGAGCACACTGTACTGGAATCAGTGGAGCAGGGTCTATTAAAATGCTAAGAACTTGTATTGGTCGAGGTGGTGGAAAAGTCCTTTTTAACTTTTAGCTGCAATCCTAAAATACATTTATAGGAGGAAACTAAATTATTTCTGAAATCTATTGGCTCTCACTAGGAATACAGATTCTTAGCAGAGGTCCTACATGTGCTACATGCTGGGTCATACGTTCAGGGACATTTACCTTTCTTTTTTGGACAAACAGAATATGTTTAAGCTACACTGTCCAGAATTGCATAACATATTGCTCAATATTTTTTCAATAGTCATTAACAAGTCATTTCTAAACCTGTTCTAGTGTTTACAAACGATGATACCCTGAGAGATGATTGGCTGACGTTAAGAACTAGACCCCGGGGTCTCACCTCAGCATCTTCCAGCTCAACATCCAAAAAGTCAAAGTCCTTGAAGACACCAAACTGCTGTTCGCTGCCAGTGTCCTCCACAGCCACTTCCTCCTCTTGAATTGCCTCCTCTGTGCTCGAAATAAGGCTGGTTTGCTGATCTCCAACTTCTAGATCTTCATTTGATGAGAAGACCACCTGTTGTGGGGAGAAATTGGAAGAGAAACCTTCTAAACACTCACGTTCTCTGTGTGGGGTCAGCCTGGAGCAATTAACAGGTGCGTAATAAGCCGCAAGCCATGGGAGGCGGAAGGAGCGCGAGGAAAGTTTCATTAATGAGAAGGCAGTAAACAAGGCGAACTTACGGATGGATTTTTGGGGAGACCGGAGTCAGGGCCGCACAGGGACAGGACATTCATCAGCTTCTCCCGGGTTCTCCGCTGAAATGGAAAAGGTCACAAATTTGTGGAAATGGAAAATGTCTGCTTATTAATAAGCCATCTTGGTTTAATGAGAAGCGAGGAGACAAAACATGGATACAGGATCAGGTCGGTCAATTCTAAAAATATACACCAGATGCTCTTAATAGTTTAATCCTGTGCATCAGCGCAATGAAAAAACCCATTGCAGCCCGGACGCATGAATGTTGTCAGCTACAACCTATAGTGTGATGTCACGTATGTGTGGTAGGTTACAGGGTGAGACTGGTGACATCCCACACTCCACGCCAGCCCCGAAATGTGGGGCGAGTGACCTGCGTACACCGGATTAAGCAGCACAGGAGAAATGCAGCAGCTACTGGAAAATTTCAAAAACTAAAATGGTTTTTGGGTGCAGTAGTTGCTGGGGAAGGGGAGGGGGTGTTTTGGTTGTCTGTCTGCCCCTTCCCTGAGCTTGAGGACTGGGTTTTTCTCCCCCCACATGGAATTCAGCCTTGCTGACTATAGGGAATCTGCAGTGCTCCTATTAACCCCTTCCTGACGGAACAGGAGCACTGCAGATCCCCTATATTCAGTAGACACAGGGATACCTAATGTGTTTGTGTGTCACAGTAATTTTCTACTTTTGTATGTATTCCAGGGAAAGGAGGGATTTACAACTTTTATTTTTAATTTTTCTTAAAGCTTCTTTTTTTCCCCACTATTTTATGGGAGATTCTATACATTGATATATATATATATATATATATATATATATATATACATACATATATATATATATATACATACATATATATATATATATACATATATATATATATACATACATATATATATATATACATACATATATATATATATATATATATATACACATACATATATATATATATATATATATATATATATATATATATATATATATATATATATATATATATGTACTCGAGTATAAGCCGAGGGGGGATTTTTCAGCACAAAAACTGTGTTTAAAAATTCGGCTTATACTCGAGTATACGGTATATCACCAGGCTAAGCTCTGTGCAGAAAGTGAACCAGCAGAGAACAACTCTATAGCCTGGCAAATTGTGAACGTATTACTAGCAGGACCTTGTACGATGCTTGTATCTGTCTATTGTTCATGCCCTGTTGAAGAATGAAGTGTGGGCTCAAAAATCAAAACCAAACTGGAAAATTGCCACAAAAGATTGCCGAAAATCAAGCAGAATCCCCAGTTCATCGTGTAAAACTGATAGATATTAAGTAGGATCTGACTTCCAGAAAAGGGCTGGGGATTACAATGCAATTGTATGTTCATTTGTTCTGTACCTGAGAAAGCTGCGGCCTCTTCCAGCTGACAGGGACAAGAGCATTAGAGTTGGATCCAGAAGAAGTAGATGACGTGCTCCGAGTCACTGCAATGACTTTTGGCTTTCCATTTCTTCCAGCCGCGCTGTGTTGGTCCCCATACTTCTGCCCTATTATGGGTGTCTATGTCAAAAAACAGGCCCGTATGAGTACAATAGAAGTACAATATACAGATGTTATCTTACAAAGACAACCCCTATTATATATTGACAGCTGGTGACTGATAGGAACTGGGTAAAAAGAAGTAGAAGAGCGGAGAATCAATGCAATCTAATAAAATCAGAATCTTAATGACTGTATAAAAGATTATTATTGACCAACAACAAGGCTTGGCGTGCACACAGTGGTATTACTGTAAGGATCACTACGGAAGTTTTAGTTCAGGACTAATGTAACTCTATATAAAATAACCAGGTGTTCTCTTACCTCCGATATGTCAAAATGAAAATCTAGTGTTTTTCCCGGAAGCTCCTTTGAGGCGCAGTTAAATATTTTTGCAAACGATATTTCAGGTGAGCCTAAATCTCCATAGGACTTTGGGGCATCATTTGGCACCACCAGACTGGCAGAGCGGGACACCACCAGTTTTAGGATATTCAGGGCTTCTCTCCAATATGCACTCTGTTGGGAGAAAGAAAAGTCATCAGGGAACAGTAACGTTATACACGGGGACATTTTTGGTGCGGTTTCTCCAATTGCCAGTGCCCTTTGGGCAAATAGACATGTGGAAGACTGAGGTCTGGGTAATGGAGGAACTGCACCAGAAGGAGAGACTAGTTATTTTACCTATGCATTTGTAGCAAAATTTCCATTGCAAACAAGAGCAGGATTTGGTTGTTTTTTGTGAGCGGCTTTTGGACAAGTGCTCCGAGGTTATTTTTTTACTGGATACAGTATAGTGGCTTTGCTTGGTACGGCATCACAGCCCATGTGACTGACAACTAAGACCGCCGCTCAGGACCACTTTCACCATAGGTGCAATTGCACCGGGCCCTATGATTACAGGGGCCCCCTCAGCTGCTCCGGATTGAGAAGGACAGTCCCACAATTCAGGTGCTGCCCCCTGCTGTTGTAGGTGGCAGGCAACAATATCAAATGTATCTGTGTGTTTAGGATACAGATAGAGGTAAATACAATAGTGGAGGACGGAGCGATGTCTGCGGCAGGGAAGTGGAAAGAGCGCTGAGCCGCAGCCATTACAATCGCAGCCTGCTGTTCCACAGGAACGTGGTTTGGTGTTTTATTTTTTTTAAATGCGACATTGGAGGTTGACGGAGGCAGGGAAAGTAAAATTATGGGGGCTATTGGGGGGGGCCCACTTTCAAAAAGTTTGCACAGGGCCCCCAATGCATTGAAACGGGCTGGCTGCGGCTGATCTTCAATTGATAACTGATCCTAAGGATAGGTCATTAGAGATGAGCGAACACTATTCGGAACAGCCGTTCCGAATAGCACGCTCCCATAGAAATGAATGGACGTAGCTGGGACGCGGGGGGTTAAGCGACCTGCCGCCGGCAAAGTGTGCGTGATGGCCGCTTCCATTCATTTCTATGGGAGCGTGCATGGGAGTGTTCGCTCATCTCTATAGGTCATCAATTTATTATTTTCTGGAGAACCCCTTTAACCCCATGTACTCTAAGGATTAAGGCGTTCTCCACTTCATGAAAATTCTTAGCAAATCCAGCAGAAGCACAAACATCTCTATCTGATCTTCTATGGATATCATCTGAAGCATGTTCAATAACAGCAATGGCTTTGTCAGTAAGATGCAATGTCTTTATGTGTTTCGATAATGATCAAATGATAAACATCAATAGCTGGACCTAGAAATACCCCCTATGTGTGAACCCTGCCTTAGCAGCATTTTTGCCACCTACAACAAACCATGAAACAGCAGTAAGTTGCAGAGAGCTGAATACAGAATAGCTGACATTGCTGTGCTGACCTGTTTTTCCATTCAATACTCCTAGCCAAGCACAAAGACAAGCCGACTACATGCTGCAGGCCATTCCCATAAAGGCTGCAGCTCTATACAACCACGGCTTGTGTTTTTTTTTTATGAGCCAAGAAAGAATGTTTCTGTTAAAGCCGGAAATTAGAAATAAGTCACAAAACATCTGGCTTTATGGATGAAGTGGTAAAGTGAAAAGTCGGCACGTTGGGTACATTAAATAAATGACATTGCAAACTGAAATAGCCAGATCCTTGCTCAGGGGCCGAGCACGGATTACAATAAGCAATTGTTCAGAATCATACAGCGGAGGAAGCTGAAAATGCATCAGCTACTGTGCGGGGAATGATAAAAACGGCAAGGGAGCGCCACGGGCGTATACTGCGCCTGGGAAAGATAGGAAAAAAGAGGCCGAGAAGACGACTCGAACTGCAGTCACAACACCTGCAATGGAGGGATATAAGGATTATACGGACACTGTTCTCACCTGCACGTATTTCCCTATGATTTTTATGATTTCAAGGTTAAACTGCTTGACTGGCGCGGTGGTGAGGTCAATATGGCTGAGCAGGCTGTAGATAATCTGTAGCAATGACTGCTGCATGCTGGACAGGCCTTTCTCCAGGAGCTGCAACAATACAGACAATGTTAGAATATCCTGCAAATTAATAACTCATTATCTTAGATAGAAAGAGAACCCTGTCAAACTGACTTTAATAAGCACAAACTACTACTATATTACATGTCTGCATGGTGTCACACTACCAGAAGGGCACATACAGATATACATGTACACCAACCAGGCTGAGGTGATGGCTCAAAGTAAAAGATTTCAGCACTGTGGACTGATGTATGTGAATGAGCCCATAGGTGCCAAAGTCTACAAGTTGGTACTAATGGCCCATTGTTGGCCCCAGCAGCGTAGGGACGTCAGATCTATCAGTCTCTGCAGCCTGGCTGATATTATACATGCGGTCATCTCTGTGAATTTTTATAATAAAAAAAATCAGAATGGCTGTCTGACAGGGAAGAAAGGTTTCAGTTAAAGGGGCGTTACTATCTTGGCCATGAACATAGTGCTTCTTCTCTCATTTCCTTTAAAGGGATTCTACCATTAAAACCTCTTTTTTTGTGGATAAGACGTCGGAGTAGCCTTCAGTAAGGCTATTCGTCTCTTACCTTTAGATGTGATCTCCGCCGCGCCGTTCCTTAGAAATACCAGTTTTTACCCGTATGTAAATTACTTCTCTGGCAGCGATAGGGGCGGGCCCCAGCGCTGGAAATGCGATGGGAGCGTCCATACTGCAGCTCGAGAACACGATCCTGCGACGCCTCAATCTTCTGCTGGATCCTCCCCTTCTCTGTCATCTTCCTCCTGCGTCACCTCCGACGCCTGCGCAGTTGGCTCTGCCAGTGAGGCACCAGCAGAGCTAACTGCCCATGCCGGCCGGGAGCTATTTTTGGGAGGCCGCTCTTGCTCTTGTAGTTCAATGCAGAAGCGGCCTCCCAAAAATGGCCGCCGGCCGGCATTCGCACTCGGCTCTGCTGGTGTCTCACTGGCAGAGCCAACTGCGCAGGCGTCGGAGGTGACGCAGGAGGAAGACGACAGAGAAGGGGAGGATCCAGCAAAAGATAGAGGCGTCGAAGGATCTTGTTCTCGAGCTGCAGTGGGGACGCCCTCATCGCATTTTCAGCACTGGGGCCCGCCCCCATCGCTGTGAAAGAACTAATTTGCATACCGGTAAAAACCCGTATTTCTAAGGAACGGCGCGGCGGAGATCACATCTAAAGGTAAGAGACGAATAGCATTTCTAAAGGCTACTCCGACGTCTTATCCACAAAAAAGAGGTTTTAATGGTAGAATCCCTTTAAGATGCCTTGACAGTAACCACTAGATGAATGCTCCCTATACACTAGGTAGAGGTAAGTAGACTGGTGCGGGGGTCAGATGCCAGACCCCCACCTTCATAAATGAATGACTTATTCTAAGGATAGGTAATGTAGTCTTTGATCACCCCTTTAATGTGTGCCGCACTCGGTCGTAATATTCGGGTCTCACTCACCTCAGCAAGATAGGTGACCAGACTGAAGGTGATATCTGAAAAGGAGTCGTGTAAGTAGCGGCAGACAACATTGATCCAATTGGAGCAGTCTCTGGAGTAGCTGTGTGTGCTGTACAGACTCATCATATGGGCCAGGTTAGTCAGCGTGGCAGTCTTCTCCTCTGCACAAACCTAAGACACAACAACGATGCATTAAGCCACTGTATTAGACAATAAAGAAACACATACCATATACATACAGTGGCTTTCCATTAATAAGCCATTCGAGTAGAAATGGTAGCCCCAATCCTAAGGAAGTGACACAATACCCACACAGAAGGGACGCCACCTATAGGATCTGGAGGCCAGTGAGAATATAATGCTGAAGCCGGCAGCACGCCATCATGGCTGGGATTATGGAGTTTGTCCTCTTGGACTTCATAGCATCTGACTTGGGATACGTCCAGATGCTGACGGTCACATGATGGACATAGTAGAATCCAAAGTTAACAATCATGCAACTTCAATGTTACCCTAACAGTGCCAAGATGTAATTCAAGGATGCACTTTTTTTTTTTTTTTTGACATTACATGAACTATTTGATTCATCGTAAGTCACGTCACCTTTTTCCCAAATAGAAATGTTACCTTGTTGCCCTAGCCTTAAATGGCGCTCCCGATCGTTTCTCCATTCTGTTCATCAAGGGGTGGCTAAGCAATGACTAACACGTTTATTGCCCATGCTCGTTTCGAATGAACACTAACCTTGGCTATTCTGTCCGCCGTTTCTTTACAGAACGTTGTGGGGTTGTCAAAGTGTTGAATTAGGTGCGGCAATAAGCACAAGATATTGAGAGGAAACCCTGGAAGTAAAACAAGAACAGTAAGATGGACATTCATTGATTTACAACTCTACAGATAGACCATTTGTCTGCGCGAAAATAAATCAAAATCCCACAAGTAGTTATAGAAACCCGAAGCCTATTAATATCCTATAAAGCCTTTGCCCATTGACACCTTTAGTGGTGGATTGTTATAGGGCCTATGGGACTATACTTGTCCGCAGCATCACATATAAATATACTGAGGGTTTCCAGGACTAGGATATTGATCACCTTATCCTTAGAACCGACCATCAATATTAGGCTGGTAAAGTAGAAAACCGGGACCTACGCCAATGGGCTATCTGAAGAACTACGGTGCTTGGGTGAAATCCACTTGGCCACCTCAGCCTGGAGACATCATATGTATCAGTCACATGGCTAATATACAACATACAGTAAAGAACACAGGAGCACTTGTCCAAAGTCCCAGGTACCTTTAGATGTTCAGCCCCACAGGGATCTGATACTAATACTAATGATCCTAAGGACTAGGGTTGAGCGATCAGGATCGGAAACAATCGGATTCCGATTGGCGATCGAGAAAATTTCACGATTGCGATCGGAATTCCGATCCCGATCTTTTTGGGTAGGATCAAGATCGGGGCTTATTTCCAACAATGCTTGGCTACTGGCCAAGCATTGTGGGAAAAGTTTAGCACCCATAGGAATGAATGGAAGCGGCCGGCCGCTTAACCCCCTGCGTGCCGGCTGCGTCCATTCATTCCTATGGATTTACCGCAGCCTGCCACTCAGCTGAATATACGGTAAAACAGGAACGAAGCATTAGAGTGGCAGGCTGCGGTAAGTCACTGTGTGCTGCGCTGCTGTGAGGACGAGGAGGCAAATTCACGAGTAGATAGATACTACTGTACATTGACTTGTCTATCTACTAGACAAGTCAATGTACAGTAATATCTATCTACTCATGAACATCGCTCAACTTACCTGCACAGAAGTGCTGCCGCTGCCCTCTGCTGGTCCGGTCCTCTGTCCTTCATGTGGCTTCAGAGCACTCTGCCCCCGCCTCCCTAGACTAGTATTATAGAGAAGGCGGGGCTTAGGAGAGTGTGGGCAGGTACTGGGAGGGGAGACGTGAGTAATGCACACTCCCCAGCCACACCAAGCCCCGCCTACTCCCTGCATCTCCACAATACTAGTCTAGGGAGGCGGGGGCGCTCTGAAGACGTGAAGGAGAGAGGACCGGACTGGACGAAGAAGAACTGTGAGCTGCAGGTAAGCGAACACCGGGAAGGGGGGGGGGGGGGGTGTTAATCACTACACAGCGTGGGGTCCAAAAATTTTATCAATTTTTGGACTACATGCTGTGTAGTGAATAGGATCGTTTTTTAAATCCGATCTCCGATTATTTAAAAAATCCCATTGACTTGCATTGGGATCGGAATTGGGATCGGGTTCGAATGGAAAATGATCGGAAATCGGATTTTAAAAACGATCCTGAAATTTCAAGATCGGCTCAACCCCACTAAGGACAGATGATCAGTATCATAGCCCCTGAATACCCCTTTAAGGCCCCTTGCACACGACAGTGTGCTATCCGGGTACAGTGGATAACTGGCCAATATCTGAAACCTGCATTAATATTGGCGAATTCTTGACTGGCAGGAAACACGCATTGCTGTTCCTTTCTGGTTGCCTTGAAATTTTCATAAAATCCCATTGGTGTCCGCCCAACCCCTTATGCATTTTGAGCTTTCCCTATTCAGGGTCGCCCTGTCCATCTACCACCGACTGATATGAGCTTTCCCCTCTATGCACAGCCAAAGAAAAAGTTGTAAATTTGCAGCAGAAGCTCAATGCTCAATAAAGTCACACTTGACTGCAGCTATTAAATGAAAACTGCTGCAAGAGAACTAGTAAGACTGGAGGGGTGGGGTGGATTTACCAAGTTTGGCATTTAGTATGCCGGTCTCGATAATCTCTGTGCCACAATGTGTCTGTGTTGCTGCACCAACTTGTACCTGGCATAGACAACAGGCATATTTTCCACCAGTAAACTGGTGTAATTGATAATAAATCCAATGGGGTTGGAGCCCCTTTCCAGAACGTGGAAGTGGCACGGGTAACGTTGCAAACCTGAATCTGAAGATTTTATACACCATAAAAGTGGCGTAAGGGGAATGATAAATGTCCCCAGGGATTCTGTCAATACAGAGCAGGGTAAACCTACAGTATATATTTTCTTTAACCCATATGTAGCTATTACTAAGATATTGTTTTCAGACAAGACCCGATCTTCCCTTACCGGCTAGTAGGGCAGGGTCCACCAATGTATGCTTGGAGACAGTGATGAGTTTGCTGAGAAGGTGCACAGTCATTTCCTGGGTGGACACCGAGGTAAAACCCTTCAAGAAGAGCTGCTGAAGACCAGGAAAGTTATTCCACTTTAGCTTGTCCTGCACCTTCTCAATCTTCTCCCGACTCTCCGATTTATCCAGAGGCATGTGAGTAAGTAGCTTGTTGAGTAGCTTCAATGCAAGCAGGTACTCATACTCATAGTCCGATTCCAGCAAGGACGCTGCTATCCAAAAAATGGTGGCCATCAGATTGGTTGGATCAGTAGTTGGCTGCAGATCATGCACTCCTCCCTCTCTAAGAGAGGAAAGGCTTCTAGTCCTTGCTAGGCTGCCCCCATGATTTATCCTGCCATCCATTATATCCAGTGTGTTACTCCGACGCCTGTCTCCTCTACGGTCAGCCATTAGGCTTAGCCGCAAAGAGTTGCTTCTGGCATTGTTGCAATACCCCATAAAGTTCCCGCTACTCAAAGGACTTGTGCTTAGGTTCAGCTGGCCGGTGCTCTTCCGGTTCAAAGCATTCTTATTGCCCATCATCGGTTCATGGGCGGATGTTCTAAAAAGGAATAAATGAGATATATGCAAAAATCATTATGACCTTTACTATAAACCGATATCACTTAAAACTGAAATATAATGGAAAAAATAAATCACTTACTGAGCAAGGGCGGACAGGAGGTCATAATGCTTCATGGTTTCTGACAGTGTGTCTATGGCCGACTCCAGTGTTAGGAGAAGCTCAATGACAAAGCCCTGGAAAAAAAACAGAACAATGGGTTAAATCTGATCTCCATAGGTTTAGTTGCTACAGTTCATTTTTAATTGTTTGTCCACCATAAAAACATAACCGTACCGTATTTTTCGGACTATAAGACGCACTGGACTATAAGGTTTTAGAGGAGGAAAATAGGGAAAAAAAATTTTGAAGCAAAAACTGGTAAAATATTTAATATATGGGAGTTGTAGTTTTGCAACAGCTGCAAGGCCACATTGACAGGTGACCCTGCAGCTGTACGGGGATGTATAGAGCGTTTTTTTTTTGCGGGGCCAGCTGTACTTTTTAGTTATACCATTTTGGGGAATATCTATTGCTTAGATCACCTTGTATTGAAAAAAAAAACAGGAGGTGATTTAGAACTTTTATTTATTTCATATTTTTAAAGCTTTTTTTTTTTTTTTTTACTATTTTATTCCCCCCCCCCCGGGGGCTTGAACCTGCGGTCACTTGATCGCAAGTCCCATAGACGGCAATACAACTGTATTGCCGTCTATGGGACATTCTGTCTATTAGTATTACGGCTGGTCATAGACCCAGCCGCAATACTAATATATAGCCGTGACAGGCCGGGGAGCCTCATTAGGCTCCCGGCTGTCACCCGAACAGGTCGGCTCCTGCGATATCGCCGCGCAGGAGCCGGCCTGCAACTTTACAGGTACGGGGCCGGTGGGGACCGGCCCCGGGGGAGAAGGGGCCGCGGATACTGACCCGGCATCCGCTGTACTAGAGAGGCGGATGCCAGGGAGGGATAGACGCCGGGGCCTGAGACATCGCTACGATCCTCTGCCCTGCATGAAGCCAGCGGCGGGGGCACGGAGGAGCCCCTGCTGGCTTCATGCAGGGCAGAGGAGCGCAGCGATGTCGCAGGCCCCGGCACCTGTAATGGCGTCTATCACTTGCCGGCTTCCGCCTCTCTATTACAACGGATGCTGGGCGCCACATTCAGACTATAAGACGCACCCTTCTTTTCCCCTAAAATTTTGTGCGTCTTATAGTCCGAAAAATACGGTAAGTACAATATGTAGTAATGGTCCTTATTTACAGTCTGTATTATAAAGTCCACGGCTGCACAGACGCCCCCTACTTGTTCAGTGTGTTACTGGTGATTTGCAACTTGGGATCGATATAAGAGAAGTTTACAAATTTATAAAGATCTTTGTTTGTATGTAAACTGTACATTGGTGTCAGGAGGTGGCACGATAAGTAGTAAGTCTATAATGTGTTTGCATCTTCATTGTAGATGGGACAGAATCATGAAAACAACCAGGAGCATGGACAACAAAGACGGATTTGCTTTGAGAGAGTTTTATAAAACTCTTCCAAATGTGCTACTAATCCTCATATTTGTTGATCCATTCCTATCAGGGGTCTGAGGACAAATAACCATGCACATGACCGAGGGGAGGGGTGGGGGGCTGATTTGGTAGCTGAATGCAGTGGATGACATCCCAATCCCATCTCCATTGACTTCAAAGAACGGTTCCATTCCATTCTAATGACATGGAACGGGATAGGACCTTCTGCCTAATCACTGGAAGGGAGCATCAGACCCCCCCCCCCATAGGAACTGCCTTACTTTCAGTGGGGGTATATAATATGAAGAACTGTCCCATTTCCAACAAGGAAAAACCCTGTATGTGACCGTGAGCACAAAAAAATCTTACCTGCGCCTCCTCCCCTGCATCCCCCACAGTTTCTACTAATCTCGAAAGCACGTCAGAAAGCGTTTTTGCAGAAAGAGGCTGCTTGAGGGCGCGGAAAATCTGGAACGACCTTCCAGCGTAATGGCGAGATGAGCAAGACAGCGCCGTCTGCAGGGCGACCTCACTTAGATTCTGCTCCAGCTGGTACCCTGAAAGGAAACAGTACAAGTAGTATTATACCACAGCCATATGATAAGTCCATAGAGAACATCAAACAAAGGATTTATAGGCCCCGAAAGATTACGGGATATCCCAGTATTGTGTGGACATCAATGGTAAAAGTCATGGATGAGCGGAGTGGGAAGGACAGAACAGCACAGGATATTAGATATCTATCAAGTTAAAGGGGCTTTCTATGTTTATGTAAATCAATGTATAAGAAAAAATATATATCTTTATACCGTGTTAGCCAGTGGCTATGAAATGAAAACATTTTTTGAGAGAAGTCCTCAGTAGTTGATAGCTTATTTAATGGCTAACTTAAAAAAAATATTGATGACATATCGAGCTTTCGGGACTACTAAAGGTCCCTTCATCAGGATGGTATAACACAATGTCTGAAGGTAGGCATATATATACAGGAATGGAGTGTTAGATGCAAAATAGATGGAAAACAGAACATGTAAATGAACAGTTTAAAAAAACATATCAGTTCACAGGAAAGTTCTCTGGGTTTATGGCTTCTTTGATCAGTGACGTGGTGTCTAGCTGTTGTAAAACGTCATAAAACCCTGGGCCTGATTTAACCCCCTTTGGAGAGTGTTGAAGGTCATCATGAGTTTAATCTCCCATATGCGGCGATCCTTTCTGTTTTTGAAATTTCCTCTTAGTACCAGGATCTTCATATCATTGGTGATATTATGATTTTCATTGCAGAAGTGTTTTGGCACAGGGAGGTCCATTCTCTGTTCTTTAATAGTATGTCTGTGTGAGTTCATCCTCATCCTAAGTGACTGTCCTGTCTCCCCTACATACAGGCCCCCAGGACACTTAGTACACAATATCAAATACACCACATTAGGTGTGCTGCGGTGAAGTTACCTGGGATCTTGTAGTGTTGATCAGAGATCGGGATCTTTATTTATAGCTCCCCATTGGAGTCGTTCCTTCCTCCCCCCCCCCCCCCCCCCACAGGCCCTGATCTTATAGCCCGACTGAAAGACATACGCAGTTTAGAACACCTGACTGCCTCCTTGAATAACGCTTTCGATGCTTTCCAGGCCGTATGGTCGTCCTGGGATGCCTACTATGCTTTGTACGGTTTGTGACTCCTCCCACTCCCCTCCTTTCACCCCCCCCCCTTCCCCACTAATTCTGGATTGTTGTATCTATTGGACGTTTTATCATAGTCTGTTTTTTGCTCCTCCTTGTGATACTACGGTTTGACTTTTCCTTCTGCTCTAAAAATTTATGAAAATCTTTAATAAAAATTACAGTTAAAAAAAAAAAAGTGGGAAAGTGGCTCTATTACAAGTTTTGTTATGTATTTAAGATAGTAGCACAGGAAGAGAGGGGAACAGTGCTTAGCAGACGGATACTGTCCCTTGTTTTAGTGATTGTGTTGAGTTTCCGTCACATGGATCCCCACCAGTCAATACTTTTGACATATTACTATGTGTTTCTGAAAATAACAGGTACACTTTAAAAACTAGTGAAATGAAACAGTCTGAGCTCATTATGAATGACAACAGTAATGACAATGGTATTTGTGACGCTCGGTTCACACCTGCGTTCTACTTTCCGTTCTGTGCTTTCCGTCTTCTGCATGCCAGAAGACGCAAAGCACAGACCGGGTCCGGCCGTGAGCGGCGGTGAGCGGTTTAGGCTCTCCGCCGCGAAACCGGATTTTTTAATCCGGACACAGAGTACTGCATGTCTGACTCTGTGTCCGGATTATAAAACCCGGTTTCGCGGCGGAGAGCGCAAAACGCTCACCGCCGCTCACGGCCGGACATCTCTCTCACCCATTCAAATGAATGGGTGAGAGAGACTCCTGCAGATTTCCGTAGCCTGCTCTGTTTTAGGCAGGAAACGGAAACCTGCAGAACTGAGAGGGCAACGCAGATGTGAACGAGCCCTCAATCGTTACTTGTTGGTTCCTTCCTTAAAGGAGGTATGCCATAAATAAAAAAAACTGAATACCGTATATACTCGAGTATAAGCCGACTTTTTCAGCACATTTTTCATGCTCTCCTCGGCTTATACACGAGTCCACGGAGCACTGAAAACTGGAAGGACCTGGAAGGGGGAGGTCCTTTAGTGCTACTGCTCTGTGATTGGCTTGTCATGAGGTCACGTGACTGGGATGTCATCAAGGTCCTATAGCCAGTGGTATGTAACATCTGCAGATAAGGTTGAGTCTAAATCCTAGTAGCTCCGCCCACACCAGAGTGCGATCACATGGTCATGACGTCATCAGAGGTCCTTTAGCACACTAGGATTTAGCATCTCCCCTGCAGATGAGTGGCCAGGATTCATTGTGTCTTATGGAAGATGTCTGTTATATTCAAGAATATACGGTATGTATTGTATAGTAACTTTGAGCCCCCTCAACATCATGCATGACTTTTTTCAATAAGCCTAATAACAAGATGCGGGGATTATTGCCAAACTAGTATTTCTAATCCAAAAGGAAAAGTCATGCATGATGTTGAGGGAGCTGTTCTAAGAGACAGCGTACAGGGACACTGTTTTCCTAGTTACATCCTGGAAAACACATTTGCATATATTTCCCATAACAAAGCCTCATCAGAATGACATATATACACCTATACATCATGAACACTGGGGGCGCTATTACACAAGCAGATAACGGACTACTGCTCTTTTGAGTTACCATCTAACATGGGCAAATACAATTCTAGATAACTGACATGGGATGTCTGCTGTCGGAGTACATTACTGCAGAATTACAATGTGCTCACAGTAAAAAATATGCATATTTTTTACCCAGATTCCCTAGCGGAGCAGGAATGACTTGTAAGTCTCCGTACACCTATGTAGGTGCACACTCTCCCTAATGTGTACGAATATCCCCTGACCCTGGTCTATAGTCTCTCACTCTGCCAAATCAGTATCCCTGCGCTATGCTGATGAGGTTCAAAAGACCGAAACAGCGCTGTCCATAGCTGGGAATCTGTTTCTTTTGGAATAGAAATACTAATTTGGCAATAAACTCCGCATCATAATAGTAGGCTTATTAACTGAGTCATGCATGATGTTAAGGGGGCTGTCTCTAGAGGGCGGCATACAGAGGCACTGTTCTCCTAATTACATCCTGGAGAATAGATTTGCATATTTTTTTACCCAGAATCCCTAGCGGAGCAGGAATGAGTTGTAAGTCTCCGTACTGCCTATGTAGGCACACACTCTCCCTGATGTGTATGATTATCCCCTGACAATGTGCTCACAGACACATACCTGATCTACAATGCTTGAAGACAGCGACCACGTGTTTTAAAAATGCTGTAAGTTGTTCAGCACTTTTAATTGTTGGATTTTTTGCAGAGACATCTTCATGGTTCCACAGAGGTCCTCTTTTCCTAAAATGTAAAGAAATATAAATCAGAAATCCAAGGATGATCATAGGACATCGCACAGTCCATGGTATGTTGTGCTACAGAAAATATGTGGGATCTAGCACTTTTATAACAATGTAAATGTCTGTGTCATCTGTAAGCTTGTACGTCAGTGAACCCACTTAAGGCTAAGACCACACTTTGCAGGAAAAGCCAATTTTTGGTGCAGATTTTGCTGCATTTTTTTGAGCCAAAGCCAGGAGTGGATTGAACAGAAGATAGAAGTAGAAGAGCTTCCTATATATTGCTCAAGCCTTTGTAGCCACTTTTGGCTTTTGCTCATGAAACCACATGTGGTGAGGCCCCGCCAGATTTATCATCATTCACACCAGAAGTAAAAGTCAGTAATATTTGTAATGTCCGTCTTTATAAATCGTAGTTGGAATTTTTCTGTAGCATCCATTGTCCTGAGCAATCAATGCAGTTAATTTTGATGCCAGACATGCCATTTAGGCTCTGCACTGCCAGAAGGGTGAAGTCAGGCAGAAACAGACAAAGGGGGGGTGATTCTGAGCTCTGACATTGGCTGCCTCTGATTTGTTTAGTTAATTAATCAAACAACAATGTTTTTTTTGTGATTTTACTGTGAATTTTGTATTCAATTAAATTTATATTTAAATATTTTGCTAGTCAGTGGTCCTTGTTTATTTAGCTCATTGCCTCTGATCTGAGCTCTGGATCACGCCTTCTGACTGACACCACCTTCTGGCATCACAGAGCTTAAATCGCACACCACGCAACAAAACTAACTGCTCTTGTTGCTCAGGAGTGGTGGGGGCTAGAGAGAAAATTCCAACTGTGCTGGAATCAGTGGAGAAATGTTTATTAACAGATGGAAAGAACTGGAGCTGGTGGAGATGCTGAAGAGGTCCTATAGGTCCCACCCCGGTGGCTGAGACTTGCAAAAGTTATTTCTGTCTAAGCAATGATTTTCAGACGAGTAACCCTTTAAGGACTAAGCAGTTACTTTTATTGCTGCATGCTGGAAGCTGTAACTTTCTTAATTTTCCATCATCATAGCTGTAATATAATTCAGGTTGTTATAGAGGAGGTGATACCAATTATGTATACTTTTTCTTTCTTTTCATAATACACTCGTTTTAACGGAAAAAGGGCTATGTTTTCCTTTCATTTAAAGAGGACCTCTCACCACCTGGGGCACATGCAGTGTAATACACCGCTAGAAAGCTGACAGTGCACTGAATTCAGCATACTGTCGGCTTTCCTGTTCTGTGCTCCGGGTGAAGAGTTATCAGTGCCGGTACCGTAGCTCTTCACTGCCAGAATGGCGTTTCTGGCAGTCAGTCAGGAACGCCCCTCCTCACAGCAGCATCTACAGCACTGTACTGTGAGAGCGGTTGTTGCTTACTGTCCAGCCATGACGCTGAGTGGTGAGGAACGCCCCCCCCCCAGTATTCGTCTATGGACGAGCACTGTCAGGTGGGGAGGAAGCGTTCCTCACCACTCTCACAGTACAGCGCTATAGATACTGCTGTGAGGAATGGCTTCCTGACTGTCAGAAACACCCTTCTGACAGTGAAGAGCTACGGTATTCGACACTGATAGATCTTCACCGGGGGCACAGAAAGGGATAACTGATAGTGAGCTGAATTCAGCACACTGTCGGCTTTCTAGCAGTGTATTACACCGCATGTGCCCCAGGAGGTGAAAGGTCCTCTTTAAGTATTTTTATACACTGTATTAACTTTGTTTCCCTTTCTTTTCCATTTTGTTGGCCCACTAGGGGGCATGATTGCTCATATACTTCTGTACACACCATCAACCCTCCGTCTACCTAACCACTTAGATGCTGTGGTCGCTATTGGCGCAGCGGTGAATCGTTTTAATCCCGGCTGGTAGGATCAACTCTTGTGATCGTTGCATTTTGCACGAAGAGGTTAAATAACAGTACAGCAGTAAAAAGTCAAAAAGGTCACAGTGAAGGCAATTTCTAATCTTCTCCATGATATGGGTACTTGTGCATGAAATGAGAAGACGCCTACCTGGATGTAATGAACTCTATGAGTGTTTTGACCTTCTCATCCTGCTCCATAGAGAGATCCGTCTCATTGAGGATGCTTGTATGTAAGTGAGGAACAGCAGTGCTTGTATTCCCTAAGCTGATGCTAGAAGAGGTAGAACTTGAGCTGAGCCCTGAGTCCGTCATGGGGGAAGGCTGGTATTCAGGAATAAAGTCATTAATACCTAAAAGGCAAAGAAAAAACAAAACCTCATTTCACACACCCAAGTTGCTGAAAAATTACCGTCGTTCTCATGTCGTTCACAGACTGTACGGGATCTTACCTGTGAAGGAGAACTCTAGATGGGCATTGCTTTTTACAGTCAGTACCCGGGGTTCATTGCATTCCCTATTCCTGAGGAGAATGGACGCCACACTCTGCACACTGCTATTAGATGCCATTACAATCAGTAAATGTAAAAGCAGACGCTTACAATGCTCATACACTTCAGGATGGTAGTGGTCAAACGCTAAAAACGAGAAGCACATAAAAATTTGGTGTTACTATACAAACTGTAACTACATACATACATATATTCTAATATAGATGTATTACTAGAGGGAGGACCCGGCTTCGCACAGGTACGTTACATTTTATGTTTGTGTAGTGGCCCCATAAGAATTGTCCAATTTTGCACTGGTGTATTTTGTATGCTGTTTGTGTGTATGTCCATAAGCGTCATGTGATTATGTGTATCTCATTTTGGATATCAGTGAAAAACCTGTGATCAGCTGTTATCGATACTTGGAGTAAAGCTGTATCTAATCCTTCCCCGTGTAGTACTGTGTTTAGACGCAAGTATCTAATCCTTGTTGGTGTGGTACTGTGTGCAGATGCGTGTATGTAATCCTCCCCTGTGTGGTATTGTGTGAAGAGGCGCGTATCTAATCCTCCGGTGTGTGGTACTGTGTGTAGACGCACGTATCTAATCCTACGGCATGTGGTACTGTGTGCAGACCTGCTTATCTTATGCTCTGGTGTGTGGAACTGTGTGCAGATGCGTGTATCCAATCCTTTGGCATGTGGTACTGTGTTCAGACGCATGTATCCAATCCTCCAGAGTGTGGTACTGTGTGCAGACGCGCGTCTCTAATCCTTCGGCATGTGGAACCGTGTGCAGACGCGTGTATCTAATCCTTCGGCATGTGGAACCGTGTGCAGACGCACATATCTAATCCTTCAGTGTGTGGAACTGTGTGCAGAAGTGCATATTTAATCCTCTGGTGTGTGGGACTGTGTGCTGATTTGTGTATCTAATCCTCTGATGCGTGTATCTCAGTTTGGATATCAGTGTTGGGTTGTGCATGTGGAGTGACCGTGTGTATTGCAGTTGGAATATGAGTGAAAGACTTGCAGGTTTGTATTGGCTAAGGGGGGGGGGGGCATTGTGTTTGGAATGCTGTATCTCAGCAACGGTACGTCCAAGCGAGTTGGAGTCTCGTCTTAAACCTTCCCGGATACCTGAGGTATCTCTGTACCAAATTTGGTGAAGATCGGTACAGTCGTTTGGTTTGTATTAGAGAACAGACAGACAGAAATTCATTTTTATAAGATAGAGAGATAATGGATATATACACGATATTATATATAAATAACATATCAATTAGCAAATCCGCATTAACCTGTAACCAAAAAGACTTTATTCATGAGTCTAATCAATCCAAGGAGAAATGGTGAAATCAAATTTCTAAGGCAGCCATAGGGACCCAGTAACATGCACTGGTACCAGAAATGGGACCCATGCCAGTGATTTGCTGGGTGAGGAACAGTTGCCTCTGCACCTATACTGCCAAGCAAGCAATTTTGCCTTTCCATAACCGATATCAGATCAGGATCAGTATCCCTGGATAACTCCTTTACACCACTGCAATAAGTATAAGAAACACAAGTCTGCATAGGCAAACGCCAAGCATCCGATTACCTATGAAGATGGCATGTAGTAAGAGATGCAGGTAGCCGCCCCACTCCACCTTCACGCTATGATCAATGATCAGATCTGTCAGGAGGATCACGGCTATGTTGCACCTACAAAATATATGAATCGGTTAAACACAATAAAAAACACAAGACTGGGATGTAATAAGGACACAATAGTAAAGGCTAAAACTGCAGAACGTGTAATTGTGATCCCAAACACTACCTGTGCAGGGATGTGCCAGGGGAGGTCGTTTCTGGCAAATAATCCACTAGGGGTGACCAGCAACCTCCTGTGGGTGGGAAGGGTAGAGGCTCCGCTCGGTTGTGCTCCATCACTTTTAAGCGCCAGGTTGAGAACAGTGGCATGGAGTCACCTGCAAAACAATAAAGGGCACGTCAATTGGCAGGCCGGGACTCTCATATGCTAAACCGCTAGGTCCGCTACTAAGTCACATATGTTGTGTTACAATGGGACAGTGCCAGAGCAGTTTACAAGTACTATCAGGAGAAACCCTGTAATGCTATAATACAGCCAGAAGGCTACACAGAAACTCAAGTATATACATAGCCGACCTAAACATATCTACCTAACATATATAATGATACAGATCATAGCAAACGTTGCACAGAATGTCTAGCCAACATGATCTTCTGTCACGGACACTTGAAAATCACATCAGTGAAGTCTGCCATCCTAACTTACCACCAGTTTGCAAAACGACTATTTTTTTATTTCTACTGGTGTGCACTAATAGGATAAGAGGTTACCTCCTAAATTGTGGGGTTTGGTCTAGGGAGCCCCGCCAACCCTTAGTATGAAAATGAAAGGGATATTAGCGCTCATTTTGATGGAGGACATCCTCAGGACAGATTAACAGTAAGATCAGTAACGGTCCGACACCTGAGACCCCACTTCTGATCAGCTGTTTAAAGGGATTCTACCATTAAAACCCTTTTTTTTGTGGCTAAGACGTCGGAATAGCCTTTAGAAAGGCTATTCGTCTCTTACCTTTAGATGTGATCTCCGCCGCGCCGTTCCTTAGAAATACCGGTTTTTACCGGTATGCAAATTAGTTCTCTCGCAGCGATAGGGGCGGGTCCCAGCGCTGGAAATGCGATGGGGGCGTCCCCAATACTGCTCGAGAACACGATCCTGCGACACCTCTATCTTCGGCTGGATCCTCCCCTTTTTTCGCCGTCTTTCTTCGGCGTCACCTCCGACGCCTGCGCAGTTGGCTCTGCCAGTGAAACACTAGTAGAGCCGACCGCGCATGCCGGCCGGAGGCCATAGTTCCAAGGCTGCAATTGCGCGCATGCGCAGTCGGCTCTACTAGTGTCTCACTGGCAGAGCCAACTGCGCAGGCGTCGGAGGTGACGCCGAAAAAAGGGGAGGATCCAGCCGAAGCTAGAGGCGTCGCAGGATCGTGTTCTGCAGTGGGGACACCCCCATCGCATTTCCAGCGCTGGGCCCGCCCCCATCGCTGCGAGAGAACTAATTTGCATACAGGTAAAAAACGGTATTTCTATGGAACGGTGCGGCGGAGATCACATCTAAAGGTAAGAGACGAATAGCCTTTCTAAAGTCTATTCCAACGTCTTATCTTAAAAAAAATGGATTTTAATGGTAGAATCTCTTTAAATTGGCTGTAGCGTCATGTGAGCACCTTGACCCCTTCATGGTTTACACTACCTTGTCCCATTCACTCTTTGCCCCTTTGAACAGTTATGGCATAGGATAACAATACAACATGAGAATACGCCTAATACAAAGTAATATAAAGCATATAGGTAACAGGATTACTTTTCTCCTCCTCGTAGGACCCTCCAGAACTGCTGCTGTATCGGGACTCCAGTCTATGGTGCTGGCGGTTTAGGTTGCTGTTCAGCCCAGGGTAGATATCAAGATGGCTATAGCTGTAAAAAGCGAGTAGATCACATATTGTTATACTTTCAGTCTCATGTAAATCAAAAAGCAGATTATGGTTAATACAGAAAACCGAAATATAAAAGTAACTAAGAGCATCTCCCTCCAGGACAAGGTCTAATGCACAGCCCATGGTAACGGCGGCCATTTACAGCTTTCCTAAATGGATTAGAATATAATCCTGTATTCAATCCTTCATCTTCTTTTCCAGTGAACACATATTAATGGCAATTCCAAGCATTGTGTATTTCCCATTCCGCATGAACATCTGTCAGAGGATTTTCCATGAGACCACTTGTCTCAACATAATCCTGTTCTTATAGCGGCTTCTCTCTTCCACTTTTATGGAATACATTAGAGTATCGTGATTTGTCTATTTATCTTGTTGCATCAGGAAATTCTAGGTAGAACGTCTTATATTTTACGTATAATTTTAATCTATATGTTGCATTACAACACATAGGCACACATTTGTACAACTATATAGATCTATGATTCGCCCATACAAGAATCAGTGCTCTTGTACAAGGAGGTAAGGGCTGGCAGAAACTCCAATTACACCTATGGCAGATTAGATAGGGAGAAGAGAAGGGAGGACTTCCAGCAGGCAGAGATGGTACAGTCTCTAGCTGAGCATGTGATGCTGTGCTGAAGCTGACAGCAAATCACAGAGGAAAAGAAAGCAAGTGAAATGTAAAAATCAAAATGGATTCATCTAGGGTCTGAATAAAAAAATGCATCGTATGTATGTATGTGCATGTATGTATGAATGCATGTATGTGTATCATGTGTATGTATGTGCATCATGTGTAGGTAGCAGTGCAGTCATGGAAAGTTCTGCTTCCACTAAAAGTCTTAAATATCATTTTTTGTTTTCACACACATGATAATACCGTATACTTAAGAACTACACATCAACATACGATAGCCAAAGTGTCTACTGCCGCATTTTCTTAATGAGAAATTAAAGGGATTTTAGACCATCAATACCAAATCGGTAAAACCCAATACCCGGGACCCGTGCATGCATCGCTTGGGTGAGTGCCACTTAGTCTTCCCAGGTCAGTGACATCATGTCCATTGGTCACATGCCCTGATGCAGCAAATAAATGTAATACCAAACACAGTCCCTGAACAAAAATGAATTGAAAAATATACAGTGCTGCGCTTGGTGCTTGAGTTTATCTATATTGATCTGTTAGTCATATACAACCAAGTAGGTCTCCTCAGCTCACTGTCTAGGTTTCACATCAGCTCACTTATCTAGTTTTAGTGGTTTGGCTGATGACCTAGTCTCTGTTCTTGGCCACCTATAGTCTCTTACCTTTCTCTGCATAGTGCTCTGAGCTGCTGAGCCCTGACAAGGCATAGAACAGTTCTTGAACAGCACCTCTACAATCTGTTATTGTAAATCTAGAGATAAATTGTGTGCTTGTCCTAAATTGAATAGTTATCTCAGGCATATGCTGCTGCTCCACTGAGCTGAAAACCAGGAGGTGAAGGAGAGAGGAGACAAGAGGGAAGGTGAAACTCTGAGAAGAGAAAACCTCTTTGACAACCTGTTTTAAAACGGCATCGATTTGCAGCAACGGCTCATGTCATAGTGGTCTTAGTGCAACCTCACCCTTACTTACAAAATGAAATACAACCAAGACGTGTTATTTTCCAAGGGAGTGCATCTCAAGGAAACCTGATCTTACAATAACCAGACATGTATGATTAGATACTGTATGTGCTAGCACATCAAAGCCAGAGTGAAAGTGTTATTACAGCACAATACTTACTTATCCTCAATGCCATCCCTCATATGCTTGTTCTCATGACTGCTATCAGTAGGAGCTACCATTGTATTGCTGCTGGATGTGGTTCCTGCAAAAACAAAACACACTCTTAAGAAGAACTCTAGATACCAATAAAAACAAAAAAATGGTGTTACGGTGGTCATAATCCTAAGACAGCTTTTGCTTTCCGCCTCCAATACACACTCAGCTTGACCAAGGCCATGTATTCTCAATAGGAAGAGGAGCATAAGCTCCGATAGTGGTTTTCTTAAAAGGAAAAGCACGTGACCTCTCTTTCCTCTGACATCTACCATTGGGGAAAATTGAAGACCCCTCCATTCACATTAGATGGTTAGGTGGTGCTGCTGAAATCTACGGGTTTGGTGGACATTTATCTAATGTATACGGCCACTTTTAACCACTGTGAAGGAATTTTGGTACTGTGTAAAGTTATATATAAACGCTCTTTTAATAACAATGACTATGACAGTATTCAGTATATTGTAGCTACATTTGTGACTCTTTACCTGAGGTGACAGAGGGTATCTTATAGCTTGAAGTAATGCGGTAATATGGTGGATTGTCCATGTGCGTCACTCCAGAACTCACTGGGTCTGTAAGTTGTAGCTCACTAACCAATTCCTCCAGGAGTTGCATGGTCTTATCTCTGCCCAGATACACAATCACCTTCTTTACCTGAATATCAGGAAAATAGGGTTGGAAAGGCAGACATTTAAAATCAACAGTCTCTATAATCGGCAGGGAAGCAGAATGTGCAAATGGTCAATCTGGAGCACCAAGGGCGGCTCCATTGCTATGCCCCACACTGCTCTCCTTCACCCCTACCTGCTTTGAGTGATGAGATTTTAGCTTAGGTTCCCTGGTACGGCCACTCAAGGGAAGATGGAAGGAGAGCATTCCTGGGCAGTGAGGTGCGTAGCAAGTTTGGAACAAGTAAGTCCCTCTTAGTGCTCCAGACTGCTCATTTGTCAGACTTGAAAGTGTTACAGAGGGCCTTTCACATCCTTGGGCACATGCAGTTTTATATACAGAAAGTCGAAAGTGCGTTGAATTCCCGTTGGAGATATCCGTGCTGTTATAATGGCAATGATATCAGGCCACTGTCAGAAGGGCGTCCCTGACAGTACTGTCCATAGCTCTGTAGTGTCAGAAGGGCGTTCCTGACAGTCTAGCTGGGCTGTGAGGAAGGTCCCCCCTGACAGTACTGTCCATAACTCTGTAGTGTCAAAGGGGGCGTTCCCCCCAGTACTAGTCTATGGATGAGTACTGTCAGGAGGGGCGTTCCTAACAGGTTAGCGTCATGGCTGGGTTATGAGGAATACCCCGCCTCTGACAGTACAGAGCTATGGATGAGTACTGTCAGGAGGGGTGTTCATTACAGGATAGCATCATGGCTGGGCTGTGAGGAATACCCCGCCCCTGACAGTACAGAGCTATGGACGAGTAGTCAGGAGGGGCGTTCATCACAGCCAGGAATGCCCTTCTGACAGTGGCCTGAGATCGATACCAATATTCTGAATTCAGCGCACTGTCGGCTTTCTAGCGGTATATAAAACCGCATGTGCTTGAGGACATGAAAGGTCCTCTTTAACATCATTTTGGGTAGGAAAGGAGACTTTAAATACTCACATAAGGTAAGAGGCTGGGCTCACTGTTCACTCCACAAATGCTTATTAGAAAGTGCAAAATAATCTTCAAATTCTTCGGCCATCCATCTGCAAGGGTGGTCCACACGTTTTCAATTTCTGACCACGCCACCTCATCACCATACTGGAAAACACATTGCATGCTTAGATTACAACTTGGAAACACATATGAATTCTCTGCAACAAAGGCAGGATCACACAGGGCTGAGGGGCTGCCAATATTCAGTTTGGACTTGTGGGTGAAAAAAATCAGTGTATTACAGTAGCAGCAAATTGGAAAGGATTATTCTCAGCAAGACACAAATATTAACGTGGAAATTAAGATGTGGGGAATAGCTGTCAGAGAACAGGTGTATGGGCTGTATACTGTCCTATGTATTACCTTAGCAGTCATGTACAGCAAGTTATTCAGGACCATGGCTGTGGCCTGAGGTGAGCCCCATCCCTCTCCTCTCAGCCAGCGCCTGCTGTTCACCATCACATCACGGTCTCTGAGCGACTCCTCTACGTCGTCCTCGTGTCTGCGCACCGTAGGTAAGGGCTTCAAATCTACCAGCTCAATGTTGTTCATCCAGGGAAGTAGATAGTGCAGCATCACCTGGCGGCCAGCAGGGTGCGCAGTCTGGATTCGCTGACTGATTTCTGTCCAAGGAGAAAAAAGACTTAGACTTAGCAGAGCTTAGCCTGGTCAGTCACATATATTAGATGTGCACTATGCAACTATGATATGTGGCAAAATTTACAGATCTGACTAGGTTATGGAAGTGAAAATGTTACAAGGTGACAGTTTGCAGGGCAGGGTATCACTTGATGTCAAGGAGCAGCTCTATCAGTCGTCACAGCGATCCTAGTAATGTATCATACAGAAATCCTTAGTATTAGTATAGGTATGTTACATGGGAAACTAAGCTACACTAGGCTTTATGGGAAGTGATACCACACTGATGGTCCAGGAAGAAATGTACAAAGGGGAGAAAACTGACATGTTAAAGGGATTCTATCATTAACCCTTTCGCTGCCAGGCACGTACACTGTACGTGCTCCCAAGGTGGCACTTCAGTAGCGGAGGACGTAGTTACTACGTCCTCCCTACTAATGCCGATATCTCTGGACTGCATCAACATATCTTGATGCTTTAAAATGCATTTTAAAGAAGAGAATCTCATGATACCAGGAACTTGATGATTTTACTTACAGTCTTGGAGTGATTCACTGTTGAAAACACTATTTGGCATTGAGATCCAACTGCAGATCTCAATTCCCGACAGCATTTCAACAGTGAATTTCTCCAAAACTGTACATCCAATCATCGAGTTTTTGATATCATTTTAAAGATGAGATTCTCCTCTTTAAAATGCAATTGAAAGCATCAAGATATGTTGATGCAGTCCAAAGACATAGGGCTCTAAAGTGTCCCCCCCCCTGTCTAAGAAAGCAATTTGCGATCTAAAGAAAGGAAGAGGGACACGGAGCAGCCCAGCAGAGAGAGAGAGATAGAGAAACGATCTAACTCTCTGCATAACTTGTATGTGACAGCAGGATGGGGGTGGCAGGGACTCTATTGTCCCTATTAACCCTTCTCCTGCCAATCAGAGCGTATACTATACATTTGTCTCTGATTGTCACATACAGTTATAATGTAATTCCCCCCTGAGCTTTACTAGTGGGGTATTCTTATGTAAAACCTCCTGAACATAACCAGGAAGTTTGTTGGCGCTGTGACCCAGACGTTTACCATTGTCCAGGTCGCAAGCCAAAAAAAAAAAAGTCGCACCAAACACTTACACAACATATACATAAAGTCGCAAATAAAGTTTACATTTCACCCAATCCCTGTCCTGTCCATACCTGAGCTTTCTACAGTAAAATACAGCTCTAGCGATACCCATTACACACTAAAATAATACTAATAACGATTATCACTAGAGATGAACCTATAGATTGCTAAAATTATTATAGGGGGATGGAAAATAACATTTTTATGTAAAGTCCTATTTAATTTGCATGCACAAAATGGGATGGCGCATTTCTGCGATTTTGGCGATTCTTTAACATCTGCCCCTGTAAATATATACATGTGTGGTCTGTATGAACTCCTCACATATTGCAGTTTTATGGACAGTACATTATGTTTGCAGAAAGGGATTTCTTGAGCTGCACTTTAGTGGCAAATTTGAATTTTTGCGCAATTTTTGCTAGCCATCTCTGTTTGCAGCAAAGTTGAATGAAGGTGGTTGTATATATAAACTATTAAATTGTGTTTTTATATACGGTATGCTGTGTACTCTGAAAAAAGTTAGATTTTGGTATCACAGTCACAGTTTGGTAGGTGCAGTATAGCTTTTTAACATATTAGTGAACAACAGCAAAATCCTGCTTGTCTTCTGTATTCGTGTTTTTGGGAGTCCGAGCTCTTGTTGTAGTTGATGTTTGCGGTACATATAGTATATATACACATTGTATACACCATAAGCTATTATTTTAAAAGTATTTTGTATATGAATGTGAGATTGAACATGAGTTATAGGTGCAAATATGTGTTTTAGCGTATTTTTTCAAAAAATTATTTGTGTTGGTCGCAAAGTTGCATGAAGGTGGATGTGGCTATCGATAACCCATTAAGACATTTGTAATCTTCAGATTGTCTACTTTCAAAAAATATATAGGGTTTAGGGGTTCACTTACTTTTCATGGTGTGTAATCCCTACATTTTATAGGATGATACTTTTTTAGCATTTCCAGCTTCAAAGCAGAATTTTGTTCCTTCCAGTTCTAGCGATTTTCTGAAGACATGTGCATGCGGGTGCAGGCCATAGTGATATGTATGAACTCTGCACATGTTGAAGTCTTATTTTTAGGAGGTTTGGTGCATTTAATTTTTTGTTTGGTTTCCGCTTTTAACAGCTAATATACATTTATTTGCATTTTTTCATAAAACATTCACTTTAAATCAAAATTGCATGAAGGTGCCTGTTCGTATACAGTACCAAGTGGCATTCTGACAATGCTGCAGGTGTCTACTTTAAGAAAATATATAGGTATGGGGGGGGGGGTTGGATGCTTTTTTAATGTTGCAATTTAGGTTTGATTTGTCCATCTCAAAACTGTGAAAATTGCTCTGGCTACTGGAGGTGCAAAATTTCCAGAGACCCTTGGCAGCGAAAAGGTTAAAAATCACATTTTTTTTCTGGATCACATGTAGGGATAGCCTTAAGAAAGACTATTCTTCTCCTTCCTTTAGATGTCTTCTCCGCACCGCTGTTTGGTAGAGATCCCAGTTTTCGTCAGTATGCAAATGAGTTGTCTCGCAGCACTGGGGGAACTCTCCAGCGCCGCCTCCATCTTCTTCAGGAACAGCCTCTCTCCACATCTTCTTCTGAAGCTGGGTTTAAACTCCTACAAATGTTCAGTCAGCTCTACCATCGGGCAGAGCCAACTGTGCATGCCCACAGGCCACAAGAAAATGGCTGCTTACACCAGCTTACTGTGTAAGCTGCCATTTTTCTTGTGGTCCGGACATGCGCAGTCAGCTCTGCCCGAGGCCTAGAAGATTGAAACCCAGGACGGAAGAAGACACAGGGAGAGGGCGTTCCAGAAGAAGATGGAGGCGTCACTGGAGATTTCCCTCACAGTATTGAGGACTGGCCCCAGGGCTGAGAGAGAACTCATTTGCAGTCGAAAACCGGGACGGAATTTCTACCAAAAGGCGGCGTGGAGAAGACATCTAAAGGTAGGAGAAGAGCAGCCTTTCTTAAGGCTATTCCGACGTGTGATCGAGAAAAAAAATGTGATTTTAATGGTAGAATCCCTTTAAGGACGGTCTGCTAGGTATGATATCAATATGATGTTTAAAGGGGTTAGAACTTACAACCTATCCATAGGGAAAGTGTTAAACAGGTTTTCCAGGACTTTTAATCTGATGACATCCACAGGACAGGTCATCAATTGAAAATCTGTGGGGTCCTGACGTCTGGGACCCCCATGGATCAGCTGTTTGAGGCAACAAGCTGCTTCGGCCTCACAGGCCATGTGACATCATGTGCATAGTCAGGATCATAGCTCAGACCCATTTTAGTGAAAGTGCTGAGCTGTGATACCAAACAAAGCCCCTGTACAAATGTATAGCGCTGTGCTTGGTTAGTACTGAAGGGGCTACAGCGCTCTCCTGAATACTGCAGCCTCTTCATAAACCAGACTGGCTGGGGCCTGGGTGTCGGACCCCCACTGATCTTTTATTGATGAGCTATCCTAAGGACAAATGCAGTACCCTACCTGACACTCTATTCATACATCATATGATCAGCATCACCCCCACAGGTAGGGGCGGCTGAAGCCGGTTGAGGGCCCCCCCCAAAACACTTATGGGCCCCTTGTTTCCTGAAATCTCAACATATAGAGCCCCTTGAAGTCTCTCTAACAATCTACCAGTAACTATTAACCATGAAGTCCATTAGCTTAGGAAATTACCTGTAAGCTAATGGAAAGTAGAAAGAGATTCTACCATTAAAATCTTTTTTTGTGTGGATAAGACGTCGGAATAGTCTTTAGAAAGGCTATTCGTCTCTTACCTTTAGATGTGATCACCGCCGCGCCGTTCCTTAGAAATACCGGTTTTTACCGGTATGCAAATCAGTTCTCTCACAGTGATGGGGGCGGGTCCCAGCACTGAAAATGCGATGGGGGCGTCCCCACTGCTGCTCGAGAACACGATCCTGCAACGCCTCTATCTTCGGCTGGATCCTCCCCTTCTCTGTCGTCTTCCTCCTGCGTCACCTCCGACGCCTGCGCAGTTGGCCCTGCCAGTGAGACACCAGCAGAGCTGAGTGTGAATGCCGGCCGGCGGCCATTTTTGGGAGGCCGCTCCTACATTGAACTACAAGAGCAAGAGTGGCCTCCCAAAAATGGGCCCCGGCCGGCATGCGCAGTCGGCTCTACTAGTGTCTCACTGGCAGAGTCAACTGCGCAGGCGTCGGAGGTGACGCAGGAGGAAGACGACAGAGAAGGGGAGCATCCAGCCAAAGATAGAGGCGTTGCAGAATCGTGTTATCGAGCAGCAGTGGGGACGCCCCCATCGCATTTTCAGCACTGAAGCCCGCCCCCATCGCTGCCAGAGAACTAATTTGCATACCAGTAAAACCGGTATTTCTAAGGAACGGCGCGGCGGGGATCACATCTAAAGGTAAGAGACGAATAGCCTTTCTAAAGACTACTCCGACGTCTTATCAACAAAAAAAAAGAGGTTTTAATGGTTGAATCCCTTTAAGGTGATAGGACCCCGACTTACTGGGTCCTGTGTAATGTGTACTAATGCCATGTCCCTCCCTGACACAGGTCACACACTGATCCCCTATCCTGTGGACACGTGTAACATAAGAACATAGTCCCACTTTCTAACAAACCCAATACCTGAAAAAATAGCGAGTGTAAGCTCTGGGTAGGTGCGAGCCAATTCTTCAGAGAGCTGGTAGTAAGATACGGAGTACAAATGTGGTAATGGAGAGGGGTGACTCAATATTCCATCTGTTCTATGGACTTCTAATTTGTGAGCATAGCGAAACATCTTCGGTTCCAGAATCTGCAGAAAGTCAATGGATACAATTCAGAAGTATAAAATTGCAAGAACAAATCAGTAACAGCAGTGTTACATTATAAATGATGAGGAATCACATTTGGCTGCTACAGTGTATCGATATTATGAGAGAAATTCTATAAAGAATTATGGGTCTAATTCATAAAAAAGTGTAGTTATTAATAAACAAGGCAATAGTCAGGGGTTGTCCTGCCAAGTAAGCGTCATAGTCACTGTATAGATCAAATTTTTTTTTTTACATATGGATCATCTAGTGAAGAATTATGACATTTACTCACAGAGTATGGCGCCACCTTGTGTTTAAAGCGTATTGCAATGTGCGTGTCCACCTTAGTGCTAAAGGTCGGGCATGCTCAGTCATTCTCATCACAGCCTGGTCTTTGCGTAGTGATCTCCTGTTTACTACAGAAGAGCAAGTGCAAAAAACTCTCTTCACTGTAAATAGTTATTTCTATTGGCTCTTCTACAAGGGAAGGTCACTAGGTAAACCTGAGACTGTGGAGAGTGACTGAGCTTGTGTGTCCACCAGCACTCAGTTTATTAGGTGGAAGTGCACATTGCTATACACTTTGAACACCAGATGGCGCCATAATATGTAACTAAATAAAACTTTTACCTGGATGTTTTAGAGCAGTAATTTGCAAGCATTGCTCATTTCTATGATCTACTAGCTGGTACCCGCGACTTCGTCTGCGGTGATTGTAGCAGTGGGTATATACAGGCGCGGGTAAGGTCTTAGTACTGTGTATAAGGTATGGGATATGAAATGTAACTTTGTATCTTGTTTTTTCTGTAATTCAGAGAATATGTGAGACTTTTGTGTTGAAGTTACTTTGTATTTGAGCTGCTATATATACGGTGTTGTGAGAAACTTTACATAGTGACTTTGGGACAGAAGTATTTGAAGTTAACCCTTTCCCGCCGATGGCATTTTTTGATTTTCGTTTTTGACTCCCCTCCTCTAAACCCCATAACTTTTTTATTTCTCCGCTCCCAGAGCCATATGAGGTCTTAATTTTTCCTGGGACAAATTTTTCTTCATGATGCCACCATTATTTATTCCATATAATGTACTGGGAAGCAGGGGAAAAAATTCAGAATGGGGTGGATTTGAAGAAAAAATGCATTTCTGCGACTTTCTTACGGGCTTTGGTTTTACAGCGTTCACTGTGCAACCAAGATGACATGTCCCCTGTATTCTGTGTTTCGTTGCGATTCTGAGGATACCAAATTTATATGGTTTTATTTACATTTTGACCCCTTAAAAAAAATCCAAAACTGTGTTAAAAAATTATTTTTTGAAATGTCGCCATATTCTGACAGCCGTAACTTTTTTATACGTCCGTGTACGGGGATGTATAGGGCGTCTTTTATTGCGGGACCGGGTGTACTTTTTATTCAATTTTTTATCAGAATCAAAACAGTGAAAAAATGGCGGTTTGGCACTTTTGACCATTTTTCCCGCTACGGCGTTTACCGAACAGGAAAAATATTTGTATAGCTTTGTAGAGCGGGCGATTTCGGACGTGGGGATACCTAACATGTATGTGTTTCACAGTATTTAACTACTTTTATATGTGTTCTAGGGAAAGGGGGGTGATTTGAATTTTTAATCCTTTTTATTTTATATTTTTATATTTTTTTTACTTTTTGTAAACTTTTTTTTTTGGCATTTATTAGACTTCCTAGGGGTATTCACATGGATGGGCGGTGTCGCAGGTTGTCAGAGCGGTGGGGGTCGGCAAACATGGCTGCTCCGGAGCGTTAAAGAGAACCTCCTGGAGTATCGTTAAGGTGAGGGGCAAAGTGGTAAAGTATATGTATATGTGATTGTGTGGGGTTAGGGTCGAGGCTGTAGAGGGCAATATGAATTTTGTGGCTTGCTATGGTCCAAAGTGTGTGAGATTGCAGAGATGGTGGTGTGAGTTTGGGTTTTGTGGGGGTCCTGGCACAAACGTATGTGCGCTATTGTGACGAAAAGTAGCCTATTGCGCAATCGGGTGTATTAACTATGTTTGTGGAAAATTTCAGCCAAATCGGTGGAGTGGTATTTCCATGATTGAGGAACAAACATCCGAACATCCAAACACACAAACCCACAAACTTTCACATTTATAATATTAATAGGATAACCGTGATGGCGAGCCTATGGCACGGATGCCAGAGGTGGCACTCAGAACCCTCTCTTTGGACACCCATCTGTGGAGCAAATTGTACTGTGTGGGGACCACTGTGCAGCAGATTATACTGTGTGGGGGCCAATGTGGAGCTGATTGGACTGTGTGAGGGTCATAGTGGAGCAGATTGTACTGTGCGGGGGCCACTGTGAAGCAGATTGTACTGTGTGGGGCCATTGTGGAGCAGATTGTACTGTGTGGGGGCCACTGTGGAGCTGATTGTACTGTGTGGGGGCCACTGTGCAGCAGATTGTACTGCATGGGGGCCAATGTGGAGCTGATTGTACTGTGTGGGTCCATTGTGGAGCAGATTGTACTGTGTGGGGGCCACTGTGGAGCTGATTGTACTGTGTGGGGCCACTGTGGAGCAGATTGTACTGTGTGTGGGCCACTGTGGAGCAGATTGTACTGTGTGTGGGGGTCACTGTGAAGCAGATTGTACTGTGTGTGGGTCACTGTGAAGCAGATTGGACTGTGTGAGGGTCACAGTAGGGCAGAAAGCTCTATAAAGCCCCATTCATATGACTATATTTTGCAGGTCTGTAATTGTGTGCAATTGTGGATCCGCACATTATTAAGGTTAAATTGCTGTGTTGACACTTTGAAATAAATTACTGAGCTTTGGGTTGCAGTTTGGGCACTCTGTCTCTAAAAATTTCGCCATCACTGATCAATACAATTACTGATACACTGTACATTTAGTCAATCGGACATAAATCTTCCTCAATTTCCTTCCTTAAAGGGAACTAGTCCTGTAAATTTGGGAATCTAAACCATCCGGAGACCTCTATGGATTGGTGATTTAGTGTCCCTTTAAAGTAAACAGACGGAACAGTTATAAAGGATTAACTAAAAATAATTTTAGAAACATATTGTATTGTTCTTGCTTTTTACGAGGGAGAATACGACTTCCTTGTATTCTAGCAACGTCATAACAAAAACCCGTACCCTTAGAAAACCTTCCAAGTGGAAACAGCAGACCTTTAGACGTGATACGCTGCTTATTGCTTAGATATTGGACTATACACGCACATGGGACAGTAAGCAATGTTTACAAACCTGCAACAACTGCATAGCAACTTCATAGATATCCCTGGCAGAATCCGCCGCCTTAAACAGGATGAGATTAAGGAGGGTAACTGTGTCACACTGGTAATCCCTGGAGACAGATTACAGAGATTTCACTGAATATCACCATCACAGGACACACTGCACATTATCTATACACAGTGTAACATGCCCAGTCCTACAGGATTGATATATTATACTTCTCATATACACATCTAAGATTACCTGTTCTGGAAAACACTAGCTATGGCTTTGAAGCAGCCCGAGGCCACTCTTTTGGAGCCCGTGTAGCAGCGGTCCACCGCCCAATACATGAGGTTGCTCTGGTCTGGATTGAGTTCTAGTAATAGCATGACTGCTTCACACCCCAACTGATGGACCTAAAAAGAGAAAACCAATAAATGTATACGAGGCACCAAAACATTCAGGTAAACATCTGAATTTGCCGCGGATCTGGGGGCGGATTTCGCCCCCCGAATCCGAAGCAGATTCCTCTCACAATGTTTTCAATGGGAGGCAGAGATTGCAGCAGGACATGGAAAACAGAAGCGTCCTGCTCCATCTTGCTGTGGATTTCGCTCACAGCTTGAGATTCCCTCCTGACCAGGCTCATTCATCTGGGCCTAATCAGGAGCGGGACGCCGCGACGGACTGCTGATGCACTGCATCGGCACCCAGTCGCGGCTAGACCGCTACAAAAATACGGCAGCAGAAAATGAAGAGGATTCCTCTTCATTTCCGCTGTATGAACAGACCCTAAGGTTACTTATTATGCACATGTATTCCATATTTAATCAGGGAAAACATCCTTTGAAGGGGTTGTCCCATCTCAAGGATCCTCTCTATACTGCTAGCTTATATGGATTTAAGACTTTTCCCAAATGCATTGCTTCAGTAAAACTGCTTTGTTTGGCCACTATCTGAGATTCTTCACTTCATTGTTTACACTGCGTTTCCATAACCACGGTCCTGGAATGATCTTATCTCTTCCCCCAGGACAAGTGACGTAACTCCCTACTCTCAGGAGGGAGGGGGAGCCGAGTGCTCGGAGCAGCTTGTATTTCTGAGCTGTTTATCTCCCTCTTCCAGTTATCAGGTCTGTTAATTGAATTTTGCTGCTAAGGGCTGAGACGGGAAGTCTGTTACCTCTGTATGTAACACAGACCTAAAACTGAGTTTATTGCAAGCTGACTCTTGGTCCTGTAGCATGTAAATTTGGGATTCTCATCACCTATCTAATCCAGCGCTGCTACATCAGCTTCATATTGTGCATCTTCCAGTGATACTGTGCTAATTTATTTACAACCATCCGTCATTACTGACTGCAAACATGCACTGCTATGAAGAGAGATAGCAGAGCTGGTTTTGTCTGGGAGACAGCAAGTGAAACCCCGCCCACCAATTCACCGAGAAAACCAGGAAGTGAACAGAGCATACAGCCTGCAAGTGGGTGAATGGGCGAGTTGGGAATACCCCTTTACTATGTACCTGATGGGAAACTATGACCCAGAAGTTGTTAATAAAGTAGCATTTGGCATGGTGGAAAAGTTGTCTTATCAAGAATACCATCTCATCGTATAGCCTATTAGAGTTGTCTGCTTGGAGTGAACCAAACTCTATAATATTACATGTGAGAAGTAAAGCCAGAGGATATTTCCTGGACCCCCGGCTAACCCCTGTAACTGCAGCAGAGACAACTCCTCTAGTATAGAATGTAAATCACAGGACGCGATGAAAGAAATGTCGACAGGGCATCTGCAAAATAGAATTTCAGCAACTAATCTACCTTTTTGTCCTGAGAATCCAGGATGTTATCCAGCCATTTATACAGATAACCATCTGATGAAAGACCAACATTATCTGCAACGGGGCCGCAACATAAAACAGCGGACATTGCCTGCCAAAAAAAAGGAAAGATAAGTTAGCAACGTAGATATTCCTCGTGCCGTTATCTCATTATTATTGCATTACTATTATTTTTTTAGGTTTTTTTATGCTCAAAATCTGGACCTAAGTAAAAAATATTGGTATACTCCTACCGTTACAGATCAAGGGCAAGGAGTGTAAGAGCAAGGTTGCATGGTTGGATCTTTGCAGTGGAATCCACTGCAAAAAATCCACCTCCAATTCATTTCATGAGAGGTAGACGCTTCTTCTTCTGCTAGCCGAAAAAAAAAATCATCTAGCAGAACAAGGAAATGTCCTGTCTCAGCCTCCTATTACAGTGGAAGGAAGTAAAATATTTCTGCTAACGGCAGGGAGATCTCTGTAGTGGATTTTCCATGGTGGTCCTTGATACAAAATCTGCAGTGTGAACTTACCCTAATGGTTAAATCTCAATAAACACTTCATCATTAAGCTGCAAGTCTAGGAATAAAATCCGACTAATATTATAAATGTGAAAGTTTGTGTGTTTGTTCTTCAATTTGAATGAAATTTGGTACATGGTATGTAACCTCGATTAACACATAGGCTACTTTTTATCCTGGTAAATGACATGGTATCACCACTGTTATGAATTTATGTTCACATACTATATTACACTGCTCTTGCAGCAGCTTATCTCAGGTTCTGATAGAGAGATAACAGCCCTGGCTTTATGTAAACACTCAGCTATCCCTCAGTCCATTGTGTACATGCATTTGCATATTATCTGATCTGCACCAGGCAGTGCTGACAAACTGACATGGGAAAACACCCGTAATCCAAATTGGCAGTTTGCCAATTTTAAACATGGATGGAAAAAGAAAATCTAATTTGTCGCAAACAACGAGAGCTATGAAGGAGCCAGAAGTCAACAGAGTTCTCCTCAAGTGGAGCTGAGGTGGATCATCAACACCAATAACACGCTCATTATATGCTGCTGAGATGCTGGTACAATCACAGACACAGCGCTAGGAACGAATTCAGCAGCAGGACAGCTTCCGAAATGCCAGAGCATGCAAACCATCGATGGCAGCAATTTGCTGAAAATAGGTGGAACATCGGTGCCAACAACACACAGTTGAAGTTGTGGGCAGAGGCCAGTATATAATAAACTAAAATACAAGTGCAGCGCAGAAAACTAAAAGTGTCAACATTGTACAAACATCTTAAGCACTTTCACAGTTCCATTAGTCAGATGTCCATTAGTCCATTATGGCATGTGAAAATTACCTTTATTAATGGCAATAATCATTATCGGTCAAGCCTTATCTATTGGTATTACCTACATAACATAGCAACTGAATTGCAATTCTGCTAAAAGAAAGCAAATACACATTAGCCATGTCAGGATCGGCCTTTCTATACAAGTAAGTACTATGTGACCTGTATAAAATACTAGCTTGCTTGGGATTTTTAATATTTTATTATGTTGCCACAATTGAAGTGACGTGAAACATGGCAGGGTGAGATATTTTGCTGGTATACACATTTCATGTCACCGGCAGGCAAAGAGACCGCTAATATCATCCATATAAAACAGGCCTGTGCAGCCTGCAGCGAGGCAGTGCAGAGGTTAATAAAAGGAAGCAATCTGTTGCGCAGAAGTAAAAAGAGCTGGATGTGTTTAGGGTTATAAATACAGAGAGATTATCTTGTGCAGAAAACAAGATCTGTGCTGTGGTGATCCAGGCACCTATTATGGTTATTCTGAGCAATGACCTAGAAACAGATGTGCTCTCACAATTTATCTATTTAATCCTCCCGCAGATGGAAAAGCCTCTATACTGGTCAGCAACGGCATGGAGGATTGGGCGGCGGGGACACATGAATGTGAGATACTGGAGCAGGGCCCCTTTATGAGAGCACATCTGTAAGGTACAGGCAAGACCTTTGCAAATGTCGACCCCTGAGACGGTCAGCTCCGGGCACCCCTGGCAAAATGTCAACTTTGCTATAGGGGCCCTCAGTCAGTCACTGTAGTACTACACAGCCGCGATTAAAATGAATGGCAGCCCTTGGGGTATATCGACATGGGGTGACTATGTGGAATAACCCCTTTAATGCTGGACTAGTAGGTTTAACTTCAGGACTAAAGCACACAAAATATCAGGTAATGTATTATCGTGAGCATGTTAGTTTTCTCATGGGGGGGGGGGCGGACATTGCGCTTTTGCTCTAAAAATGCACTATTTTTTTCCTTTTTTGCAATATGTTCACCACTTTTGTAAAAAGTAAGCAGAATGGGGTAGGTTTCATGGTGGGCAAGGGAAACTTCGGATTGAAAGGTTTAATGTAGCTTGAGTCAGGGCTCGTTCACATCTGCGCCCGGGAGTCCATTTTGCAGGTTTCTGCTTCCTGCACAAAACAGAGCAGGAGACAGAAAGCTGCAGGACTCTTTCATACCCATTAATTTGTGTGAACCCAGCGTCAGAAAACTGGTGCAGGTTCTACCTAAACTTTAGGTCAGTCCGTGGTAGGTACAACTTTTCTGTTCTGACACCAGAATTATGATGAGGCCTCTTAAAGGGGTTGTGCAGGATTAGAAAACATGACTGATTTCTTCTTCTCTGAAAGTGACGTCGCATTCATCGGTCACATGGCAGTGCTATAGCTCTGTCACACAAATATTTGGGACTGAGCTGCAGCATGGCCATATGACCAACATAGGAGCTGGAGGCCAGTCACTTTCCTAGATGCCTGCCATATAGTGCTGACAGAGGATAGCCCCTACTGTAGGATATCTTACATAAACAAGCGGATTACCTTCAGTGCACAGTACTGATGTCTGTTTATCTGCATATTCCGATCGCTGTATCTGTCCAGTGGGGTGAACATGATGCTGAACGGCCCGGCCCAATGACTGAACAACATGAAGAGGCTATGGCGCAGACTCTGCTGAGGAAAGATACTTCTTCTCTGATGCACTGGAAATAAACAGGACATTCAATACTTAGAAACCAATGACTAATATATTCTTAATATTGGCATCTACTCATACAAGCATTGATCTCAACATTACAAATTGCCGGCTGCTATGCCGAGCACCTGTACAGAATGAGAGTGGCCATCACCAGTATTCCGGCTACACAACACACATGCTGCATGCAGATTTGCAAGGGCCCCAGTTGTCAGACCCCTGCAGATCTAATATCATCTCCATCAATTTCATTTTTATTTGGCTCTTAAATAGAAATGTGAAGTGAACCTAGCAATTTGTAAAGTGTTTGACTCTGTATTGTAAACGGAAAACACAACAATAACTTCTAAAGTATGGAAGTGATGGAATACCTGGAACGTTCTGAATGATATTCGCCACTAAGGCACTAAAATGGCATCGGATATCTTTCAGTGTATCAGAGTCCTTCTCGTTCTCCGCTTCCAGTAGCTGTCTGGTTAAGTCCACGTATTCCAGCAGAGTATTGTTCAGGGAATGTGTCTCATTATCAAGGCCTCCACTTGCACTAGGAAAGAAAGAAAACTATGAAACTTTGGCTCTGCCCATTACAGATCCACAAAGTAAATAGAATTTCAATAGCTCTCGGCCAAAACCCGTCCTTTCTGTTTCTTCCTGCAAAACACAAGGATGCTCAGTTTGACCAGAAGTGCCTATGCTGCCAATCGAGAGAGAGGGGTGTAGGGTGCTATCAGACATCTCTAGCAATGGTATACCTCCCCACTGAGAAAGAAAGTATCAGGTGTAAGCCGATGGCTGGTCAGGTAATGGAGGGGGTGTACATCTCACCCAGACTACTCAGGTGGGAGAGATGAGAAAACTCCAGAAAGAACATTTCTCAGCAGATAACTATTGTCTGCTGAGGGTTATTTCACAGTTCCGGTTACTGGGCTGGATTTTTAGGAATGGCAGGTAGGTTGGTAGTGGGACCTGTCATTCCACCCCCCTCCAGTCCACACTTTGGGGATGTTCCGGCAGCGACTCAGCTGTTGAGAGTCTCCTCGTCAAGGAGGCTTAAGAAGTCAGCTCCAGCAGCAGACTGGGGGCAGAGCTTGGCTGGAGAGCAAACAGAGGGGTCATATTTTTGGAGCTGTGTCCTGAGGGATTCTACTGGCTTTGGATTTCTGTGATTCTAGGTGAGGTAACCTATTCTATGTTTAGTTAGTGCCTAGCCGGGCAGGGATTTATTTTTGTATTGTTTCCTTTTATTGCTGCACTATATTTTTGAGTGAAAATAAAATTCTACCTTTGTTTTGGACTAAAGAATCTGGACTTGTGTGTCTATGCCACCCCACCTAGCAACCCCAGACCCTGACACAGGACATTGAAACGGAACATTCCCCGTACGACTTTCCTGATGTTATCTATGGGAAGTGACTCAGCAGCCCACAATACACACAAGATAGTTGTCCAGATCTACTGTGGATTTGGCGGACTCTGATTTTGCGTGTTCTTCTGTGATCCTTTCATCTATGCCCGCACTGAAAACAAAAAAGCCTTTATACTCACCCTGCTGCTGTACCTCCAGTGGCAGCAGATCTGCAGTGAAGCCATAGTAGTACAGCTCAGCTGCAGCATGCATGTGCAAGGAGCACCAGAGAGGAGTCCCATGAGAGACATCGGACTCATCACTAGGCAAGTACAAAGGTTTTTTTTTTTTTTTTTTATGAAGACATGTATGGCTTTACAACAGGGATTTTGGGACTCTAAACCCTCACACGGGTTCTTATGGACCGGGGGTCTAGTGTCCCAAATTGACCTGTTCCCTCTAATGAAGTGCAGTAACCCAATGCCTCTCCATATGGTATTATCAGGAAATCATCACTACAGGTTAGGGGTAAAGATTTCCCAGGACTTACCTGTGACTAATGACACCAGCATCTGCCAGCAGTTCAAATATACGGACCAGCTGCACTCGTAAAATATCTCGACGCCTGCGCCGCTTCATATTCTGTGGACGAAAACGGTATTAACTAGGAAACCGCAATTTATTACATATTTACATAATACCAGAACACCGGATAGGCGACCACTAAAATGCCATTTACACATGTTGTTGTACATGTACAGATCAGTAACCATGTCCAATGACCGTTTTCATCATACTACAGTATTTTGGCCTGCAGAAGGGGGTAATAAAGCAATCCTGGCACGGAACACAATGTAACAGTGACATGTAATATCGTTACCTCTGGCCTTCTGTCAAGTGCTTCTTTAATGATGGGGTGCAACTCCTCAATTAATTCCCTGGATACAGATAACACACAGAGGTATCAGACACCCGTCATTATAACATTACGCTGCTTACACAACATATATCATAAAAGACAGCAAATACACCATTGTGAGCCGCTCTCCGATGTAACATTGTCGGCTGGCAATGAGTAACAAGGTCATTAATAAAAGAGACGTCTACACCAGGACGTGTAATCTTAAGTGCTTGTAAATATATACAAATATCCTCTAATAGTCAGGCTTTACTGCACAGGTCACACATTAAAGGAGTATTCCCACCTCTAGGGTCACATTAAAAGTTGTTGCTTAAGCCAAGACAAGTGTTTTACCCAATACATTGGTTTATCCATCTTATTCGGCTTGCCAGATACTGCTCATTACAATTTGTTACCTAAGATTCAGACCTTCTCAGTTATCTATGGGCTTGACTGCTAATGTCAGTCATCTCCTGTTCCCGGCCACCTCTATTCTTTGCCCGGCAAAGATGTCTCTGTTAGCTTTACAAAGTGATAAGGGCTAGCCCATTACTTGTTATCACTGTACATAAATCTAGAGATAACAGTGTACAGTTTTGAACAAGTACACCGATGGCCAGATATCAGACTAAGCCCACCCACCAGCTTACTGCTGAAACCAGGAAGTGGAGGAGAGAGGAGACAAGAGAAACCCTGAGATAGAAAAAAATGCTTTAAAGGGGTTGTCCCATCACAAGGATCCTATCTATACTGCTTGTTAATGTGGATGTAAGACTTCTCCTAAATACACTGCTTCAGCAAAACTGCTTTGTTTGTCCACTATATTAGTTTATTCAATTCATTGTTGACACATCCCTTGACTAATCTGCTCAAAAGTCAAGTGATGTATCTGCTGCTCTCAGGGTGGAGGGGCTAAGTGCACAGGAGTGAGCCTGTGTTTCTAGCTATTCCTGTGTCTACACCACGTGACCTACCTCCCTGCTCTCAGAAAGGGGACAGAAGCTGCTTTCAATTCTGAACTCGTCTTCTTTTCTCCCAGTTATCAGGTTAGCTAATTCAATTGTGTTCATTATGGCAGAGACAGGCAGTCTCTGTATGTAACACAGAATGGAGTTGCTCCTGCCTGTACTTCATAGTCCAATATTGTGCATATAGTGTTGTTTGAGGACCTTTGATGACATCACAGGCGCTTCAGCCTAGGATCATGCTATGCGGTGGGTGGAGCTACACGCTAATTTGGGGACGGAGCGTAACGGCAGGTTGCATATGAAACCCCGCCCACCAAATGACGCAAGAAACCAGGAAGAAAGAAGATTTTACAGCAGTGAAGACTGGTGAGTATGCGACGTGGGAATACCCCTTTAAGGCCATATTCAGAGGACTAAATTTTGTCTCACATTATGACAGGAAGCAAAAAGATTAAGGATGCAAACAACGTACCTAAAAGCTCCGGGATTGGTCCTGCCAAGGCCCAGAACAAGAGATTCTGTGATTTCCATGCTCTCTGAACGCATCATGGGTACTATGTGCTTGAAGAGGGATGAGAGGGACGGACTGCCAATGATCTGAAAAATAAAACAAACCGTAAAAATCGTTTCATCCTGGAATGACATCACTCCGCTACTGTTTTACAAGGTGCCCTCATGAATAAGCTCAAAAGCTATGGCACAACTAAACAGTATATGCATATATGGGTGTAAAGCTACAGTCACATCTCATTTTGGTTCTATAGTCAGTGTATGCAAGTATTCACAAGCTATCAATGACCAGTGGATGCCAAAAAAGTTGTCTTTTGGCATATGCTGGGCTGGTATGCTCTGGCATATCTGTTTTTTTTAGAAAATTGGAGGTAAACTACTGCAGTCCAAAAAAAAAAAAGAATACCGCACCATATTATTAATCAAAATAGTGACATATCTTACTGTATACCTATACCATGGGAAACATTGCAACCTTCCAATGGAGTCATTACATTGGAAGATCATCCTGATGTACAGGTTATTAGCAGGAAAAACTTAACACTATTTTTTCTTTTTTGGTAATAAGTTTTCTCGGCTTTATGATTAGATCAGTGGCAATCCCACGCAACAACTGATACCAGCAGTCGTAGCACAGATACCAGATCCATATCTGGCACCCTTACTGATCAGCTGAGCACTAATATCAGATCTACGTCTGCCATCCCAGATCAATTGTTACCAACAGCCACGGTCTCATAACTACACAGTGTACATAGCCAGCTCCATACACTGTATAGTGGTTGTGCCAGGTTACTGAAGCTCGGCTTCCATTCACTTAAACCTAGGTTTTTGTACCACCTACACCAAGACTACCATTCTAAACAACAGGCCGCTAGATTCCTAGATGATCCCAGCCTAACAGTAACAAAGATCATGGATTTCTATGCAGGACTTACTTTAGAATCAATGCAATATCCACTGTCAGGGGTAGACGCCAGCGTCTCTGGAGGGGAACATCGAACAGAACCAGCAGATGCCGAGGAACCTGTGGGTGTTGCTGCACTGCAGCAAAGAATCAAGTAGTTTCTCCAAAGGCCGATATAAGAATCGCTGCCTGTGACCGCAGTCACTTTTTTGGCATTAATTGGACTACTGCAGAATAAATAGAAAATAAAGGATTATTATACATCAAATAGAATTCCCCTATAAACAATATGTGTAGAGCAACGTTTATTAAGCGTTTGGTCTATAGAATGTCTTACTTTATATCGACTTGTGGTGAAAGAAGCTGAAGGCGGGTGTAAGAAAACATCCAGGCATAGCTCACAGCTGTGGGACAGTATTTGGGCAGGTTTTCCTGTTTCATGAAGCTGGAGAGGCTTATAATCCAAGGATCCTGACCCTGCGTGACATGTGCAAAGATCCAGATATGGGATGGACTGACAACATCAAACTGATGGCTGATGGGGGATGAACTCCACTCTGCAAGCGTCTGAAGATCTATTGAGCTAGGACAGTACAGCAAAGTGGTCTAAAGCAAAGAAATAAAAATCAGACCAAACCCAAGTGGAACATCCACAGCGGAAGACAGACATAAAACACAAAATATATCACTAGATAGTAAACGGAGGATTAAACAGATCTTCCCTGGTAAACCGCGTTACTAAATTGGCGGCGAGGGGGTTACACTGTGTAACCAAATCTAACCTGAAGAAATGGAACCCGATGTTGGATTGGCAAACATGGGCCAAGTCCTAGTCTAATTAATGGAACCTGCACATATCACTGGATGGACATAGAGGAACCCTTGCAACCTGACCAGTTGCATCTATCCACACCCGATGTCAGATCAGAAGGGAAGATGGGTCAGGACACTTCCCTTAAAGCAATATAACTGACCTTGCAGTACTATGACACTCAGGCGAGGATTGAGCTACATATAGGGTACACCATATGCACCGGGAAGGCACGTGGCTTGAGTTGGTTGCTCCACTGCACAATAAATAAGGCTAGAAATGTCATGAAAAAGGGAATGTAGTCAAGCGAAAACTAAGTAGGTTTGGATTCTGCTGACTGTCAAGTCATGCTACCTTGCGGGTTGCAAGTCAACCACGTTTTCTACCATAGGGTGCTATAGAGTTACAATAGTGGGATCTTAAGCCACTAATGTTTCAATAAACTTTGCATACTTTAATAGCACATAAGAAAATAAAATCTTTGTAATATACCGTATATACTAGAGTATAAGCCGACCCGAGTATAAGCCGACCCCCCTAATTTTACCACAAAAAACTGGGAAAACTTATTGACTCAAGTATAAGCCAAGGGGGGGGGGGGGTTTGAATGCAGCAGCTACTGGAAAATTTCAAAAATTAAAATAGTTTTTGGGTGCAGTAGTTGCTGGGGAAGGGGAGGGGGTGTTTTGGTTGTCTGTCTGCCCCTTCCCTAAGTCTGAGGTTTTTTTTTTCCCCATTTGGAATTGAGCCTGGCTGAATATAGGGGATCTGCAGTGCTCCTATTAACCCCTTCCCGACGGAACAGGAGCACTGCAGATCCCCTATATTCAGTAGACACAGGGATACCTAATGTGTTTGTGTGTCACAGTCATTTTCTACTTTTATATGTATTCTAGGGAAAGGAGGGACTTAGAACTTTTATTTATTTTATTATTATATTTTTTAAAGCTTTTTTTTTTTTTTCTTTTCCACTATTTTATGGGAGATTCTATACACTACTATTGCAGCTGGTCATAGACCACCGCCCCCCCCCCAAAAAAAAAATAAAAATAAATATATATATATATATATATATATATATATATATATATATATATATATTATATATATAATATATAAATATATAATATATAAATAAATATAATATATAAAATATAATATATAAATAAATATATAAATAAATATATAAATAATAATAATATATATATTTTTTTTTTTTTTGCTTGACTCGAGTATAAGCCGAGGGGGGCTTTTTCAGCACAAAAACTGTGCTGAAAAATTTGGCTTATACTCGAGTATTATCTTATCAGAGGATAATGCTTCTTTCTCTACCTAACCATCTCTTGTCCTTGACTTCTCCGCTGGTTATGGACAAATGTGACTATTGGGTTTATAACCAGCAAGCACCACTTTAAAGGGGTGGTACAGTATTCGAAAAACATGGCTGCTTTCTTCCAAAAACAGTCCACACCTAGCCATGGGATAGGCTGATCCCATCAGCTGATCCGAACAGCACGCACCCATAGAAATGAATGGAAGCACCTGTGACGCTGACTTTGCCGGCGTCACAGGTGCTTCCATTCATTTCTATGGGTGCGTGCTGTTCAGATCGGATGATCCGAACAGTGTTCGCTCATCTCTAGTTGTGTGTAGTATTTACATCTTGATTGCAATGAAGGGAGTGGGGTTGAGCTGTGGTGTGTTGCTGATTTCGGATGCCATGTCTTTTTTTAATCCTATACAACTATCTTAAAGGGCTCCTTCAGACACTGTGGTTCTCAGACCTGTATTAGTTGGTGGACCATCATGGTACAAAACAAACTAATGCAAAAAAATTAAAGTTAAAAAAAAAGTCTTCAAATCTACTTTGGATCCATTCACTAGGTAAGTCATAGTTTTACCTGATCTGCTCCTGTGAGGTGTATGAAGCTTTCTAGGATGGACGGACTAAGCCGGTCCATTACATCAATAGCCAACTCCTCTTCACCCTACAACCAAGAAACATGCAGAAATGACACCACCGTAATCCTTCTATATCATATGTGCTTCCTTGTGGGTTAGACATGTGAATTTCATGCAGTATCACAATTAATAGAAATTTTAAGTACCGGAAAAAACTAAAACAATAAGTCTGTTGACATGTAATAGGTGTTGGTAAAGAAAAATCGCTCACCTTTGATAGTTCAAGGACTGTAAAGAGAGCACGTATCTCTCGGAGGACATTGACTGCTAACCTCCTAGTGGCGGGCCGGCTGTTACACAAAATGACCAGTGCAAACCCTTCCACCACATGAAACACACTGGAGGCCGGACTTCTGTCAAGGTGGAGCGTATGGGAGGCTCCATTGTGCATACCACGCTGCAAAGCACAAAGAAAGAGTATAAGAACATAGATGACCAGCATACATGTATAAAGGGTTTGTAGGGGTTGCTTTATCTTACACCAAGATCTAGGGAAAGTAGACTACCACAAGGGGCTCAAAACATAATGTGCCGGGTAAAGGACTTGCATTGACTAGGATATGGCATCCTACAGGAACCCTATTCTGTGCTGTTTTTGTTTTTTTATGATTTTATAAATACAGTAGTCTAAAGAGAATAAGGCTCTGTTCACGCGTCTGATCTTTTCCATCAGGTTTTCAGCAGCCATGTTTGAAACTAAAAATTGTAGCTCGTCGCCTTCTCCATTACAGAAGACAACAAAAATTGATGGACCCCTCTGCTGCTGATTGGGACCGCTGCTTACTCCTCTTGCACAAGCTGCCTTTACCATGTAGTGCGCAGGAGAAAAACTTTAAGATACTCTCCCGATGGTACCGATGCCCGACCCTCCTTCATAAGTTTTATCCCTCAGTCTCCGACCTGTGTTGGCGCTGTGGTTCCGCGGAAGGTAACTTTCTTCATATTTGGTGGGATTGCGGGGAGCTTCAACTGTTCTGGCAAGCGGTATTCTCCCTTTATAGTAAGGTCACTGGCCATTCTCTTACCCCAACCCCGCAGGTAGCCCTTCTTTCCCTTATACCTGGCTCTCTTTCCTCCGTAAAGGGCGACCTCTTTTGCCACTTCCTCACGGCCGCCAGGACGGTCATCCCTCGCCACTGGCGTAGTCCCACTCCTCCATCCCTTCTGGAATGGCTGCAGGAGTTTCTCCTCATTCGCAGAATGGAGTTCCTGGTTGCTGGGGACGCTCCTGACTCCTCTAAATTCGAGTCCCTCTGGCGGCCGTGGGTAGTGTTCCAAGATTCATCCGAGTTTTCCGCCCTTTTCTGCTGATCTCCCTCTCTCTGTTGGCCTTGGCCCCTCTTGCCTCCTCCCTGTCCCCCCCCCTCCCCTGTCCTGTCCTCGGCTTGCGTCTCTTCTCTTTCCTTCTTCCTGTCCCTGTCTGGTTTGTTTTGTCTGTCCCCCCTGTTTTGATTTAGGCCTTGTTCCTCCTTAATTTTTCCTCTCTCAGTTCTTGCCGTACCCCATTTGGGCTCCGTATCTCCCTTGATTGCTCGCCCGTTTTGTGGCCCTGCGTGGCCTTTCTTGACTTATCTGGGGTGCCCAGTTTCCCCCTTTTTGCATTGTTGCCTGTTTATATATTTTTGTTGAAAATCTTCTAATAAAAATTGATTACACTTAAAAATTGATGGACCCATTATAAGTCAATGGGAACTGCTAATTAAACCTTAGCTGGAGGACACTTTTTGTTTAAAGCGGTATTCCTATTTCAGAAAAGGATGACCTATGTCCATGTATGACATCTCCACTGCACCCCTTCTTTCTCAGGATTGGTGGCAGTCCCAGAAGTCAGACGGCACAATCATAAAGTGATGGCCTATTCTAGGGACACCCCATTATTATATGACAATGCTCCATTACTTCATATGTAACTGTGACACTTGGCATCATGACGATGAGGAAGGAATACCTGTGCATCAGTGTTTTTATTGTGCATCTGAACGGCCTGCTTCCACTGGTTTATCAGCTGCACCAGCATCTTCACTGCATTGTCTAGAAGTGATGGGTGCACATCAGTCACTTCCCGCACAATGAAATAAACGAATCCTGAAAGAACGTCCTCCCGCCAGTCGGGAAAATCAAGCATTAGAGCCTGTAAGGTATTAAAAGCCAGCCCACGCAGCTCTTCATCCATATGAATGGTAAGCCTAGGAAGAGAAGAACAGTCATTTACCACAGCAGGCAGCGGAGCATTGTGTACCCTGCTAAAAGTTGCTGGTGACTAGAACAGACTGGACATTTCAGTGTTTGTGAGCGACTGCAAACTGCTGAGCTAGTCTAATATAAAGAGAACAAAAAAAAGATAATAATACGAAGCAAGATCTCTGACATGTTGGAAATAATTTACCAAGTATCAATAGACTAACATGACAATCTTAAGGCCTGTGCACACGGAGAAAACGCGCGTTCATTTTTGCATAGTGCACATGTAAAGAATGCACGTGTAAAAACCAGACTCCCATTGACTTCAATGACATTTTTTACACATGTAAAAAACGTGCCAAAAACACACGTTTTTTTGGCGCGTTTTTTACACATGTAAAAATGTCATTGAAGTCAATGGGAGTCTGGATTTTACACGTGTATTCTTTACACGTGTACCATGCAAAAATGAACACTCGTTTACTCTGTGTGCACGGGCCCTCGCTATGAAGCAGTTTTCGCCTGACCAATATGGCTGCTCAGTAAGGCTGCTGGCACACTACAGTATTTTCATGGGTCTCCGGGCCGTGGATTTTACAGCTCCATAGACTTCTATGGAGCCTGCAAGATTCCCAGCTTTGTGCACAAAAGTCTATGGAGTCACCAAATCCATGGACCAGAGGCCTGCAGAAAACACTGTAGTGTGCAAGCAGCCAGTAAGGATACCAGACATGTTTTGTCAGTGCGTGCGTGTATATGCACGCGTGTGGTCCATGTGTATGTATGCGTGTGTGCATGCACGTGTGCGGTCTGTGGATATGTATGTGCGCATGTGATCCATGTGTTTGTGTGTGTGTAGTGTAAGTGTCCATGTGTGTGGTAGTTGTTTGTGAGTACGCATGTGCTATGTTTGTCCGTGTGCATAGTGTGCATCCATCTGAGTGTGTTTGCATGCGTGTGTGTGCGCGGTGTGCATATGGTATTTATGGGGTGGTGTTGTGGTATTTGTGGGGTGATTTTTGTGTTGTGTGTCTAGAGTGGTCTGGTGTTTGTGTGGTGTGGCATTTGTGTGGTGATGTACTTGTGGGTTGGTGTATGTGTGCTGTCTGTGTGATGTTTATATGGTGTTTGTGTGTTGTGGTGCGGCCCTTTTAGCAGCGACTCTTTGGCACCGTCGCTATAATCCATCCCTGTCAGTCACAACATAAATCAATATAGTGAGTGATAGGACAATGTCATCATTGGCTCCATTGATATCCAACAACTATGCCGCCTAGAAGCGGGACTGCCACTGCAACAATGGCGGCACCAGCTCATCTCTACAGTGTAATACAGATTATTAATAACAGATCACCGCTACAGGAATAATCTCACACCGCCCCTTCATGTCCTCTATGATGTTCCTGATCTTTATTGACTTATGTGTCTGAGATGGCGTATATGATATTTTATGGGTACACTGAATAAAGGTGAGGCTTTAGCAGAGCCAAGGACAATACCTGCGAGGACAAAGCTAAAAAAATAAAATACATTTCCTATAATTTCGGACTGATACTATCTATTGGGTAGGATATAAAGAGACCGTACACACACACACATATATATATATATATATATATATATATATATATATATATATATATATATATATATATATATATATGAAAGTTGCAAAAGAGGTTTACCTTGCAAGCAATTCAATGAGGTCAGCTCTGCTCATACCATCAGGAATAAGCCTAGGGATAGCAGCAATACACGTTCTGAACAAGTCAATTTTGGGTTTTCTTTCACCTCTGTGAAATATATAGAGCAAATCAGAAGAAATCGGACAAGTGCATCTGTATTATCGGATTACAATCATTGTATGTGCAGACCAGGTGACACACAGATATCTGTTCGCACACGATTCACTAGGATATAATGGTTAACATACATCAGTGAACTCAGTGGTCGCCAGTAGGGAATTGGTGATTTATGTGAATGCAGTCACCGCTCCTTCATCAGCGACCATTGAGGCCACTTAAGGAGGTGCAAGTCCTCCCACGTGACAGAAAAGGGACTGGGAGTGACAAAGGATCGCAATGTACAGAGGAGCATGGCTGATGTGTAGGAGGACATCTACAAAGGCTTTGTATATTCTCACTTAGTGTGCGTTTCCTGCCACACTCCAAAGACACACAAATAGGGAATTTATACAGTGAGGCCTATAAGGGACAGTGGCTGACAAGATCTGTAAAGTGCTGCAGACTATGCTGGCGCGATACAAGTAAGAGAAATAAATATGAGTGATCCTGCAAGGTGTGGGGACAATAACACCGCATATCTTGTATACACAGCTTAGGCTCGCTTCACACTACAATTTTACAGGATGGTTTTTGATGCCCTTTGTCTTATGTATAAAAAAAAAAAAGAAAGGAGCTTCCATTTTTTCTTAACACTGCAGACAATTATGACTGAGGTAAATGGAAAGTGCTTTTATTACATTAATCATTTTGCCAGCTAACTATACAAAAGATTAGCTATGTTAAAGGGATTCTACCATTAAAACCTTTTTTTTTTGGTGGATACAAAAGGCTATTCGTCTCTTACCTTTAGACGTGGTCGCCGCTGCGCCATTCCTTAGAAATACCGTTTTTTACTGGTATGCAAATGAGTTCTCTTGCAGCAATGAGGGCGTCCCCACCGCCGCCAGAGAATTGTCTCCAGCGCCGTCTCCTCCTTCGTCCGCAGTGTCATCTTCAATGTCTTCTTCTGGCGCAGGCTCGTAACTTCTAGGCATCGGGCATTGAGCAGAGCAGACTGCGCAGGCGCACAGGCCACGGGAAAATGGCCGCTTGCACAGTATTGTTTGTGGCCATTTTTCCGTGGCCTGTGCGCCTGCGCAGTCTGCTCAAGGCCAGACGCCTAGAAGTTACGAATCTACGCCGGACGAAGAAGGAGGCGGCGCTGGAGACAATTCTCTGGCAGTGGTGGGGACACCCCCATCACTGTTTGAGCGCTGGGGCCCGCCCTCATTGCTGCGAGAGAACTCATTTGCATACCAGTAAAAATGGTATTTCTAAGGAACGGCGCGGCGGAGACCACATCTAAAGGTAAGAGACGAATAGCCTTTCTAAAGTCTACTCCGAAGTCTTATCCACAAAAAAAAAAAAAAAAAAAAAAAAAAAAAGGTTTTAATGGCAGAATCCCTTTAACTTATGTGGGAACAACATTAACTGGCTACATCCCATTTTTAGTAAGTAGGCAATGTCCGCCAGTCTGTACCCCATAATGGCGCACTTTAATCCGGGCTTTCAGGATAATTACTGGCATTGAGTAGCTTTGTGCAGTACAGTAATGAGCCAGCACCAGAAGAAGCTGCTCGGATCATTATTGATCGCTGGGTTTAAGTACATCAAACATATTACTGTTCACTACTGCTAGAAAGTCCCGGGCAAACAGATGCATTATCCATAATGATACATACGTAATCATATCTTCTGGCTCTTTATTAGACATCTGCACGCTTGTCATGCACATCGGCCTGCCAACCTCCTTATCGAGATGCCGGAGTATGCTGTCTAATGCTTTGCGTACTTGAGGATAATATACAGACATCCCTGCAAAGATATATCAAACGATCACAGCAGATCTTAGTAATGTATGCATGCTAGCAGCATAAAATATAAAATAATGAGAGCAACGGAGATGCAAAGGAGGAAGGTTCATGGCTAGTTAGTTCCAATTAAGCGACATGTGGATTACGTTCCCACAGTGCAGGGTGTGCTCAATGTGCTGTGCAAATGACACTAATGATACATCACCGCACTGTCATACTGTAGGTTTTACTATACGGTAACCAGCAAGGTTCCTGGAAGTTGCAGCCTTCTGCTAGAGCACTTGAGGCAGCTCGGTTCAGCTTCATACTTTTGCAGAGATTCACTGTTTAATCAATTGATGACTTATCCTTAGGATAGGAAACCCGGCACACACAAGAGATAGATTGTAAGCACAAGTGTAGTCCTAGGTACGTAGATAGAAAACTGTCCGCAGATTGCACTTTAGACATAAATAATTGTCCGTTGCAACTGAAACGTCGCCAATTTGATCTGAAAACAATCATTTGTGTGTAAGGTCCCTTGGGATTGCCTTCCAAACAAGTACTTGGAAGTCTGTGATGTATAAGGAGAATATATTATAGGGAACCCATCACTGATGAGACCCTGCGGACTTACAGAAAAAAACATTGCTTTAAAAAGAACTGAGAATGGGGGGAAAAGTGTCTGCTGGGAAGCCCCACTCCAAATTCCCCCATGTGACTTCATTGATAGGTCTAAGGTGCATAAGCAAGAGACCTATCACTTAAAGGGTTTTCCAGGACTTTCCAGTTGATGATCTATCCATAGGATAGGTCATCAATTGCAGATCCATGGAGGTCTGACACCTGGGACCCCCACGGTTCAGCTGTCTGAAGCGGGAGCGGTGTTCTCTGAGCACCCCCTCTGTTTCACAGACCATGTGATGTAACATTCACCAGTCACATGGCCTGATTGCAGCTCAATCCCACTGAAGTGTAAGGGTAAGTTCACATGGGGATTTTTGGTCAGGATTTTGAGGCCGTATCCGCCAAAAAAGATGGCTCCCATTGAAATCAATATTCTTTAATATTCTTCCCATGGTCCCTTGCGAAGTGGAGTTCTAAAGGCTTAATAAGTCTCCACACACCTATATGGTGGTCTCTCCCTAAGGAGTGACGATACCCCCCCTTACCCTGTCTAAGCCCCTCACCTCTACCAGGTTATAGTCCTCTCTACTTCGGGCTGACGAGATGCAAGTAAATCGAAACGGCCGTCCTCGATTGAGAGACTATACCTGGTAATAATCCCAGCGTCATTGCAAAATAAAGGCCTCTTGGAAGGTCGAGCATGATGCTAAAGTGAGCAAACCTTTATTGGGTTATTTCACTGAAATTTTGTCTTCCGAATTACATCAGGGAAGACAGACTTGCACATTCCAGTGAGCGCCCTCTATTGGTTTGCAACACTTAGGAAGCAGCTGACTTCCTAATTACATCATGGAAGACAGATTTGCATATTCTTCCCATTGAAATCAATGGGAGCCGGTCAGTTCAATGACATGCTCAGGTGGATTCGCCTTGCAACATCCGCTTGAAGACACTCCCTCCTGACTAGGCCCATTCATTTGGGCCTAATCCGGAGCGGAGTGCGAGACTGGTATCTGGTATCCAGTCGCAGCTACCCATATTTTGGACCAGAACCGAAGGCATCATCCACCTCAGGTTCCGGTCCAAAAAAACCCCGTGTGAACTTACCCTAATGCTCTTGGAGCCAAGAAAAACAAAGGGCCACATTTTACCTGTGGATGCCACTCATTACCACTTTGTGGCTTTCAAGGGAGCATGAGTTTTACTTATAAATTTAAGGACCCATTTTAATAATTTAATAGGCCCTTGCAGTATGGAATAGGGATGATATAGTAACAGTGCTGTCATTTTCCTATTTTCTCTAAAGTACTGCAGAAACATGGACAAACCTATAACTTTCGCCTCTTCATCCGTGAGGGTTTTATTCAGAAAGATTTTCTTTACACGTAAGGTATTTCCTGAGGGAAGAACAACTCCAGTTGTTGGCATAGGGGGCTCTCCATCTTTTTGCTGCAAGCTGTCCGCTATTACAAGGAAGACTCTGAGACCTATATTCATTCTCTGGAAGACATACAACAGATAAAGGTTTGCACTTACAGCACTGAGACAAAGACCGATTCATGTCTGCCACACCTGGGATATGATATAATCACTTATAATAATTTATGATACTACTAGCTGACAAGACACATAAGCCACCCACCACTAAGGCTAGGCTCACACTTGTGCCGTGCTCTCTGAACAATGGAGAGCCCGTCTGCTAAAACAGCAGTTACCCCTGGACACCTGCAGACCCCATAGACTTTAATGCGGCCCGCGTGTCTGTCGTTACACTTAACGTAGCCTGACACGACAATAGTAGAATTTATTCATTTTAATACGGTTTATCTATTCAGTTTAGTAAACCATACAAGGCAACAGGACATACCGTATATACTCGAGTATAAGCCGACCCACGTATAAGCCGAGGGGGGCTTTTTCAGCACAAAAACTGTGCTTAAAATTTCGGCTTATACTGGAGTATATACGGTACATCCGAGGAGTACAGGGACTAGTATAAAAGCGAGACCACTAGGTCGTTCGGTCAGGACAGGGTGAGAGCAATACATGAGACTGTGCATAACAAGGAATACTGCACATACAAGGGCAACCATCAAACGTATGGTATATAAAAGCCATATACAAGAGGAGGAGGCCCGCGAACCACTAGCGATCACTAGGCAGTGGTTGGACAGGTAACAAATCTCAGGTCAACTGTACCAGAAGGCAAACACCAAGGTGCTAAGCCTGTCAAATAGCAGAATTTATGACTTTCTCCATTTATGATGGAATTAAAGGATTTTTCCAGTATACGCTAATCTCAAAAAAGGTGCAGTGTCTGATCACTGGAGAGTAGAGGTCCCCAAGTGCTCCATGTGAATGAAGCTACATTCACTTCTATGGAGCTTGCGGAAATATCCAAGCACAGTGTTCCAGCCGTCCCGTAAATGGAACGATGGGTGCCAGCACACCTTTCACATGTGGAACGTGGAGACTCTAGGTCTCAATCACTGTCCAACCTCCGATCAAACCTTAAGGGCTAATTCACACGGAGTCAAATGGGCCGGATTTTGATGCAGAATCCGCATCAGAATCCGGCTCAAAAATACACCGCCCATTGAAAACAATAGGAGCTGGTCATTTCCTTATTCCGCGAGCGGTTTGTTCCCGCTCAAGGAAAAAGGAAGTGAGTTGCCCTTTCTTCAGGCGGATTTCGTGGCTGATTCAGCTGCAGATATCCTCCTCGCGACACCTCCCTCCTGACTAGGCATAATCCGGAGCAGCTTCCCATGTCAAAATCCAGACCATTTTAATCTGTGTGAACTAGCCTTTATTGCCAACCTTCTCTTTGTATTGTGCAGCCTTCCAGTTAGTGTTGTTTCCACGTCTGATGCTAACCTTGCCACCCATTGAAACATACTGTACGCAACCACAGTCATTCAGTGCTGACCTAGAAACCCCATCACTACTGAGCAATGGCTTCTTGTAAGCGCTATAGCAGAAGTTGATTTCCTCAGGCAGATTCGACAATCTGGAATGAGGCGGGGGCTTATCCGCAGTCATCCTCTGCTTCACATGCAACTCATTCTTACCGTGCTAGAAACACATAGCGGACACAGCGATCACCACTCATCCTTACCTCTGGGTTGATAGTAAACGTTTTAGAAGATTTTCCGACGCTCAGGAGGTCAAATATTATTTCTTTCATTGCAAAATCTAAACGTTCCTATTAAATGAAGAAAGAAAGAAACCTAATAATGAGGGAAATTAACTTCCAAAAGAGTAATAAGCCAAATGTTCTCAGAATGGCGCTAGTGTTAGGATTGTGTATGAAATGGACCGTTATCTAATCACTGAGTGGAATACAATAGGGATAAAGCAAATGACATCTGTTCATAGATAGAAAAGTGAAATAGAAACAATAAACTATTTGTAATGCTATTATACACTGCTAAGCCTGTGATCCGTCTCTGCTACTGACATGTCTGCCTTACTGAATACTTGAGTTCCCCATGAAACAGTAATTCTGACGCTTTTCTTTATATTCTACATTGTGCCGATCCTTCATTATCCCTACTAAAAATTTAGGAATACATTGACATCTTGTGTTACTATTCTACTGGCCAAGCATTGTGGGAAAAGCTAACAATGTTAGCCTTCACACTGAGTATATGTTCCGCTCATTCTGAGCAGAGTGTATACTCAGTGTGAAGGCTCCACTGCAGTTCCATAGAAATGAATGGAAGCAGCCGGCACACAGCCTTAACCCCCTGTGCGCCAGCTGCGTCCATTCATTCTAATGGGAGACTAAACTAACATCTCTAGTAGCTACTTACCTGCAGAGATGTCTGATCCGGTGCCCGGTGTTCTCGTTCTTCTTCGCCTCGCTGCCCCCGCCTGTCAGTGTGTGTGTTAAAGAGCTAAGGAGAAGGCGGGGCTTGTGGCTTAGGGGTGTGGGTGGGTACAGGGCGGGGAGATGTGACGTCTCCCCTTCCACCAGTACCCGCCCACACTCTCCAAACCTGGGAGGCAGGAGGGAGCGAGGCGAAGAAGAACGAGAACTCCTGGCACCGGACCAGCCATCTCTGCAGGTAAGTGGACACCAGGGGGGACTAAGTAGCCAGAGGATTAAAAAAAAATTCTCTGGCTACTTAGTGATTAAAAACAATCACTACACAGTGTGGATTCTAACAATTAAAGCGCTCAATTGTTAGATTTCATGCTGTATAGTGATTAGGATAGTTTTTAAAATCCGATCTCCGATTAGTAAAAAAAATCCCATTGACTTCCATTGGGATCGAGATCGGGTTTGAATGAAAAATGATCGGAAATCGGATTTCAAAATCGATCCTGAAAAGTCAAGATCGGCTCAACCCTACTCCTCCACCTTCACTGAAGAACTTCACAGGTGCCGGGAGTACAGTCACTTGGTAAAACTAGAGGTTTAATGTGAGAACAGACTGTGTTACAACATTGTAAAGAACTCACCTGAGCAATGAACTGAATGATCTTGACAAATATATTAAGAGGTGTGTCGCGGGGCACTACGCTACGGGAGCCTTTGGGGAAAAGTGCGGATACGATGCTCATAAGGCGGCTGCAACAAGAACATGAATAAACATGTAAACGTCTCATCTTCTTTAACTCACAAATTTTGCCGCTAAAGAAACAGATGAAATTTCTCATTTTGCATAAATTGAAATTTTGCTTATAGCAAAAGGGGAAAAGAAAGATCTATGGCCATGAGAGGGCCACTTAAGAAGATTGCTGCTGTGAAGGCAAAAAATAAAAAGTACATACACCTTTCAGAAGATATAAAGACTTGAATAGAGAACTATTAATACCGCAGGAGTTCATTACATATGCACAGTGCTGATACTCAGCGTTCTCCCTCTGTGCTTAACAATACAGATGATTTTAGCTGCAGCCACATACTGATACGCAGACAAATTAGGATTATATATATGAAGCGAGTGCACCCAGAGCAGCAAGCCGCACCACTAAAGCTTACCGTACACCCGCGACCTAAACATCCGGTTATCGTAGGTACCCATCTCCCCCATGTCCTACATAGATTACCCCCCGCCCATCTAGAACATGGAAGCTAGCACTCACCTTTGTGTTACAGTGTTGCTTTCACATTTTATCCTAATAACATAAACCCACAATAATCTATACAGAGATTCCAGTGCAACGCGAGACATTTTAGGGTCCTTATTCTGAAAAAGAGAGAAACAAAACATAAAGGGTGTGAGAGGCTTCAGAAATAAAAGAAGAAATAAGTATATAAGAGATGAGAAGGGGACACGACTTCTCTTCCCGGCCATATAGAATTTAGCATGCACATTCACGGATACGCATCTGATAGGTGTCTGCTCCTACAAAAGTTGGCAGATTTGGCCAACATCAGTCTAACGTGAATGGAAACCTTAATGCAAATCCCAAATTACAAAACAAGATCACACCAAGAAGGGCGTTATTATATTAAGCAGACACACACATATTAGTATAGGCCTCCAATAATAAGATTTCACAGTGATTTCCCAATCTTCATATCAGAAACAACAGAAACCCTCCCACACTGTATTACCACATAGGAATGACTCTGTATCCACTTGTGCCTTGTATAAAAGCATATATAGTGATAAACCTCAGCTTCTAATATCTACATGATTTATAACAAGGCGTGTACTATATAGTATTGTACAGTATATCATTTGTTATCTAGCATATGATCATATGGTAAAGCTAGTTAGCAGGTCTGTCCCTGAATGTATGTCTATCTCCTATCTATCTATCTATCTATCTATCTATCTATCTATCTATCTATCTATCTCATATCTATCTATCTATCTATCTATCTCATATCTATCTATCTCATATCTATCTATCTATCTATCTATCTATCTATCTATCTATCTCATATCTATCTATCTCCTATCTATCTATCTATCTATCTATCTATCTATCTATCTATCTCATATCTATCTATCTATCTATCTCCTATCTATCTATCTCCTATCTATCTATCTCCTATCTATCTATCTCCTATCTATCTCCTATCTATCTATCTCCTATCTATCTATCTATCTATCTATCTCCTATCTATCTATCTATCTATCTATCTATCTATCTATCTATCTATCTCATATCTATCTATCTATCATCTATCTATCTATCTATCTATCTATCTATCTATCTCCTATCTATCTCCTATCTATCTATCTATCTATCTATCTATCTATCTATCTATCTATCTATCTTTCTCCTATCTATCTATCTATCTATCTATCTATCTATCTATCTATCTATCTATCTATGCCAATACTGGACAATGCTATGCAGTATATAGTTTTAATACACCAATGTATTTCATATCCTGTTCACCAAGCTGAAAATGTGTTGAAAAATATCAAAAAAATAAGTTATGTTCTATCTTCTTTGCATTGAACAATTACAACAGTTGTGAGTACTGAAAGCAGCAATGTGAAAGAACGGAGAACAAAACATAAAATAGCAGAAAATAAATGCGAAACAGTAACTATTTATTTAGATTGCAACAATTGCAATTTCACTTTACAGGGATCTTTCCATCTTATAAAAGGGATCACTCAAAGAACCTTATCCCGATCCACCACTCTTGAGAAGCGATATGGGCCCTGTAATGGTTTCCCCTGCTGTCTGGCTACCCAATGTACATAAGAACTGTAGCAGAAGAAACAGGGCTGGCTGAAAGTCTCTGCACATCTGGCCAGACAGGGGCATGATTGGCACGGACACTGTTAAGGGGGCACATTACTGTGCCCATTCATTCTCATAACCAGGAACCCGCACGGATCATGTAGTGATGACCGATCCCAGTAATATGCCACCACTTTATGAGCTGGAATTACCTTATAATACTCCTAACTAGTGCACTTTGGATTTGGAGGTTTTCTTGACATACAAAGCAGAAGGTTGTTCTAGCTTTGGTTAAACAAAATGCAAAGTAAACTGCAATTAAAATGTTGAATGTAAATGAGCCTTAACATAACATCCTGAAGCCTACACTGATGTCTTTATACATGCGAGTCAAGGCGGTGACTGATTTTTTTTTAAAGGGGTTGTCCAGACCCAAATCAAATTTTCACACAGATGACCTATAAAGAGGAGCTTCCGGCAGCTTCTGGAGGCTGCTAGAACAGCTGATCTGTCAGGGTCAGGGTACGTCAGACCCCAACAGATCACATACTGGTGACCTATGCTGTGGATTCAATTTGGACTGCAATACAAAAGGCATGTTCGCAGTCACGGCCTTACTTCACTTGTACTTTGTATGCTCCAGCTATTCTATAGATAGAACGCGTGCTTCCTCTTTCCGTAGGCATCCATTATGCAACTGATAGGCTTATACTAAACCCTCACACTGACACTAGACGAACTCGAGAACTCACTTAGTAGCGACGTTATATCAAACTTTTCAATGGACTTTGCCGTGACCTTTAGGCTACATACACATAGTTTGCTATCCATTATTATTATTATCCAGAGATATTCCTATTTACATGACTTCATTTATTTGTGCAGACAACAGGATCTTACACATATTGATAGAGATGGTAGATAATGGAAGTGGAGGTAGAAACTCCTATGTACAGGCTTAGATACAGATGTAGCAGAGTTAACTCAAACTTTTACAATTGGTTAAACCGCTGCAGGATATCCGCTCACACAAGACAAGAAAAACCAATGAAAAGTCAATGGAAAAAAGTTTTCCAATGACTTTTTATTGTTTTGTCTTATGTGATAAGACATGACACTGCAGCGGTTTAAGCCATTGCAGAAGTTCGGGGTTAGAGATGAGCGAGTACTATTGGAAACTGCATAGGAATGAATGGATGCAGCTGGCACGCAGGGGGTTAAGCGGCAGGACGCCGGCCCCGGCTGCATCCATTCATTCCTATGGGTGCGTGCTATAGTACTCACTCATCTCTATTTGGGATAACCATGCTACACGTGTAGATGACCCTGCTTCAGCTGGACATACAGCTCCACCATGGAGTATCTTCTCCTATAGACTCACCTGAAGAGTTTCTATTTGCTTTCTGATACTGTTGTTAGATGGCATCTAAATAAAGCAACATGAGACAGCAAAACAAACATGAGAATGGAGCCACATGCATGTTAGATGAAAAAGCACAAAACAAACAGCACAAAACTAAAAGAAGCCGGTAAGGGAATGAACCTGCCCTATAGTCCCTATTTATAAAGGAATATGCCGTGTGTTATATATACCGGTCACATGGACAGTGCATGTGGTGTTATATAGTACCGTCACATGGACAGTGTATGTGGTGTTATATAGTACCGGTCACATGGACAGTGTATGTGGTGTTATATAGTACCGTCACATGGACAGTGTATGTGGTGTTATATAGTACCGGTCACATGGACAGTGCATGTGGTGTTATATAGTACCGTCACATGGACAGTGTATGTGGTGTTATATAGTACCGGTCACATGGACAGTGTATGTGGCGTTATATAGTACCGTCACATGGACAATGTATGTGGTGTTATATAGTACCGTCACATGGACAGTGTATGTGGTGTTATATATACCGGTTACATGGAGAGTGTACGTGGTGTTATATAGTACCGGTCACATGGACAGTGTACGTGGTGTTATATAGTACCGGTCACATGGACAGTGTATGTGGAGTTATATAGTAGCGGTCACATGGACAATGTATGTGGTGTTATATAGTAGCGGTCACATGGACAGTGTATGTGGCGTTATATATACCGATTACATGGACAATGTATGTGGCGTTATATAGTACCGTCACATGGACAGTGTATGTGGTGTTATATATACCGGTTACATGGAGAGTGTATGTGGTGTTATATAGTACCGGTCACATGGACAGTGTACGTGGTGTTATATAGTACCGGTCACATGGACAATGTATGTGGTGTTATATAGTAGCGGTCACATGGACAGTGTATGTGGTGTTATATAGTAGCGGTCACATGGACAGTGTATGTGGTGTTATATATACCGGTCACATGGACAGTGTATGTGGTGTTATATAGTACCGGTCACATGGACAGTGTATGTGGTGTTATATAGTACCGGTCACATGGACAATGTATGTGGTGTTATATAGTACCGGTCACATGGACAGTGTATGTGGTGTTATATAGTACCGGTCACATGGACAGTGTATGTGGTGTTATATAGTACCGGTCACATGGACAATGTATGTGGTGTTATATAGTACCGTCACATGGACAGTGTATGTGGTGTTATATAGTACCGGTCACATGGACAGTGTATGTGGTGTTATATAGTACCGTTCACATGGACAATGTATGTGGTGTTATATAGTACCGTCACATGGACAGTGTATGTGGTGTTATATAGTACCGGTCACATGGACAATGTATGTGGTGTTATATAGTAGCGGTCACATGGACAGTGTATGTGGTGTTATATATACCGGTCACATGGACAGTGTATGTGGTGTTATATAGTACCGGTCACATGGACAGTGTATGTGGTGTTATATAGTACCGGTCACATGGACAATGTATGTGGTGTTATATAGTACCGGTCACATGGACAGTGTATGTGGTGTTATATAGTACCGGTCACATGGACAGTGTATGTGGTGTTATATAGTACCGTCACATGGACAGTGTATGTGGTGTTATATAGTACCGTTCACATGGACAATGTATGTGGTGTTATATAGTACCGTCACATGGACAGTGTATGTGGTGTTATATAGTACCGTCACATGGACAGTGTATGTGGTGTTATATAGTACCGGTCACATGGACAATGTATGTGGTGTTATATAGTACCGGTCACATGGACAGTGTATGTGGCGTTATATAGTACCGGTCACATGGACAATGTATGTGGTGTTATATAGTACCGTCACATGGACAGTGTATGTGGTGTTATATAGTACCGGTCACATGGACAGTGTACGTGGTGTTATATAGTACCGGTCACATGGACAGTGTATGTGGCGTTATATAGTACCGTCACATGGACAGTGTATGTGGCGTTATATAGTACCGTCACATGGACAATGTATGTGGTGTTATATAGTACCGGTCACATGGACAGTGTATGTGGTGTTATATAGTACCGGTCACATGGACAGTGTATGTGGTGTTATATAGTACCGGTCACATGGACAATGTATGTGGCGTTATATAGTACCGTCACATGGACAGTGTATGTGGCGTTATATAGTACCGGTCACATGGACAATGTATGTGGTGTTATATAGTACCGTCACATGGACAGTGTATGTGGTGTTATATAGTACCGTCACATGGACAGTGTATGTGGTGTTATATAGTACCGTCACATGGACAGTGTATGTGGTGTTATATAGTACCGTCACATGGACAGTGTATGTGGTGTTATATAGTACCGGTCACATGGACAGTGTATGTGGTGTTATATAGTACCGTCACATGGACAGTGTATGTGGTGTTATATAGTACCGGTCACATGGACAGTGTATGTGGTGTTATATAGTACCGTCACATGGACAGTGTATGTGGTGTTATATAGTACCGTCACATGGACAGTGTATGTGGTGTTATATAGTACCGTCACATGGACAGTGTATGTAGTGTTATATAGTACCGGTCACATGGACAGTGTATGTGGTGTTATATAGTACCGTCACATGGACAGTGTATGTGGTGTTATATAGTACCGTCACATGGACAGTGTATGTGGTGTTATATAGTACCGGTCACATGGACAGTGTATGTGGTGTTGTACTGTATACGTGGCCTTTCATCGCCACCACCGCCTCTCACTCTTTGCATCTTTCTATAGGTATTGCCATGTTGATTTTGGCGCAGTTGGGATTTTTTTCTCTAGCCCACACTGTTCTTATGTAATCATTACTGTAAGTATCAGCACGACTAAACTCTCTAGTGTCAGGTGGGCAGTCCCAGGCTGAAGCATAGGACTGCAGGGAGTATAATTGTGTTGAAACGAACAGCCATGATTGCTCAGGAATGGCGGGGCTAGCGAAAAAAACCCTCCAATTCCAGTTTTGAAGGATGCACCAAATGGGAGTTGATGGAGGTGGTGAAAGCTCCCCTTTAATGGGGTTTTCCAAAGATTTAAACTCCTCATGTATCCACTGGATAGGAGATAAATGTTTGATCAGTGGGGGACAGCATTGCACAAACCCGTTTCTGAACTATATCTACCCTATAGAATTAAGGTTTATGCTATGGTTACATATGTACCACGCATTTACAATGTATTTATGGATAGATTTCTCAATCTCATATAAACTTAAGCCCTCTATGTTCACTAATCTTAGAATTGGGACGTTAGACTGACACATGAGACAGGGATTAGAAGATACTGTATAGTATGGCTACTGTTAGCACAAAAGGCAACAAAACTGAAAACGTCACGTATTAAAGAAAAAAAAAGCAAATCATATGTGATGCAAGTCAGACGTAAGGGAGTGACGTGGGAATGAAAGATCAATGAAGCGTGAATGGAATGATAAGCAGCGTAGCAAGACCATGCGATGGAGACGGGAGATGAGACGACTACAACACTCAGATTATTAATCTGCCATGCAGATCGGGTGCAGAGATCACAAAATCCACGTTACTACAGGAGAAAGGCTGGCGAGAGAACTAGAGGGATACACGGACAGATATTTAATAACACATTCACCTGGAACGTGGTCAATACAGTAATAGGAAGCGTAATACAATTATTTCAACCGCCACTACTGAGAAAGTCAATCCAAACGCAATAGGAAGAAAAGATTGAGATTAATCCGGACAACAGGCTGAGAAGGCTATTCATTTGCTTGATTTGTTCCAAAGAGGAAGGAAAGAATACATGGAGTAATTGTAGGACGGCATACCCATCTACCTTTAGAATGGAACAGAGACATGGACACCTACCTTCAGATGAGACAAACAGTTCTGTAAGAAGATGTGCCAATTGTTGAGGAAAAACTGCTTCTGGCTGACACATAACAGGCAGGTGATGAGAGGATATAACGCCTGGGAAGAAGAGATGGGCACTGTTACACCCCCGCACACCATCCCATACCTGCTCACATCCTATAGCTGCACAGGGACAGGTCACAAGGCTGAGATGATAAGAACCCCACCAATGGATGAGTGTTCGGATCTCTTTGGGACACAAGCAGACCAGGGTATTGGCCTTCTACAATCCCTCCTCTCCAAGGATCAGTTGAGGAGAGCTGGACACCACCAAAAGACCAACATGGACCAACAAGCAGCATGATGGGAACCTAGCCTTAGTTATACATCCATTTACCGTATATACTCGAGTATAAGCCGACCCGAATATAAGCCGAGGCCCCTAATCTTACCACAAAAAAATGGGAAAACTTATTGACTTGAGTATAAGCCGAGGGGGGGAAATGCAGCAGCTACTGGAAAATTTCAAAAATTAAAACGGTCGTAGTTTTTGGGTGCAGTAGATGCTGGGGAAGGGGAGGGGGTGTTTTGGTTGTCTGTCTGCCCCTTCCCTGAACTTGAGGACTGGGATTTTTTTTTCCCACTTGGAATTCAGCCTGGCTGACTTTAGGAGATCTGCAGTGCTCCTATTAACTCTTTCCCGATGGAACAGGAGCACTGCAGATCCCCTATATTCAGTAGACACAGGGATACCTAATGTGTATGTGTGTCACAGTCATTTTCTACTTTTATATGTATTCTAGGGAAAGGAGGGATTTACAACTTTTTTTTTTTTTTTTTTTTTTAACTTTCTTTAAAGCTTTTTTTTTTTTTTGCACTATTTTATGGGAGATTCTATACATTACTATTGTGGCTGGTCATAGACCCCCCCCCCCCCCCCTCCTTAAAAAAAAAAAAAAAAATTTTCCTTTTTGCTGAATATAAGCCGAGGGGGGCTTTTTCAGCACAAAAACTGTGCTGAAAAATTCGGCTTATACTCGAGTATATACGATGATTATAAATGATTATCGTCACAATCTACAAGTATATTACTGCAGGTCACTCGCCCACATCATACATTTACATGCAGCGATTATTCTACATGCTTATTTCTGTGTGTTAGCACCTGTAAGATTATCTACTCATATACACTGGCCATCAGTTCATGGATCTGTAGAATAGCTAAAAACAGATGCTAAATGGAAAGGCATCTCTTTACATAGGGGTCAATGTTTAAATAATGGCTCAGATGCTATCCATTTTTTATTTATTGCACATTTGGACACAAAAGCATAGCATAGTTTTTAAATAACTTCCATCACCCACCGCTATGCAAGCAGATGACCTTCTATTTTGCAGATCTGTTGAATGGACCCTAAATGTGAACATACCCCAACTTGTATGTTTTACCATTCAGGGTACAGCCAGAGAGATGAATAGAGAGACCACAGCTCCAAATAGTGCAAGCACCACTCCGCTACCCCACTCTTCTATCACAATGGCCAACAAAGGGATTATTCGCAGAACTGTGCACTCAGCAATGGAAGGGCATTACAGACACTCACATGACTACACAATTTACTATAAAATACCTTACCAGGGAATGTTTCTTTCTTGAGCTCAGTTCGAACGTGGTCTGGTAGAGCATCTCCACAAAATTTTTTAAGCATGGCACATTAACTTCATTTTTTACAGCCTGGGAAAACACAAATGAAAGTCACATCAATGAATGAATGAGTGAACGTGATAGAATAATGCACAAGCTTATCATACACATCACCCAGGATATTACACAAGTCGCACCGCAGTGCCTTAGTAGCTATAAATACTACCGTGCCACAGAAATGAGTCCATAAGACCACTATACGTAGAAATACGGTAACCGCCATTACCCCTATGATATAGGTATCGTTTGGAGTAATTCTCTCTATAGCACAGGAGACTTCTGTCTGGCAGAAGTGATGTATAATGGATCCATCAGGACAGATATAGCCTTGTTTGACATGAAGTTTAGTACTTGGGGACCACAAGCCATATTGTGGCTACCCTAGTCAGGGCTCGTTCACATCTGCACCCGGTCTCCATTCCGCAGGTTTCCGTTTCCTGCACAAAACTGAGCAGGAGACGGAAACCTGCAGGACTCTTTCATACCTATTTATTTGAATGGGTTTGAAAGATGTCCGGCCGTGAGCGCCGGTGACCGTTTTATGCTCTCTGCCGCTAAACCGTTTTTTTAAAAAAATCGGGAACAGAGTCAGACATGCAGTACTCTGTGTCCGGTTTAAAAAAAACGGTTTCGCTCATGCCCGGACCCGGTCTGACAGCTTTCCGTCTTCTGCATGCAGAAGATGGAAAGCTCAGAAAGGACTCCGGACGCTAGTGTGAACCTAGCGTCAGCTGTGTGATTCTGCAGTCTGTTCTGTGCGCTCTCACCTCTCTATCAGAACTCTTCACACATGCCCTCCATTTTCTCATAGGTAAGGATCAGCATATCATATCCCAAACAGAGCGACACACAGGCAAAATGTGCTGAGCTTTTAAGAAATCTTACAACCGATTACCCAGAAAGGACAGATGTGGCTCCAAGATAATGGCTTATTATTTTGGCAGAATGTATCGCCCTTGTATCAAATGCAGTATGAAGCCGCTAACCACTAAGGGAGCGTTCACACTACCGTCGGTGTCCGACATGTAGTATCCGTTCCTAGTGTCCGCTCAAAATCTGTCACGGACACTAGGAGCGGACACTAGCTGTCCGTGACACCTGTCATTCACTTGAATGGGCATCGGGTGCGTTCTTTTGCACTTCGTGCCCGTCCTTTCCTGTCCGCAAGAGAAGATGTCCGACTTCTCAAGCGGACAGAAGAACCCTGCATTCAAGTGAATGACAGGTGTCACGGACACAGATAGTGTCCGCTCCTAGTGTCCGTGACAGATTTTGAGCGGACACTAGGAGCGGACACCGACGGTAGTGTGAACGCCCCCTAACATATTACAGAGATGGGAACTTTCCTTATGTTCTGTGAACTGGCTGGTAATAATACTATCAAAGTGTATCTTGACTTTCCAAAGATAAAAGGGTTTTCTAAGACTTTTATACTGATGACCTATCCTTAGCATAGGTCATCCATATCAGATCAAAGTGATCACTTGAAGACCAAGCGCAGCGCTAGATATTGCTGTAGTGGTTATGGCTGGTGTTGCAGCTCAGTCCCATTCACTGGAAAGGAATTGAGCTGCAGACGTACCATGTGACTAATGGATGTGAGATCAGTCACCGAGAAAGAGGCCACATTGCTTTCCCAAGTATTGCAACCCATTCAATTACCTGGCCATAGGGGGTGCTGGGAGGCAGACCCCTACTTATCAGATATTGATGACCTATCCTAATCATATATCATCAGTCCTGATGACAGTTGTGCATTCTGGAGAGAGAGGTGTTCTTGACAATGGTGATTGGGAAAATGAGTGTGTGTGGGGGAGGGCGGTCTTCATTGCCAGATCCACATGGCATGTGAAGTATTTGAACTTATGGCCCATGTAGATGGAGCAATCTCACATGCAGCCATGTATAAATAGCTTGTGGCATGTTAACAGAGCACGCCACAACGATCAGCCACACCCAATACAATTCTCTATGGTCTAATATCTACGGCACCAAATTAAATGTTCCAATACAGAAGCATAAAAGAGTAGAGAAAAAATATATAATGTACGTCTCAAGGGGTTTTCTGGAGCCATGATACTATGACCTACCCCTAGAATAGTTCATCAATATTAGGTTGGTGGGGTAGTCTCCCATCAACTGTTTGTAGGGGGTCCAATGTGTAAAGAAGCCTCACCACTGCTCACCAAACACAGCACTGTACGCTCTATAGTGGCTGGGATTGGTACTGCAGTTCAGTCCCATTCGTTTTAGCTGCTGCATGGCCATATGATCGACAAGCAAGTCTTTGGTCTGAGAAGAGGCCTGAGTGCCATGGCCTCTTCAAACAGATGACTGGTGGGGGCGCTGGAAGTTGGACCCCTGTCGATATGATATTGATGTCTTATCCTAAGGGTAAGTCATAACTTTTATAGTCCCCGATAACCCCTTTAAAGGGAGTATTTGTGAGTTTACTTGCTGTATCATTCTAGTCTCTAAAACATGGCGTGAACTTGTTACAAGACAATTCAGTTTTAATAGAGTGTTTATTGTAGTTTTCTATGGGGACTGAAGTGAGTGATGGCCATGTTTGTACAGCGAGGCGGTATATGTTGTTGCTGTGTAAGGAACAGGAGGCTAATGAACATGTACAACGTTGTAGAATACAAGATTTACTTACAGCAGCCACAGGGATGAGAATTTCTACAAAGAGACCGGCAAGTGCATGTTTTATGTCCTTGTCTTTCACTTCCAAGAAGTATTGTGCGCATTCCTTTCAAGTACATAAAAAAGTAACACAGTCATTACATTGACCTTTTATACCCATGAATATTCATCTCTATTATTATGACAACAAACACATGGTAAGATACAGCGTTACATGTGCCAAAAGCTACATTCCACCGACATTCAAGTAAAACTGGGTGAACACTTAGACCGCTCTTTTAGTCTTTCTCTAAGTCATTAGTTAAAGGGAACTTGTCCTTATGGACTGGTAGATTAGTGTCCCAAAACTCCCTATCCTAACTCTGCCCATGGCATGGCCTATGACTCTTACCAGACTCCCGATGTCTAGAAAGTTATTCAGTGAAGGCGAGGTGTGCTATTCAGACGTCAGCGAACAACAGGGGATTACCAGGGGTCATGTTAGCCACGGACAGGGTTAGGATAGGGCTATCCCCTAAACCACGGGTACATAAGGACCTGCAGGTGGTTTAGTATCTCAAACACACCTGACTGGTTCCCTTTAAAGGAGTTGTGTCATGAACACACACCAACTACCAACAGGGCAGAGAATAAGTGTCTGATCGCTGGATGATAATGACCCGGGTACCCCCATGTGTATGTCCTTGGTGGCGGGACTCCAGTGGTCAGTAACTTATTCCCTATTGACGGGATTAGGAGTAAGTTTTGTTCATGGGATAATCCCTTTAAGTGGATGTTTAAAGGGATTCTACCATTAAATCCTCTTTTTTTGTGTGGATAAAACGTCGGAATAGCCGTTAGAAAGGCTATTCGTCTCGTACCTTAGACGTGGTCTCCGCTGCGCCGTTCCTTAGAAATACCGATTTTTACCAGTATGCAAATTAGTTCTCTCGCAGCGATGGGGGCGTCCCCACTGCAGCTCGAGAACACGATCCTGCGACGCCTCCATCTTCGTCTGGATCCTCCCCTTCTCTGTCATCTTTCTTCGGCGTCACCTCCGATGCCTGTGCAGTCGGCTCTGCCGGTGAGACACTAGTAGAGCTGACTGCGCATGCCGGCGACCATAGTTCCGAGGCAGCAATTGCGCGCATGCGCAGTCGGCTCTACTAGTGTCTCAGTGGCGGAGCCAACTGCGCAGGCGTTGGACGTGACGCCGAAGAAAGAAGACGAAAGAAAGGGAGGATCCAGCCGAAGATAGAGGCGTCGCAGGATCATGTTCTTGAGCAGTAGTGGGGACGCCCCCATCGCATTTCCAGTGCTGGGGCCCGCCCCCATTGCTGCGAGAGAACGAATTAGCATACCGGTAAAAACTGGTATTTCTAAGGAACGGCGCGGCGGAGATCACATCTAAAGGTAAGAGACAAATAGCCTTTCTAAAGGCTATTCCGACGTCTTATCAACAAAAAAAGGGGTTTTAATGGTAGAATCCCTTTAAACTGCTCAGTCGCTGTCCGTTTCCATACGGTCCGTCATAGGCGAGTTGTTTTTTTTTAAGGAGTAAAAAGTTGTGATTGCAGTTTTTTTTTCTTTATTTTCTTTAACCAGTTTCAGACCATATGTTGACTTTATTCGTCCGGGCAAGAATGTACGCCCTTGCAGTATTAAGCAGCTACAGAAAATGGTGCAGAACTACAGCGGGGGCTCCTCTAGAGAAGGCAAGTATGGGTTTTTTCCATCCCTGCCTTCTCATACAGCATACCCCGATTCACAAAAATTATTTGACTAACCTCAATGGAAAAAAACATGTTATATCCCTCAAAACTTCATATACGGGGGAAAAAAAAAGTCTCTTGTTCTGAGCCAGAGAAATTGGCCCAGACAAGAAGTCAATGGAAGATACAAAGGGAAGTAAATACTTTCCATCTGTCCGTTCATTTTGATAGTGGTGTCCGTTTTTTGACAGACGGATACTATAACGCAGACGTGAGTGTCGCTTTAAGTATACTTTGGTAGTACTGAAACAATGCTTGCATATCGGTAACGTGAATAGTCCAAAGTAGTAGTCTATGTTACAATTCAGACATGGTACAAACCTGCATAAACTGAAAAGAGGCTTCAAAATCTTCTACCGGATACATTTTGACACGGAAGAATTTCATCCCCATGATCAGGCTGATGATGCTCTGCACCACATGGGGGCTTTGTTCCTTCTGTCGGAGTTCTTTTAATTCCGTGACAAACTTCTTCCTCACAGCCTGGAACCTAAATGATGAAAAGAAAGCAGGAGGAGCTCCGTTTAATCCTAATACACTGCCATGCCGCCGGATATTCGCTTTTATCCCCCGTAGGGTGAAGGCAGGGGATCCTTGGCCATTTACTGACCCCTAAACATGGCATAAACCACAGCCAAACAAACCCACTGACGTACTGAGGAAAAACAAAGAAATCCTTACTTGGATTGTGCAAGGACACCTATGACTTCTGCATATAAATCTGCGATAATGTGCACATTCCCAGTGTTGGTTCCTGAATACCTGGATGGAAAGAAAGAAAAAGAATGAATAAAGACTTAGTGATATGACCTGCTAATATTTGCTGAAATTTCAACAGCATTATCTAAAATAAAATGACGCCGTATACCTCCGTGTGAGTTGGAGGCTTTACCTTCACTACATGTATCAGCAGGAATATTTCAAGACGACGTACACACAATGCAGGTGTTATAAGTGTGAATACACCATGTCAATCACTTTACAGCCCTGCACTTCAGTAATGAAAAAAGATGCCATCAGTAGCCCAATGTAGATGTGCACAAACAGATAAGAATGGATTTCTTCCATCACATCCGGTTACACAAGTGAGAGTGACATAAGGCAAGACAATGAAGGTTTTCCTTCCACTTGCAACTGATAGATATTCATGTTACTTAGGAAATAGATTTCTCTAGTTTTGCCTGTAAGAACTCCACATAAAAACCAATACACAAATATACACAGTAGCAAGTAGGATACTTGTATGTATATATATATATATATATATATATATATATATATATATATATATATATATATATATATATATATATATTAGCTGGTACCCGCGACTTCGTCTGCGGTGATTGTAGCAGTGGGTATATACAGGTGCGGGTAAGGTTTTCGTACTGTGTATAAGGGATGGGATATGAAATGTAACTTTGTATCTTGTTTTTTCTGTAATTCAGAGAATACGTGAGACTTTTGTGTTGAAGTTACTTTGTATTTGAGCCGCTATATATACGGTGTTGTGAGAAACTTTACATAGTGACTTTCGGACAGAAGTATTTGAAGGTAACCCTTTCCCGCCGATGGCATTTTTTGATTTTCGTTTTTGAGTCCCCTCCTTCTAAACCCCATAACTTTTTTATTTCTCCGCTCCCAGAGTCATATGAGGTCTTAATTTTTCCTGGGACAAATTTTTCTTCATGATGCCATTATTTATTCTATATAATGTACTGGGAAGCAGGGAAAAAATTCAGAATGGGGTGGATTTCAAGAAAAAATGCATTTCTGCGACTTTCTTACGGGCTTTGGTTTTACGGCGTTCACTGTGCAACCAAAATGACATGTCCCCTGTATTCTGTGTTTCGTTACGATTCCGGGGATACCAAATTTCTATGGTTTTATTTACATTTTGACCCCTTAAAAAAAATCCAAAACTGTGTTAAAAAATTATTTTTTGAAAAGTCGCCATATTCCGACAGCCATAACTTTTTTATACGTGCGTGTACGGGGATGTATAGGGCGTCTTTTTTTGGGGGAATGGGTGTACTTTGTAGTACTACCATTTTCGGGAAATGTTATTGCTTTGATCACTTTTTATTCAAATTTTTAGCAGAATCAAAACAGTGAAAAAAATGGCGGTTTGGCACTTTTGACCATTTTTCCCGCTACGGCGTTTACCGAACAGGAAAAATATTTGTATAACTTTGTAGAGCGGGCGATTTCGGACGCGGGGATACCTAACATGTATGTGTTTCACAGTTTTTAACTTCTTTTATATGTGTTCTAGGGAAAGGGGGGTGATTTGAATTTTTAATCCTTTTTATTTATTTTTTTAATATTTTTTTTACTTTTTTTAAACTTTTTTTTTGCATTTATTAGACCGCCTAGGGGTATTGACATGGGTGGGCGGTGTCGCGGATTGTCAGAGCGGTGGGGGTTGGCAAACATGGCTGCTCCAGAGCGTTAAAGAGAGCCTCCTGGAGTATCGTTAAGGTGAGGGGCAAAGTGGTAAAGTATATGTATATGAGATTGTGTGGGGTTAGGGGCGAGGCTGTAGAGGGCAATATGAATTTTGTGGCTTGCTATGGTCCAAAGTGTGTGAGATTACAGAGATGGTGGTGTGAGTTTGGGTTTTGTGGGGGTCCTGGCACAAACGTATGTGCGCTATTGTGACGAAAAGTAGCCTATTGCGCAATCGGGTGTATTAACTATGTTTGTGGAAAATTTCAGCCAAATCGGTGGAGCGGTTTTTGCGTGATTGAGGAACAAACATCCGAACATCCAAACACACACAAACTCACAAACCCACAAACTTTCACATTTATAATATTAATAGGATTTCAGCCCCAGACTACGTTATAGTATGGCCTCACTAGCACAGGCCAGACCTCTCTGTACACACAGAATACTAAATATGAGAGGGTATCAGTAAATCCAAGTCTATTATGGATGGTTTCCCTATATTGGGCAATGGTCCCTTGAGTTTACCATTAGTGCCATTAGTGCATTATCTGGTCTCGGGACATCTATTACTTCCCCTGTCTTACAGTAATGGACTATGGCCTCTGATGTCATTACATCCTTGTCCTATGACTTATCACTATGAAAATACGAGCTCTCAGTATTAATTATGTATGTGACTGCCAAGACCACCATAACCCTCGAGAGGATTAGATGTAGAAGACAATAAAGGGTAGTGCCTCCAAGATTCAGGATGGTAAAATCTAATATAAGACATGCGGAGACTTACCCTTCTTTGTGTTTAAAGTGCTTAAAAGCCAAGTTGAGAACTTCTTGTATAAGGGGGTCTGGAACTGGGTGAACGGGAATCTGCAATTTAGGATCAAACAGATATAAGCCAAAAGTATCTGTACAAAGACAAGCCTATTATGGCAGGTAGGATAGCACTTTTATCAGAATAGTGGGGGTCCAACTCCCTTCACCCCTCGATCAGCTGGGGGCTGGAAGAAGATGGTCGTTGTGTAGTGACTGAACAGCTTCTACAGTTTCGCTCCTATTCAAGTGAATGGGGGCTAATCTGCAGTACCAGGTGTGACCACTACACAGAGAGCAGCGCTGTCTGCATCATGCGCCATTCTCTGCGTAACAGCTGATTGGTGGGGGTGTCGGGTGTCAAACCCCCAATAATCTGATAATGATTACCTCTACTTAGGAGAAATCATCAATATTTCTAGTCTCGATACCCCAATAACGAACCCCTGCACAAACCATATATCTGTAATGACTGTGTGCTATACTGTACGTAGAAGGATACAGCGCAGGACAGAATATCACCTAGAAAAATGCAGACAGAACAGGGTTTTACCTGTTTTAGGACTTCTACCAATACTAAACAAAAAATAAAGTCTACAGCCAGGTCTCTTCTTTCAAGTAAGTAGTCTCTTTCTCGCTGTTGTTCGTCTCTGGGAAAACAAAGAGAACATGTATTATTGCAAAATTCCCTTAAATTCTGGCTGCTGCAGCAATCCGTTTCTTATAGGTTTCTAACATGGACAGCATGGTGTTGCCTTGCAGCATTGGAGTCTTAGGTTCAAAGCCAACCAAGGACAAGATCTGTAAGGAGTTTGTATGTTCTCTCAGTGGTTGTGTGGGTTTCTTCTGGATACTCTGGTTTCTTCCCACACTTTAAAGGGGTTGTCCCATAACAAGGATCCTATCTATACTGCTCGTTAATGTGGATTTAAGACTTTTCCTAAATACACTGGTTCAGCAAAACTGCTTTGTTTGTCCATTATCTTAATTTATTCACTTTATTGTTGACACTGCGTTTCTATGGCCCTTGGGATTATCTGCTCATTTCCCAAGTGATGTAGCTTCCTGCTCTCAGAGGGGGAGGGGCTAAGTGCGGGGGAGTGAGTCTTTGTCTGTAGCTGTTCCTGTGTCTGCACCACACGTTACCTAGTTTCCTGCTCTTGGGGGGAGGGGCTAAGTACACGGGAGTGAGCCTGTGTCTGTAGCTGTTCCTGTGTCTGCACCGCACATGTGACCTAGCTTCCTGCTCTCAGATAAAGGAGGGGAAATGAGTGCTGCTTTCTTATATAAAACCGTCTAAATCCTAGTGGGCTAGAGGACCTGGTCCCTCTGCTCACTAGGATTGAGCTTTCTTATATAGAGCGGGCTAAAAGCTAGTGGATAGAAGGACTTGGTCCCTTAGCCCACTAGGATTTAGCCGACTCTATATAGAACAAGCTAAATCCAAGTGTTATAGGACCTTTGATGACATCACAGGCCCTTCAGTCGTCCCATAGGATCACGCTATGTGGTGGGCGGAGCTACACGCTAATTTGGGGGCGGAGCTAAACTGGAGGTAGTCGGACAGTATGGTTTTGCATATGAAACTCCGCCCACCAATTGACGTCGAAAACCAGGAAGAAAGAAGTCTTTGCAGTGGTGAAGACTGGTGAGCAAGGGACATGGGAATACCCCTTTAAATACATACTGATAGGGAATTTAGATTGTGAGCCCTATATGGGATAGTGACTGTCCGTAAAGATTTTTGGAATATGTTAGCGCTACACAAGTAGGCCACGGCCAGTCAAGTATTTCTTCTGCAGCAACCAGTGCAAGGAAAGGATTGTTACAGTATTATATGAATACTTGTCCAAGTAATATAAGGAAGGCAAGTCCTAAATGAAAGTCACTGTCAAATAGCAGGGGAACCTGAGCAGGTGACCCCCTCTATGACCTCCAAAAGCCCTAATAGAAGATTTGGACATGTCATTTCTAAATGCAGTGATTTATGGCTGTGTCCACACCAGCGCTTGAACTCTGTTTGTGGTTTCCATCCCTGAACCCGCTTAAAAAAAATGCAGAGATAGAAGAACTGCCAGCAGCGCTTTTGTCTCCACATTTTTTGCCCTTTTCGGGAGGAAACCTAGCAGACTCCATTACAGTCTAAGCAGATTAGGTTGGGGAGCGCAAACCCGAAGACAGGTGTGAACCTAGCGTAAAATGGTCATTATATTAAAGATTGTATTACCCTTTTGATTTTGTGCTAGACCGAGGCCTGTACTCGTAGGATTCATCTTCGGTTCCATTTTGGCGCTTATACCAGTCGAACAAGGTGCGGAGTAATGAGGGGAGACAGTGCTCTGCTACAGAGCTCATACAGCTTATCACCTGCAAAGACACACAACACCATTGGTAAGGACATAGAAACCTTAGAACAGACTTTTATTATTATTACTACATTGTACTTGTTCGGTATAAGAAAGGATTTCTCCAAAAGTTTTTTATTCAGAATTCTGCACCTTAGTTTTTGTGGCAGCAAGGATGTGTTCACACACCGTCTTAGTATGAGGCTGAGGTCCCGTGCTGTAGAAAACTGCATTTTTTTATTGCAGATATTGTTGTGTTTTTTGACCCAAAGCCAAGAGTGGATTTAGGAGAAGGGTGATGATGCTCTTAGCTTTGGCTCAAATAAAACAAAAACCGTAAAATCTGTAACAAAAAAATACAGCTATTCTGCAACACGTGGCCTCATTCTTAAAGAAGTATTCCCATCTTAACAAGCTATCTCCTATTCATAGAAAATTAAAAGAATGAGGGAGTTTTGTTCTCGGTTCTGAATGGAGCGGTCGTCAGGCAGTGAACCACTCCATTCATTTCAATGGTAGACCCGGAGAAAGCCAAAGTACAGTGCTTACCCACTGAAAAGAATGGCGCAGTATGTGAGCTGCCCGAATACTCCACTGAGAACGGAGAATAAAGGGATGTAGTTGAAGTTTGATGTAACTGCGATGGGACATTCCCCAGTCTTGCAACGCTGGTTCTCCAATATCGATGAATGGCAGCCAAGGCCTTTCCTGAGTCTATCACTGCTGGCTTCAGACTGGAATCAGAGCCGGCACATCACGTAGTCTGAAGCCTGATTGGCTGACACAGTGTGGGTCAAAGGTCAGGAAGATCGGGGACCCAATTAGGGAATCTCCACTGGATCCCTGGCCAAATAGACATTATTTTAAGCCTTCCTATAAGTAGTATGTGAAGGTCTTGGGGTACAAAAGCCAACTGGTAGAGGAACGTTGCTGGTGCAATCTCTAGATTTACAACCCTCAAAGTGATAAACGTTAGTCATGGATTGTTTCTGCAAACAGTATGTTTCAGTAATGCTATATCCCCCCCCCCCCCCCTTGGTGCTAGAAGAGCACAATAGTATCTGCAGATCGCAAATGTTATCCAGAAATGAATAGGACCCGCATGTTTATAGCAAATCTTGTCTCTATGCCGTCAATGTCCCATATAGGAGTAACCCTTAAAGAGTCAAAAGGTACCATAATGTTGATCCCAAGCATAAGAATTATATTTGTAGCAAGTGCCAATCTTTAGTAGATACATTGGACTTATCAAGTGGAAGAGTGTATCAGTATTGGTGATAATAGTTAATATTCACACAATATAGCTTGTTATGGTCTAGTCCAGACCTGGGCAATGTATGACCCGTGGGCCACATCCGGCCCTCTGCCTTGTTCTGTCCAGCCCGCATAGCTAGTGGAAGTTTTTTCAAGGACCTGTGATGATGTCATCACAGCCTATCACCAGGATAGGCTATGACTCGTTAGTGGGCGGAGCCACACGGGACTGTGTGCTTGCTGCAAGCTGACGGCAATGGGGGATGCTGAATGATAAAGAGAGAAGAGACAGCATGTGTGAGCAAGAGGGGGGACTAGGGGCAGATGTAGGGGGCAGTTACACTGAATGCACATGGAGGGGAGACAATAAACTAGGGGGCAGATGGAGGAGGATATTAAACCATGGGGGGTAGCTGGAGGGGGACATGTCTGCCTCTAGTTGCCCTCAGTTTAATGTCCCCCTCCAGCTGCCCCAGTTTAATGTCCCCTCTAGTTTCTGCTGATTTATACTGGGGCACAAGGAGAGGGACTTAATACTGCGGGACAATGTTATAATGTATAATGTTAGGGTGACTGTAGGAGGATTTTACTTTGTGGGGTACATGGAAAAATGATTAAGAATGGGCGGAGTCAGCAGAGAAGTGGGTGGAGCTAAGTTTGCCACGGTGCGCATGGCCCTCTAGAACTGTTACAATTTCTCATGTGGCCCCATGGGAAAATTAATTGCCCACCCCTGGTCTGGGCTAATAATACTGTAACACAGAACACTAAATAGTTCATATAAAGATAATAATCCCTAGGCACACGTCATCAGATACCACCGTATACTGAGCACATGCAAACAATACTACACATACTATTACTGCCTGTATAAATACACAGAATACACAGGACATAGTCTTGTCCTCATTGTGTCTCAGTCTGTTGCATTTTCTGCATGCTCCTAAAACAGTAGCTACAGGGATACGGCCTTATTCACACACGTGAAAAACCGCCATGAAATAGGAGTTTATGGAGCTATTTGAATGACCAATTTCTTCATGGATAGGTCAACTGAAGACCTGCAGGGTCTGCCACCTGGGCCCCCCATGGATTAGCTGGTTGAAGCGGCAGGGGGCTCCCCAGTCCTATTCTGCTTCCCAGACCATGTGATGGTACGTCCCAGTTCCATGGACGGGCTGAACTATAAGCTCAGACGCTGCACAAATATATAGCAAGTACCGAAGAGGCTGCGACGCTCATGTGAATGATGCAGTCACTTCAAGCAGCTGATCCGCCAGGGGCCTGGGTGCTAAACCCCTGCCGATGTTGAATTGATTCTTTAGCCTAAGGATAGGTCATCCATTATTTAGCCTGGGAAACCCCTTTAACTCAGAATTCCCCCCAATGGGTGTACAAAATAGGCCTTTTATACAATAAAATGTCAATGGCACCGCCGAACCCACTAAATGGTCTCCTCCAAATGATTTATCCACAAAGAATCCACACGGGCTACTTTTAAGAGGTGCTCAGCGGGATACTGCCTTGAGATTTCTGAAGTGAAGCTTTATGAAGAACAGAACATTACGGGGCATTAAGCGGATGACTAGCAGAGGAGCGGCCGCGGCGGAGACGTCCTGTTCTTCACCACATTCTTCTTTAATTTGTATTTAGGACCAGAGAAGCGTAAAAGCTGACTGCTGAGTGATGCATTCCAGGCTCCTGGCCGCCATAAACACTTACTACTCCTCCTCTGCCTCCTTCCATGAAGACGGCTCTGCGTATTATCTATATTTACTAGAAGATGCTGGCACTAGTCTAAACACATCTTTTATTGGCACTCCAAATCTAAAAATGTTTAGGGGAAACGGTTAACAAAATGAGCCAACGCTAAGTGGACGCTCCAACAATGATCCTCCTCATTACTGCTAGCTCAGCTTGGCAAAGGCACAACTCACAAAGCCATCCCAAACAAACCCCGCACCGCCAGGTTAATTGATAGAACGCAAGCCGCGCCGCTGAAAAGGGGAAAGTAATGACATTCCGGGCCAAACCATTATTGGCACCTGCAGACTGTACTAATGGACACGGGGCACGTGCCTACAACTCCGCATGTAGGGAGGGAGGAGGGCCGAAAACAAGTTACGTAATACCAGTCATCTCTCCTGTCATGAGATTATTTTGGAAACAGGGTAGGCCCAGTGCTTCTAACGCTTTTCTTAACAATCTCCACCCCGCTAGCATTTGCACCGAATTTATGAAAAATTACCCGCCTTGCCATCCTCTGGGGTTCGAGTGCTGAAACAGAAGCCAGCTTCTCGCTGGTGTAAATTTATGACATCCTCTATGCCCAAAAAACATTGGTGTGACTGATGATAAATCTGAGGGACTGACGGCCACACCCCCTTTCAGGGTGCAAAAAACTCAAAATCTTTGTGCTTAAATTTTGACTTGTGCAAAAAAAAAAAAAAAATTGCGACTATTTTTCATGGCTTGTCCACCAGTTCTCTAGCGCACAAGCCATGATATAAAAAAAAAGTCCTTATGTGCTGTTGAATAATTTGACAACTGGGTGTTACCACTGCAATTGCCAAAGGGGTGTGTCCCTACAGTTTGATACTATTAGCGTCGATTGCACCACTTCCTCATCTGGTAACACCCAGTTGTCAATTCATTCCTAAATTTGTAGGTGGAGTAACAAAAGGAACAGCACAATGCTGAGTCTGAAGAAAAGATGCCCCAGAATTGTTATTTGACAAATATTTACATGGCAGAAGTTCTGATGTCCCAATTTAGGCTGGTCTTACACGACCGTAGTGGTTTTTGCTGATCCGCAACACAAATTTCACTTTAAAAATTAATTCCGCAGACATCCGCAAAGTGCATCCGCAACGTTCCGTGTGTATCAGTATTATGCGGATCCGCAAAAAACAAAACACACATGTTGATATCCGCAATTTCGGATATACACTGATGTATGTTCAGTGTATATCCGCAAAAATGCACGCGCCCATAGACTTCTATTGGACCTTCAGTGCCATGCCGTAAAAGCATGGCCATTACGGACATGTGGTATACTGTCCGGACCACGGTTGCGGCACGCCACACCACTGACAAAATCTACGATCGTGTAAGAGGCCTCACAGAAAATTATGGGACCGTAAATGGTCCGCAATTTTGAACCCGCAATTGCGGAACATTTGCGGTGCAAAACTACGGTCGTGTAAGACCAGCCTAAAAGTGACGCCGTACTTCAGGGAAATGCCTGTCTGCGATAAGGCCATGGCATTATTAGTTAAATGGCTATTTTATTATGTCAGCCCATTGGGTCACATTAGAGAAGCAACTGCAGAAACAGTGAATACCTATCATGGCTGCCTGTCCTTTAGCGGAGCTCTTGGCAGTATGTTTCTCCTTCCTTGTTATACTGTACGTCGCTCATACATCCACACAAATCAGTATGTACTCAGAGATGAGCTCACGCTTCTAAGTGCAATTATGTTCACAGCATCAACATGAAAAACCTTTCTATCTATTACCGTATATACTCGAGTATAAGCCGAATTTTTCAGCACAGTTTTGTGCTGAAAAAGTCCCCCTTGACTTATACTCAAGTCAGCATTTTTTTTTAATTTATTACATATATATATATAATATATATATATATATATATATATATATATTTTTTTTTTTTTTATTTGGGGGGGGGGGGGTGTCTATGACCAGCCGGAATAGTAATGTATAGAATCTCTCATAAAATAGTGAAAAAAAAGAAGCTTTAAAAAAATATATATAATAAAAAAAATAAAGTAAATAAAAGTTGTAAATCCCTCCTTTCCCTAGAATACATATAAAAGTAGGAAATGACTGTGACACACAAACACATTAGGTATCCCTGTGTCTACTGAATATAGGGGATCTGCAGTGCTCCTGTTCCATCAGGAAGGGGTTAATAGGAGGGCTGCAGATCCCCTATATTGAGCCAGGCTGAATTCCAAGTGGGGGGAAAAAAAAAAAAAAAACAGTCCTCAAGCTCAGGGAAGGGGCAGACAGACACCAAAACACCCCCTCCCCTTCCCCAGCAACTACTGCACCCAAAAACTCCGACCATGTTAATTTTTGAAATTTTCCAGTAGCTGCTGCATTTCCCCCCTCGGCTTATACTCGAGTCAATAAGTTTTCCCAGTTTTTTATGGTAAAATTAGGGGCCTCGGCTTATATTCGGGTCGGCTTATACTCGAGTATATACGGTAGGTTATTTTCAGTTGCTTAGGCTACACAAGTATTTCCTATACAACACATTGCAAATGGAGTTACGACGCAACATGTGACGTATATGGTTATAATAAAAGATTATTAAATGACAAATATGTGATCAAATTCTAAAACACATCTAAAGCACGACCCAGGCCTAAGTTTTACACAGCCATCCTTCTAGTAACCCTTCACTTCATTCACACCACCATACAACATATAAGCCATAAAACCTTCTGGCCAGATGTAACACTCACCTGGTCAAACTGAAAATCTTCACCTCTCTGAAGAGACCTGGATAGGAGCTTCTCCTGGAAACAGAAAAAGTCAGAAGTGAGTAGGAAGAAAGAGAAGCATCAAAACCAAAAGAGGACCTTTCCCCATCCTCGGTTTGTCGTACCCTTTAACAGTTGCTGCTCCACCGATTTTGGCACAGTTGGAATTTTTCTCTAGCCCCCACTAGTGTTGAATCCAGTTAGTCTTGGTGTCTGACACAGGTCAAGTGGGAGGAGCAGGTAATGGATGTGATTGTATAGTGTCAAAGAACAAGGGATGCCGCCTTGTCTGCTCCTGCCTGACACCACCCACTTGACCATAGAGAGGTTAATTACCATGCCAGGTACCAGAACTAACTGCACTGACTGCTCAGGAATGGCGAGGGATAGAGAAATAATTCTAAGTGACCCCAACATTCAGATACTGATGACCTATCCTGAGGATATCACATCAGAATGAAAGACGCACATGAGACCAGAAAAGCCCTATAAGACAGTGACTTGGAAGTGAATGATCCGTTGCAGGAGGAGAAGATGCTGATAAATGGAGAAAAGGGCATTTTTCAGCAATAAAACATTATTACAAGCACACCGCTTTATTTCCTATACCCCGAGGCCTGAGCACCCGCCGTAACATTTCCATTCCCTGTGTAAATGATCTGCAGCTCTTCTTATAAGATGTATTTTTAGCACAGAAGAGTAGATGACAAACAGGGAGTCATTGCTTTGGACGTGTCCCTTCCGTAAAGCGATACACAAATATGTGAGAAGTGAAAGTGGAAACTTTTACTACGACTGTAACTGGTAAATCGTCTACGACCACACGCTGTTATCTGCGCCTGAACACACCGGATCACCATATCCTTCTAGACGCCCTAAACACGCAGAGAGAAACTGCAGAGTAACCTTCAAGGGAAAGTGACAAGTCCGGATGTCTAATAAGGGATGGCAAAGACTCGAAATACAAGCAGAATGGAAAACATTGTTGTAAATGGGAATGTAACAGATTTACAAATGTGAATATATACATAAATAGTGCTCACTGTAGTGCTGTGTGGGCATGATGATCAAAAAGGTAAGGTATAAGATAAGATAAGATAATCCTTTAATAGTCCCACATTGGGGAAATTTCAGTATGTTACAGCAGCCTAGTAATACAGATACAGGATAATACACAGTAATATATTACAGACGTAGACACACATATGCTGAGAAGAGAAGATATACTAGGAGTCCATAGCAGCTAAGGAGCTAAGCAGTATATAGGGCCACTGGACCTGTCTGTCTATCCAGCGCCATCTATTTATCTATCTACATCTATCCATCTATATATACACACACACACACACACACACACACAGAGTACTGTACAAATATTTTAGGAAAACAAGGGAAAAAAATGTTGCAGAGTAAGAATCCGGGCTGGGCGAACCCGGCGAGAATTGTCTCATGGCCGATCTGTTACTGCTGTTATACTCAGGGGTTTCTTCGGATCCAACAAAAAAACCCAGAGTTACTCACCTCTCCTGGGCCACGGCACAATTCCCTGCTGTCTTTTTGGTTAAACTATCAACCTTCTTTTATATCTAATGTGCATGGCCTGCTATAACCTAAAGATAAATAAAAGGGATCTGCAAATAAGTCCTCCATGCTCTAGCACCACCTTTTGGAAGGTACCTCCTTTTGGTTTAAAGGGGTTCTACCAATAAAACCATTTTTTTGTGGGTAAGTCGTCGGAATAGGCTTTAGAAAGGCTATTCGTCTCTTACCTTTAGACGTGGTCTCCGCCGCGCCGTTCCTTAGAAATACCGGTTTTTACCGGTATGCAAATGATTTCTCTCGCAGTGATGGGGGCGGGCCCCAGCACTCAAACAGCAATGAGGGCGCCCCCACCGCTGCCAGAGAAGTGTCTCCAAGCGCCGCCTCCTTCTTCGTCCGCAGCGTCATCTTCAATGTCTTCTTCCGGCGCAGGCTCGTAACTTCTAGGCCTCAGACAGAGCAGACTGCGCGGGCGCACAGGTCACAGGAAAATGGCCGCTTGCACAGTATTGTTAGCAGCCGTTTTCCCGTGGCCTGTGTGCCTGCGCAGTCTGCTCTGCTCAAAGTATTGACAGGCAATAACCTCAAAACAGCTGTCTGCAGATGGGATCCTCTACTCCTTTGGAGGAGATATTCTTGCTTTGTTTAATTCCCGGATCATGCCATTAGGTTTCAGGAAAACCAGACCTTGCTCTATAGAGGGCTACCTTCCAAAAGGTTGCGGTAGAGCAAGTTCTCTCCTTTCCCAGAATTCTTAGCAGGTCATGCATAATCTAAGCCCCCTTCGGCTTATATTCGAGTCAGCAATACAAACACATTAGGTATCCCTGTGTCTACTGAATATAGAGGATCTGCAGTGCTCCTGTTCCGTCAGGAAGGGGTTAATAGGAGCATTGCAGATCCCCTATAGTCAGCCAGACTGAATTCCACGTGGGGGAAAAAAAACTCAGTCCTCAAGCTCAGGGAAGGGGCAGACAGACAACCAAACACCCCCTCCCCAGCACCTACTGCACCCAAAAACTCCGACCATTTCAATTTTGAAATTTTCCAGTAGCTGCTGCATTTCCCCCCTCGGCTTATACTCGAGTCAATAAGTTTTCCCAGTTTTTTGTGGTAAAATTAGGGGCCTTGGCTTATATTCGGGTCGGCTTATACTCGAGTATATACGGTATATCCGCACCATGGACTGTATAAGATAGCATGAGTAGAAATGTGAAGGTGAGCATATGTCGGAGGGAATAGCGGCCATCTGCAGACAAAGAAGGTGCTGAGAGATGGTGACGTGTCCCAAGAATCCGCATTCTGTCAAAGTGACAAGTGAATGCGTGGTAACAGACAAATAAACGTTAATACCGCAATATTGCAAGTACAAAATAATAATAATCCACAACATTCATTGCGCTTTGGCTCGTGCGGGATAGCAGAAGCTACGCCATAGTTTGAGTAACCATGAGCCTTGTAGGTCACTGCTGCCAGAGCCTGCGGTATCCGGAGAATATTCTGCTGCCTCTGCACTGCTGCACAGTAACCAGATCATTGTACCAGGCCAGCAGTATAGCTGCAATGCAAACAATACTAAAAATAAACAGATATTGGATTTTTCTGCTTATACCTTGTGACGTCCTCTCATACAAAGTCTGCATAGCCTGAAGGTTAAAATATTCCCAAGCACTTGAGAACAGTCCTAGGCAAATGCTGGTATATTAAAATTTCAGCATTTCCAGGAGGATAGAAAACAATGGAAATGCGTAAGCAATCCTTCTACCGTTGCATGTAGGAGAATAGCTTTATGTTCTGGAGACAAGCTGAAAGCTTCAGACAAAACAGGTAGCGGTGATGAGTCCCCACTGATCCCTTCCCAACTCGCCTTTTCCATGCTATCTCCAGGCTAAGGCTTTGTTCAGACTTGTACTTAAATAATACAATATGCTGTGACCACAATGGAATAGGAGAACACGTGAATTTTTTTCTTTCTTTCTGCATGTTTCCAGGATACATAAAGTTAGTAATAGCTTGACGACTACTTAAAGACCTTTCACCACCTCCACCAATTCTAGTTCTTAGCATTAGAGATGAGCGAGTAGTTAAATAATCGATATTCGATATTCGTTTCGAGTAGCCCCTCAATATTTGACTACTCAAATATCGAACCCTATTATAGTCTATGGGGGAAAAATGCTCGTTTCAGGGGTAGGAAATATTCAATCAAACTGAACTTACCAAGTCCACGAGTGAGGGTCGGGCTGGATTCTCCGAGAAGTCTTCTCTGCGCAGCGTCCGTACGTCGTCATCCGGCAATGAATTCACTCTGCCAGGCATCGGGCCTGGGCAGAGATGACTGCGCATGCCCGCACTACAAGAAAATGGCCGCTTACAGTCAAAGCGGCCATTTTCTTGTAGCCCAGTCAGATCTGCCCAGGCCTGACGCCTGGCAGAGTGAATTCAGAGCCGGAAGACGCTGCGGGGACGCTGCACGGAGAAGACTTCTAAAGGTAGGAGAAGAACCAGCGTTGATTGGCCGACTGTATAGCATTCGGCCAATCAACGCTGGTTTTGCATCAAATTTTTCCATTCGAATAGCGAGTGGTACTCGATCGGGTACGAGTATTTGGAATACCGTAGTACTCGATCGAATACTACTCACTCATCTCTACTTAGCATCTGTTAATAGACACCGCTCTACTGATCCACAGTTGGAATTCTTCTCTCTAGCCCCCACCATTCTTGAGCAACAAACACAGTAAGTTTTGGTGCCTGATGTGCTATTTAAGCTGTAATATCAAGTGGGTGGTGTCAGGCAGGGGGCGTGATTCAGAGCTCCAATCAGAGGTGGCCAGTGTCAGAGCTCAGAATCACACTCCTTGTCTGCTGCTGCCTGACTCCGCCCTCCCGACAGTACAAAGCCTAAATAGTACATCAGGCACCAAAACTAACGGCACTGATTGCTCAGGAATGGTGAGGGCTGGTAAAAAATTCCAACTGTGCCAGAATCAGTGGAGCAGGAACTATTAAATGAGGCTGGACTTATTGGAGGTGGTTAAAGGTTCTCTTTAAGGTGTATGGGCACCATTATATACTGTAGCAAAGTCAACTAGTAATGGAGCTAGATCAGGATTGAGATAAAAGGATCAAGTAAAGATCCTGTTTTGTATCATATTTACCATTGACAGATAAAGCCAATAAGAAGGGAACAAAGTTACAGACTGGATAGAAAACCTGACGCACAAGGGTGACAAAATTACTACCGTACATGAAATCTGGGTTGGCCAAACAAAGCTTCATTGAAGGCAAAAAATGTAAAGAAGGTTCCTCGAGACTGATATGTTCTGTCTACTTGCCAAATAATCCAATAATATTGTGATCTTTACTAGACGCCATAATTACGGCGGTGTCAATCCTCGCCATTACGCACAAAGCCGCCATCTAAGAAGCGTGCACACAATTTGAAGGCCATCAATGAGAAAACCACTGACTCCAACTTAAGATGGATTGATAAATAAATAAGAAGTACAACACAGGAAGGCTGACATCTCCCTAGAGCTGTCTTTAAGGAAGGGCTGAGATAATGTGCTTGCATCAGAGGAAACAAAAGGCTGCATTACTTGCCTAATGTGCTGTGTGCTGCACACAACCCGCCGCTCAAGGGATCTATTAGATATTGTTTATACAGCAAGATCAAGCGCGCAGAGTTCGTCACGCGAAAAATACTGCGATGGCGGTATAATGACCCATTAATGGCCTGCTCGCAACGTAACCTTCGACCTGGGTAATTGGCAGGCGCATCCATCACCATTCTGGGCTACTGAAAAATTCACCAGTGTTTTACTGTCATGGTAATGTATGCTATGGTGCCATTACATGAGGCAATGAAGAGAAATTATGGCCATCGAAATGAATGACAGGATATGGTGTCCCATTACCCAAGAGATAGGGGTTGTCCAAAAGTCATCAAAATGAGACGGGTAATGGAGTCCCAAGTGTCCGACTCTCAACTAGCTGATATCTGTACAGTATACGGGGCTAGAAGCGGACGGCGTAGTGGCCATAACACACTATTGTAGCTCCGCCATGTATGTATGGCCCCCATTCAAGTGACTCCAGTGCTGCAAAGTAACAGTGCAATACTCGGAGCCACCATGCTGCCCCTGTTCACTTAGAGAATAAACCCCCTCCCGAAAATCAAATCTCACTCACAGTAAGACTATGCGGGACGGACTGCCCCTTCCTCACCCAAGTCAAGGTTTCTGAAGTGGAGTCAAATCTTTATGGTATATTTGCTGTCACAAATGGTCCTTGAACAAGGAGCGACGATAGCACACATGATTGTTTGTACAAACCTTTGTTCCTAAAGATTGTTTTATGGTGATGACATCTTTTATGTGGGCATAATATTTTTTTTGTAAATGGGGTGTGCCGACAGCAAAAATGATCACCAAGTGTATCAATCAATTTCCTATACGATCCATCAGAACTTGTGCAGGGATCCTGATCTGCTTCTGTAAAAAGACCTTACATGTGCATGGAAAATGGCACGGAATGAGTTAAAATTTATTTAATTTAATTAATTTGCATAGTGGTGCTTCTGGTGGATTGCAATGCTGCTCGTAATCCTTGTATAGGCTGCTAGAAAAGCTGATCTGTGTGGGGTTCAGGTGTCGCACAGAGTCCGAGCCCATCTTGTTCCTGATGTTGCCCGGGTCCACCCTGGTTTCTGTTTCTAGATCCCGTCTCTGCACATAGGAAATGCCTGCTCAGCTGGTCATTGACTGAAAAGTGATATCCAGTGTGTTATGAGGGGGGAGTAGGAATTAGACACTGACGGGGGACTCATGGGAACAGTGGGCTTCTTTTCCTATTTTACCCATTTTTAGTCACTTTTAAAGGGAGTGTCACTAGAGCCCAGCCACACAGATTCAGGTGACCCTAACCTGAGTCTCCCCAATGTCAATCTGTGCCTTTGAGATATTGTTGCTTTTGTCAACATGAAAATTAGTTCTTCAGAGTAACGAGGGTTCTGTCAGTGCACCAAAGGGGTAAGCGGCAACGTCCAAGGAGCTCCTCCGCATACTGAGAAAAATGGTGGCATCTTGACAAGGGACTAAGCCATTCACAAGGTTTGATTCAGACCCTAACCTATGCACCTACCTTACACAAAACTACCCACAGACATCCCCTTTAAAGCACCACACATACATTAGGCACTTGAAATAATAACACACATGCAGATTTGCACATCCATAGCATGTTTATTACCACTACAGTGCTTCCATTGAATGCTATGTGGCTAGGAACTTCTGTCCCGGACTCACACCAAAAATGCTGATGGAAACCTGAGCGATGTGAACGTGGCCGACGTCTGTAAGCAAATGATAATTGCCGTTCTCTTGTCATTATAAAGTCATGCTGGTTATTAGTACATTAGAGCAAGTGGGAACTTGTTGGACAGGGTTCAGCTATTAAATGTGCTGCCAGGCCAAGTCTCTTGACATCAGGGCTACAGAGGCCCGCAAGGATGTAATGAGACCCATAGGAATGGTTGTATGTACACACAGATTTATTGATCTCATGGCTTCTTCTGAACATTCGTCTGCCTTCTTCTAGGAACTATGGTCTTATGAGTTCACCCGATCACTAGTACCTGATCTGTCCAATCTTGGATCCTCTTCTACATGGGTGACAGAGAAATCCATTACTTTGTACAAGGAAGCCAATAGGAATCTGTGCACTAGAAGCAGAACCTTATGATCGCCTTTGAGGTGCCATTTGTAAGAGCAATATCTAGGCAGAGACCTCAGGCGCATGCGCGGAGAATCCATGACCTATTACAAAGCCTTCAGTGAATAACAGCGCAAGCCCCAGGAGCCTAAAGACAAGAATAAGTTATAAGACAACAAACACCAATGAAAAGTATTTTTCGTATATTTCGGACTATAAGACGCACTTTTTTCCCCAAAAATTTTTGGGGAAAAGAAGGGTGTGTCTTATAGTCCGAATGTGGCGCCTGGCACCCGCTGTAATAGAGAGGCGGATGCCGGCAAGGAATAGACGCCGGGGCCTGAGACATCGCTGCGCTTCTCTGCCCTGCATGAAGCCAGCAGCGGGAGGAGTGATGCTATTCCGCTCCTCCGTCCCCCCCGGCGCTGGCTTCATGCAGGGCAGAGGAGCGTAGCGATGTCTCAGGCCCCAGCGTCTATCCCTCGCCGGCATCCGCCTCTCTAGTACAGCGGATGCCGGGTCCGTATTGGCGGCCCCTTCTCCCCCGGGGCCGGTCCCCACCGGTCCCGTACCTGTGAAGTTGCAGGCCGGCTCCTGCGCGGCGATATCGCAGGAGCCGACCTGTTTGGGTGACAGCCGGGAGCCTAATGAGGCTCCCGGGCCGGTCACTGCTATATATTAGTATTGCGGCTGGGTCTATGACCAGCCGTAATACTAATAGACAGAATGTCCCATAGACAGCAATACAGTTGTATTGCCGTCTATGGGACTTGCAATCAAGTGACCGCAGGTTCAAGCCCCCGGGGGGGGGGAATAAAATAGTAAAAAAAAACAAAAAAAAACTTTAAAAATATATAATAAAAATATGAAATAAATAAAAGTTCTAAATCACCTCCTGTCCCTAGAATATATATAAAAGTAGAAAATCATATATCATAAACCACCGGGATTTTTTTCAATACAAAGTGATCTAAGCAATAGACATTCCCCAAAATGGTATAACTAAAAAGTACTTCTGGCCCCGCAAAAAAAAACCACTCTATGCATCCCCGTACAGCTGCAGGGTCACCTGTCAATGTGGCCTTGCAGCTGTTGCAAAACTACAACTCCAATATATTAAATATTTTACCAGTTTTTGCTTCAAAATTTTTTTCCCCTATTTTCCTCCTCTAAAACCTAGGTGCGTCTTATAGTCCGAAAAATACGGTAATTGAGAATGGTTTTTCAATGACTTTTCATTGGCTTTTGTTGTCTTCTGTAAAAAGATATCCCGCTGCAACAGCTTAAACAATTGCAGAAGTTCGGGTTACATCTGTTGCATTATTAGCTCTGCAAGTATAAAGGCATTATTAAAGACGTTTTTTAGGGATATTTCGGCAACTAAATCAACGGTTCATAAATCTCCAATGGTGGTTGGTGTCCTGAATGTACGTGTCCCTTTCAGCCATTACACATGAGATCTTCACAGCATTTCGTGAGGGAAAAAAAATAAAATAATTTATAGGACGTCGAAAAAGTTTCCCATTTTTAAAGAATGAACTGTTAAAACTGCAATAATCTCCTATAATAAGATTAATCTAGGAGCGTCTGTAAATCTTCTAGGTTTCACAATCAGCAACTCAGCACAATGCGACAAACACAGGAGGATCCCTGATAATGGAGCAGGCGCACCTTGGCCCTATCTGACTCCTGAAAGATAGGTGCCCCAATACAAGGTCCTGCAAAAATATAATGTCCTGACATGTATGATATATCGGAAGATGATCAAAGGTGGATCATTAAAAACTGACCTTTTAGCTAAGGACTACTAGAGATAAGATAATAGACAGAGAGAATATTGTAGAAAAACCTGTCTGAAATGTAGACGGCGTGTACTGAACACAGAGTTATTACTGAGCTCTAGATTTAAAGGGGTTGTCCCATGAAAAGCATCCTATCTATACTGCTAGTTTATGTGGATTTAAAGGGATTCTACTAGAGATGAGCGAACAGTGTTCTATCGAACTCATGTTCGATCGGATATTAGGCTGTTCGGCATGTTCGAATCGAATCGAACACCGCGTGGTAAAGTGCGCCATTACTCGATTCCCCTCCCACCTTCCCTGGCGCCTTTTTTGCTCCAATAACAGCGCTGGGTAGGTGGGACAGGAACTACGACACCGGTGACGTTGAAAAAAGTAGGCAAAACCCATTGGCTGCCGAAAACATGTGACCTCTAATTTAAAAGAACAGCGACGCCCAGCTTCGCGTCATTCTGAGCTTGCAATTCACCGAGGACGGAGGTTTCCGTCCAGCTAGCTAGGGCTTAGATTCTGGGTAGGCAGGGACAGGCTAGGATAGGAAGGAGAAGACAACCAACAGCTCTTGTAAGAGCTAAATTCCAGGGAGAAGCTTGTCAGTGTAACGTGGCACTGACGGGCTCAATCGCCGCAACCCAGCTTTCCCAGGATCCTGAATGGAATACACTGTCAGTGTATTCCCGTATACCCGATATATACCCCGATACCCGTTCCAACGGTGTGCCCCCCCACCTTCACCCCAGAAATACCCTGCAAGTCCCCTAGCAATAGAATTGGGGCTATATACACCCACAATTTTTACTACTGGTATACAGTGCCATTGTCTGACTGGGAATTCAAAGAATATATTGGGAATACAAATACCCTCATTTCTTGCTACTGCCATATAGTGCCAGTTTCTGACTGGTAATTCAAAGAATATATTGGGGTTACGTGCACCCACAATTTTTACTACTGGTATACAGTGCCATTGTCTGACTGGGAATTCAAAGAATATATTGGGAATACAAATACCCTCATTTCTTGCTACTGCCATATAGTGCCAGTGTCTGACTGGGAATTCAAAGAATATATTGGGGTTACGTGCACCCACAATTTTTACTACTGGTATACAGTGCCATTGTCTGACTGGGAATTCAAAGAGTATATTGGGAATACAAATACCCTCATTTCTTGCTACTGCCATATAGTGCCAGTTTCTGACTGGGAATTCAAAGAATATATTGGGGTTACGTGCACCCACAATTTTTACTACTGGTATACAGTGCCATTGTCTGACTGGGAATTCAAAGAGTATATTGGGAATACAAATACCCTCATTTCTTGCTACTGCCATATAGTGCCAGTTTCTGACTGGGAATTCAAAGAATATATTGGGGTTACGTGCACCCACAATTTTTACTACTGGTATACAGTGCCATTGTCTGACTGGGAATTCAAAGAATATATTGGGGTTATAAATACCCTCATTTCTTGCTACTGCCATATAGTGCCAGTTTCTGACTGGGAATTCAAAGAATATATTGGGGTTACGTGCACCCACAATTTTTACTACTGGTATACAGTGCCATTGTCTGACTGGGAATTCAAAGAATATATTGGGGTTATAAATACCCTCATTTCTTGCTACTGCCATATAGTGCCAGTTTCTGACTGGTAATTCAAAGAATATATTGGGGTTACGTGCACCCACAATTTTTACTACTGGTATACAGTGCCATTGTCTGACTGGGAATTCAAAGAGTATATTGGGAATACAAATACCCTCATTTCTTGCTACTGCCATATAGTGCCAGTGTCTGACTGGGAATTCAAAGAATATATTGGGGTTACGTGCACCCACAATTTTTACTACTGGTATACAGTGCCATTGTCTGACTGGGAATTCAAAGAGTATATTGGGAATACAAATACCCTCATTTCTTGCTACTGCCATATAGTGCCAGTGTCTGACTGGGAATTCAAAGAATATATTGGGGTTACGTGCACCCACAATTTTTACTACTGGTATACAGTGCCATTGTCTGACTGGGAATTCAAAGAGTATATTGGGAATACAAATACCCTCATTTCTTGCTACTGCCATATAGTGCCAGTTTCTGACTGGGAATTCAAAGAATATATTGGGGTTACGTGCACCCACAATTTTTACTACTGGTATACAGTGCCATTGTCTGACTGGGAATTCAAAGAGTATATTGGGAATACAAATACCCTCATTTCTTGCTACTGCCATATAGTGCCAGTTTCTGACTGGGAATTCAAAGAATATATTGGGGTTACGTGCACCCACAATTTTTACTACTGGTATACAGTGCCATTGTCTGACTGGGAATTCAAAGAATATATTGGGGTTATAAATACCCTCATTTCTTGCTACTGCCATATAGTGCCAGTTTCTGACTGGGAATTCAAAGAATATATTGGGGTTACGTGCACCCACAATTTTTACTACTGGTATACAGTGCCATTGTCTGACTGGGAATTCAAAGAATATATTGGGGTTATAAATACCCTCATTTCTTGCTACTGCCATATAGTGCCAGTTTCTGACTGGTAATTCAAAGAATATATTGGGGTTACGTGCACCCACAATTTTTACTACTGGTATACAGTGCCATTGTCTGACTGGGAATTCAAAGAGTATATTGGGAATACAAATACCCTCATTTCTTGCTACTGCCATATAGTGCCAGTGTCTGACTGGGAATTCAAAGAATATATTGGGGTTACGTGCACCCACAATTTTTACTACTGGTATACAGTGCCATTGTCTGACTGGGAATTCAAAGAGTATATTGGGAATACAAATACCCTCATTTCTTGCTACTGCCATATAGTGCCAGTTTCTGACTGGGAATTCAAAGAATATATTGGGGTTACGTGCACCCACAATTTTTACTACTGGTATACAGTGCCATTGTCTGACTGGGAATTCAAAGAATATATTGGGGTTATAAATACCCTCATTTCTTGCTACTGCCATATAGTGCCAGTTTCTGACTGGGAATTCAAAGAATATATTGGGGTTACGTGCACCCACAATTTTTACTACTGGTATACAGTGCCATTGTCTGACTGGGAATTCAAAGAGTATATTGGGAATACAAATACCCTCATTTCTTGCTACTGCCATATAGTGCCAGTGTCTGACTGGGAATTCAAAGAATATATTGGGGTTACGTGCACCCACAATTTTTACTACTGGTATACAGTGCCATTGTCTGACTGGGAATTCAAAGAGTATATTGGGAATACAAATACCCTCATTTCTTGCTACTGCCATATAGTGCCAGTTTCTGACTGGGAATTCAAAGAATATATTGGGGTTACGTGCACCCACAATTTTTACTACTGGTATACAGTGCCATTGTCTGACTGGGAATTCAAAGAGTATATTGGGAATACAAATACCCTCATTTCTTGCTACTGCCATATAGTGCCAGTGTCTGACTGGGAATTCAAAGAATATATTGGGGTTACGTGCACCCACAATTTTTACTACTGGTATACAGTGCCAATTTCTAACTAGGAATTCAAAATGCGCAAGGCTCCCGGAAAGGGACGTGGACGAGGCCGTGGGCGAGGTCGGGGGAATGGTTCTGGGGAGCAAGGTAGCAGTGAAGCCACAGGGCGTCCCGTGCCTACTCCTGTGGGGCAGCAAGCATTGCGCCACTCCACAGTGCCAGGGTTGCTTGCCACATTAACTAAACTGCAGGGTACAAACCTTAGTAGGCCCGAGAACCAGGAACAGGTCTTGCAATGGCTGTCAGAGAACGCTTACAGCACATTGTCCAGCAGCCAGTCAGACTCTGCCTCCTCTCCTCCTATTACCCAACAGTCTTGTCTTCCTTCCTCCCAAAATTCCGAAGCTTTACAGAACAATAACCCAAACTGTCCCTGCTCCCCAGAGCTGTTCTCCGCTCCTTTCATTGTCCCTCAACCTGCCTCTCCACGTCACGATTCCACGAACCTAACAGAGGAGCATCTGTATCCAGATGCTCAAACACTAGAGTCTCCTCCATCTCCGTTCGATTTGGTGGTGGATGACCAGCAACCCACCCTCATCGACGATGATGTGACGCAGTTGCCGTCAGGGCATCCAGTTGACCGGCGCATTGTGCGGGAGGAGGAGATGAGACAGGAGTTGGAAGAGGAAGTGGTGGATGATGAGGACACTGACCCGACCTGGACAGGGGGGATGTCAAGCGGGGAAAGTAGTGTGGATGTTGAGGCAGGTGCAGCACCAAAAAGGGTAGCTAGAGGCAGAGGCAGAGGTCAGCAGCTTAGGCGAAGCCAGGCCACACCCGGAATCTCCCAAGATGTTCCAGTTCGTACCCAGCCCCGAAAAACTCCCACCTCGAGGGCACGTTTCTCGAAGGTGTGGAGTTTTTTCAAGGAATGCGCCGAGGACAGATATAGTGTTGTCTGCACAATTTGCCTCTCGAAATTGATTAGGGGCTCTGAGAAGAGCAACCTGTCCACCACTTCAATGCGCCGTCATTTGGAATCCAAGCACTGGAATCAGTGGCAGGCAGCAACGGCAGGACAAAGGCCGACTGCCGTTCACGCCACTGCCACTGCCTCTGCCTGCCTCTGCCACTGCCACTGCTGACTGTGCTGGCGATGCACTCCAGAGGACGAGCCAGGACACCACTTCATCTGCCTCCGCCACTTTGTTGACTTCTACCTCATCCTCCCCTGGTCCTGTCTTATCTCCTTCTCCTGCACCATCAAAGGCACCATCAGGCGTTTCTTTACAACAACCCACCATCTCTCAGACATTGGAGCGGCGGCAGAAATACACTGCTAACCACCCACACGCGCAAGCCTTGAACGCCAACATCGCTAAACTGCTGGCCCAGGAGATGTTGGCGTTCCGGCTTGTTGAAACTCCCGCCTTCCTGGACCTGATGGCAACTGCGGCACCTCGCTATGCCGTCCCTAGCCGTCACTACTTCTCCCGGTGTGCCGTCCCCGCCTTGCACCAGCACGTGTCACTCAACATCAGGCGGGCCCTTAGTTTCGCGCTTTGCACAAAGGTCCACTTGACCACCGACGCGTGGACAAGTGCATGCGGACAGGGACGCTACATTTCACTGACGGCACACTGGGTGAATGTAGTTGAGGCTGGGACTGCTTCCCAAACTGGCCCGGTGTACCTCGTCTCCCCGCCTAACATTCCTGGCAGGGACACGAGAAGAACACCCCCCTCCTCCTCCTCCTCCTCTACCGCCTCCTCCTCCGCCACCGCCTCCTCCTCCGCCACCGCCTCCTCCTCCGCTGTTAGATTGACCCCAGCTACGAGTTGGAAACGTTGCAGCACTGGCGTTGGTAGACGTCAGCAGGCTGTGCTGAAGCTGATCAGCTTGGGGGACAGACAGCACACTGCCTCCGAGGTGAGGGATGCCCTCCTCGATGAGACGGCAATATGGTTTGAGCCGCTGCACCTGGGCCCAGGCATGGTCGTTTGTGATAACGGCCGGAACCTGGTAGCAGCTCTGGAGCTTGCCGGACTCCAACATGTTCCATGCCTGGCCCACGTCTTCAACCTAGTGGTGCAACGTTTCCTAAAGAGCTACCCCAATGTTCCAGAGCTACTGGTGAAAGTGCGGCGCATGTGCGCCCACTTTCGCAAGTCGACAGTAGCCGCTGCTAGCTTAAAATCTCTCCAGCAACGCCTGCATGTGCCACAACACCGGCTTTTGTGCGACGTCCCCACACGCTGGAACTCAACGTTTCAGATGTTGAATAGAGTGGTTGAGCAGCAGAGACCTTTGATGGAATACCAGCTACAAAACCCTAGGGTGCCACAAAGTCAGCTGCCTCAGTTTCACATCCATGAGTGGCCATGGATGAGAGACCTTTGTGACATCCTACGGGTCTTTGAGGAGTCCACAAGGAGGGTGAGCTCTGAGGATGCGATGGTGAGCCTTACAATCCCGCTCTTGTGTGTTCTGAGAGAATCCCTGATTGACATCAGGGATAACTCAGATCACACAGAGGAGTTAGGGATAGCATCCGATCCGTCACAGCTGGAGAGTAGGTCCACACATCTGTCCGCTTCACTGCGTTTAATGGAGGAGGAGGAGGAGGAGGAGGAGGAAGAAGAGTTGTCCGATGATGTGATGGTGATACAGGAGGCTTCCGGGCAACTTCGAATCGTCCCATTGTTGCAGCGCGGATGGGTAGACATGGAGGATGAGGAGGAAATGGAGATTGAACTTTCCGGTGGGGCCAGAGGAGTCATGCCAACTAACACTGTGGCAGACATGGCTGAGTTCATGTTGGGGTGCTTTACAACCGACAAGCGTATTGTCAAAATCATGGAGGACAACCAGTACTGGATCTTTGCTATCCTTGACCCCCGGTATAAAAACAACATCTCGTCTTTTATTCCGGTAGAGGGGAGGGCCAATCGCATCAATGCTTGCCACAGGCAATTGGTGCAGAATATGATGGAGATGTTTCCAGCATGTGACGTTGGCGGCAGGGAGGGCAGTTCCTCCAGTAGGCAACCAAGTTCTCACCGGTCCACACAAACGAGGGGCACACTGTCTAAGGTCTGGGACACCTTGATGGCACCCCCTCGCCAAAGTGCCGCCACGGAGGGTCCTAGTGTCACCAGGCGTGAGAAGTATAGGCGCATGTTGCGGGAATACCTTTCCGACCACAGCCCTGTCCTCTCCGACCCCTCTGCGCCCTACACGTATTGGGTGTCGAAGTTGGACCTGTGGCTTGAACTTGCCCTATATGCCTTGGAGGTGCTGTCCTGTCCTGCCGCCAGCGTCCTATCTGAGAGGGTGTTCAGTGCAGCCGGTGGCATCATCACTGACAAGCGCACCCGTCTGTCAGCTGAGAGTGCCGACCGGCTCACTTTGATAAAAATGAACCACCACTGGGTAGAGCCGTCATTTTTGTGCCCACCTGTGTAAAGCACCCCAACATGAAACTCCATGTCTGTACTCAACCTCTCCAATTCCTCCGCATCCTCATACTCATCCACCATAAGCGTTGCACAATTCTGCTAATACTAGGCTCCCTCCACCCTGATTTCCCCCAACTCTGCTGGTTAGAGGCTCCCTCCACCATGAATTTGCCCAAACTGGGCTGTTTAGAGGCTCCCTCCACCATGAATTGGTCCAAACTGGGTTTTTTAGAGGCTCCCTCCACCATGAATTTGCCCAAACTGGGCTGTTTAGAGGCTCCCTCCACCATGAATTGGTCCAAACTGGGCTGGTTAGAGGCTCCCTCCACCATGAATTTCCCAAAACTTGGCTGTTTAGAGGCTCCCTCCACCATGAATTTGCCCAAACTGGGCTGTTTAGAGGCTCCCTCCACCATTAATTGGTCCAAACTGGGCTGGTTAGAGGCTCCCTCCACCATGAATTTGCCCAAACTGGGGTGGTTAGAGGCTCCCTCCACCATTAATTGGTCCAAACTGGGCTGGTTAGAGGCTCCCTCCACCATGAATTTCCCAAAACTTGGCTGTTTAGAGGCTCCCTCCACCATTAATTGGTCCAAACTGGGCTGGTTAGAGGCTCCCTCCACCATGAATTTGCCCAAACTGGGCTGTTTAGAGGCTCCCTCCACCATTAATTGGTCCAAACTGGGCTGGTTAGAGGCTCCCTCCACCATGAATTTGCCCAAACTGGGCTGTTTAGAGGCTCCCTCCACCATGAATTGGTCCAAACTGGGGTGGTTAGAGGCTCCCTCCACCATGAATTGGTCCAAACTGCGGTGGTTAGAGGCTCCCTCCACCATTAATTGGTCCAAACTGGGCTGGTTAGAGGCTCCCTCCACAATTAATTGGTCCAAACTGGGCTAATTAGAGGCTCCCTCCACCATGAATTGGTCCAAACTGGGTTTTTTAGAGGCTCCCTCCACCATGAATTTGCCCAAACTGGGCTGTTTAGAGGCTCCCTCCACCATGAATTGGTCCAAACTGGGCTGGTTAGAGGCTCCCTCCACCATGAATTGGTCCAAACTGGGGTGGTTAGAGGCTCCCTCCACCATTAATTGGTCCAAACTGGGCTGGTTAGAGGCTCCCTCCACCATTAATTGGTCCAAACTGGGCTGGTTAGAGGCTCCCTCCACCATGAATTTGCCCAAACTGGGGTGGTTAGAGGCTCCCTCCACCATTAATTGGTCCAAACTGGGCTGGTTAGAGGCT